>NC_056498.1:92335535-92346273 GCF_014905685.2 Nematolebias whitei
GGGAGGGGGAGGGGTCTTCAAAGATTCCCCCTCACATAAACACACAAACTCCCTAAATGGATGTGTATGTGTGTGTGTGTGTGTGTGTGTGTGTGTGTGTGTGTGTGTGTACGCTCAATTTGCCAAAACAGTTTTTCCAGTGTAATTGGGCTTGGGGTACCTGTGTCCATGAGATAGCGCAGCCTCTTCTCCACACGAGCTGCTCGGGCGTCGATGTGCCTCTGCTCGCTCTCCAGTGCAGACAGCTCCCCAACCACATACTGACTGGTGTCTTTGAACGCCTTCTGTCAACCGAGAGAGAGCGAGGAAGAGTGAGAGAACAGTTATGAGAGAGAAAAGGAGGCGTAAAGAGAGAGATGGCGTTAAACAGGGATGGAGGAGAAAAAGGATTAAGCGGGAAGAAGTGCAGACAAAAGTGATGTAATGAAGATGATGAAAAGAAAAAAAAGGCCAGAATGAAAAGGAGCAGAAGGGAGAAGAGAGTGTAAAATGTTTAAGCAACATTTACGGAAATCTGTGCAGTTTCTATGAATCATCCTGATAAAAATAAAAAAGCAATCACAAAAACAGTTACAACTATTGCTGCCACACTGACAATTTCTAAATTGTTTTCTGGCATGTTTGTTTGTTTCCAAATGTTTCCTATACATTTCTATCATGTAAGTTTTGATCCTTAAATACCGGACCCCTTGTTTTACGGCAACTAATTAAAACCAAAAATATTGTACATGATATTCTTTTAGTACAAATATGTTCAAAAATCTGGTTAAAATGTTTTAGTAAATGGACTGTACTTATATAGCACCTTTCTATCTTATTTCAAGACACTAAAAGCGCTTTACATTACAATCTGTGTCCTCATTTACCCATTCATACAGCACTCTACTAGATCTCTACAAAGATAATTGAACAAATCATTCTAATGAGACTAATCAGTGCTTTAGATCACATTCATACACTGATGGGACACACATCAGAGGCTATGAGGGGTTCAGTGTCTTGCCCAGGGACACTTCGACATGCGACTGCTGGTGGATTCGAACCCCCAACTCTCGCATTGGAGGACGACTGCTCTAACCACTCAGCCACAGCCGCCCCTTAGTGAATAAAAGCAGTTAAAAAAAATAAAATCAGGTAAATAAAGACAAAACAAACGAATAACAAAAATTTAAAGAGGTCCGAAGATGAGCAAATCTTGTCAGAAACATGTGCAAAACTCAACTTTGAATTTTTAACATTTTTATTCTAATTGGTTTAAAAAAAAAGTTAAAAAAACAAAACAAAACATGAAGATCTTTGCTTGAATAGATTTTTTTGCTTTGTCTTAATCCACCTGCAGGTTATTTATTTTTTTAATTTTATAAATTAAACCCTTGATTCAGCTTTTTTTAAACCCTCATTCAACACTCCCATTTTAGAAAAGAGCACAGTGACACGTGCACACACCCACAACCCATCACTCTATAGCCATAAGCACTTAATGTATACTCCATTCGTGACCCCTCTTCACCTCTGTCTCCTGGGTGTTTGCTATTCTTCAGAGAGAAGTGAGGAAAATGTTTATTCAAATTTACTGCATCCGAAAAAAAAAACCATCTCCATTTTATTGCTGATGCACTTCGTTTTTCTTAATGGGAAGGAAAACTAGTGAGCACGAGAAAAAGTTTTTATTTTTATTTTATTCCACCCAGGCCAGCACTTTTCCCCTGTACTCTTTCCAGCATGTGAGAGTGTGCATTTATGTACCTCGGTGCACGAGTTATTTGTCCAAGTGTGTGTGTGTGTGTGTGTGTGTGTGTGTGTGATTCCCTGCAGCCTCTCCTCTTCATCTTTGCGCGCTCTCGCTCTATCACCATATTTTTCCTTGGCAAATCAATTTTACACATGATCAGCCCACTCCCCTTGCCGCGCTCGGCCCAGCCGTAATTAAGAGGAGGGAAATTACCATATATATTATATTAATGCAAACATCATTCAGCAGGTAATTCTTGGCTGATCGGGATAATGGAAAGGTTGAACACCCATTAACCCTGGGGCCCAACACTGGGAGGGGGGTTGTGTGTGCGTGCATGTGAGTGTGTGTAGGACGGGGTGGAGGGTCGAGAGCAACAGAGGGCTGCTTAGAAGGAGAGATTCACTTTGTTGTCTCCAGTGGCACACATCCTCAAACACTCCCTGGCTGAAATAATGGTGTTCATATAAATACATTATTTGTACACACAGCCTGAGAAGACATCATGGAGTGTGTGACACACTTAAAGGACGTGAAAGCAAACAAATTCTGCACAAAGAGTCACACATGAGCCTCCAAATGGCAGCTGATATCTGTCACTGTTAAAATTAACATCACAGCCTGTTACATCAATATTGACACATCTCTGTGGACAAGGCAGAAGTTAAACAAGACAGTAGGAGGCTCAAGAGAGGAAAACGTTGGTTACGTACTGTAACCCCAAATTCTATGAGTATAGGCGTAGCCCTTTAAGAGCTGTCGCTGGTGGGTTTATCTCGTCATGCAAAGCATCGCACTGAAAAAATTTAGTCAACGCCCACCTATTGTGTGTGCCCCACCCGGTCCGTATAAATTACGTTAAGAGCGGGTAATCGGCTACCAAATAGCTTTTTCTTCAGCCATTTAGGAGCCAGTGAGGCCCGATGCTTAAAGGGCTACGCCTATACTCATAGAATCTGGGGTTACAGTACGTAACCAACGTTCTATTTTGTATAGGCTTCGCCCTTTAAGAGCTGTCGCTGGTGGGTTAAAGGCGAAGCAAGATGTAATCTCCGCCTCACTGGGTCCATTCGAACACCATATGAAGCGCCCGCTTGCCCAAAAAAATATCTTGGCTCTCAGCTCTCCATGTGCGTAAATACGCGTTGCGTAATTACGCGCACCATGCACAGACGCGCGCTGCGTAGTTACGCGTTCCGACTGCATGAACGCCCCGGAAAGGTTTCCAACGGGAAAGAGGAGAGGCTGAAAAGGCTGTGAACACAGCAGATCCACGGCTCTTCAATATGAACAGATTAATAATAAGTGAACTGATTATTAATCAAATAAACTGATTGATGACAGAAGTCATGAACTGATTAATAACCATAGAACAAGAACAACAGTCATAACCTGTGACTGATAACAACATCTCACACTGTAAATGCATGCAGTCAGATGTGAGTTTAAACAAGATTCCATGAAACAACAATATTCATTCTGTTAATGGATGCTTGGATGCTACCAAGATGGCGCCGGTGTGTAGGGCTGCCCGTCTCTCGCTCTCTGCTTGTATTTTATTTTTGTTATTTTTACAATGGTTTGTGCAGTGTGCCGAGTCATATTTTCAGTATGATCGTCGGGCACTTTTGGAGCTCCGTACTTTTGCTGAAATTCCCGCGGAGTTTTTGAACAGCGGCCAGCACTCTCCTCCACCGGTCCTATCTGAGATTCCTGCGTTCCTTCTGCGTGACCCTGGCCTTTCTCCGTGGAGGAAACGTCGCAGACGTCGTGGGAAGCATGCAGGGATTTTGGTGAAACTGAGGCAAAGAGTGGATTATTCTATAAGGACTCGCTCTGGATCTGATCATCTCCTCTCTGACCCGTGGTGCTCCCGGGGCCCGGCTGCTGGCCAGCTGCCCGCGCGCTCAGTCCATGGAAACACCTGGAGTTGTTTACCTGTGCGCCGCACCAGCAGACCAGGAGGAGCTGTTCTTCATAACCTGCGCCCGCTGGCGCGCGCGTCTCCATCCACGGCTGTGCCTGTGTTGGACAATATCAGGATGTGTTTAATCAACGCAAGGTCTGTTTCCAACAAGACGTTTATCCTCAATGACTTTTTTTAAAGATGAGGAGTTGGATTTTCTGTTCGTCACGGAATCTTGGATTTCTGATGGTGAGTCCAGCGCCTTGGTGGAATTACTTCCTCCGGACTGTTTGTGTTTCAATGCCCCGCGGCCATCTGGTCGGCGCGGGGGGGGGATTATTAACAGTTTTTAAAGCAAACTTTGCGTGTAAACAGTTGTCCATCCCGGCGTCCCGCGCCAGCTTTGAGCTGAGCGCCTTTGAACTCGGACACTCTCCTACGGTTCTGTGCGTGCTCGTCTACCGCCCCCCTCGTTCCAAGGACTTCATAAATGAATTCTCTGACTTTTTGGCTGATATCACACAAAGATACACTCACTTTTTGCTCATTGGTGACTTTAATTTGCATGTGTGTTGTCAGGAGAAGCCCTTAGTGAAGGACTTTCTGGATTTATTGGACTCTTTTGGCTTAGCTCAGCAGGTGAGCGGCCCCACCCAGGAACATGGTCACACGCTGGACCTCGTTTTAACACGCGATGTCTCTGTTTCTAATTTGAAAATTGGTGACAATGTTTTTTCAGATCACATGCCTGTATTGTTTGACTTCACCCCCCCTTGTCATACTGCTAAGACGTGCGTTCCTGCACGTACGCGTTCCATTAACCGTTTCACTGCTGCTCGTTTTAATGAAGGTTTTAACTCTGAGAGGATCGAACAGCTCTCGGTGTCTCTTACCACTGAGGAGCTAACCTCTCAGTTCAACTCTGCCTGTTTAAATGTTCTGGACCGTGTTGCTCCCCTTAAGACCAGAAAAACAAAACTTAAATCAGAGCCTTGGCTGAATGACGTCACTCGAGCCATTAGGCGGCAGTGTCGCAGAGCTGAACGAAGGTGGAGGAAGGACAGGCTCCAGGTGTCTTTTCAAATGTTAAGGGAGAGTTGGCGTCACTATCAGAAAACCGTTAAAGTTGCCAAATGTAAATTCTTCTCTGATTTAATTGTCTCCAACTCCCACAACCCCCGAGTTCTCTTCTCCACCCTGAACTCAGTTCTACACCTCAGTGAGCCTTCACCTCTGGAAGCCTCAACTGAGCTGTGTGAGAACTTCCTCCATTTCTTTTTAGAAAAAGTGGCAAACACCCGGGCACTCATTTCTCCACCAGCTCATGATCTGTCCATCCCTTCTCAGTGTGTGGCTGTGTTTGACCACTTTGAGCCCATCTCTCTGTCCTCTCTGGAGCAGGTAATGTGCAGCATGAAACCATCTGGTTCCCCCTTTGATGTGGTCCCCCCTCGACTGCTAAAGGAAGTTTTTCCTACCCTGGGTCCTTTTATCCTCGCTATTCTGAATAGCAGTTTATCCTCAGGTGTGGTGCCAAAGACTTTTAAACATGCTGCTGTCCAGCCCCTCCTGAAAAAACCTAACCTTGACCCCTCAGTCATGTCCAACTTCCGGCCTGTCTCCAGACTCCCATTCACCTCTAAACTACTGGAAAAAATTGTGGAGTCTCAGTTGAAACAGTTTTTGGGGGATCACGCTATCCTTGAGTTATTCCAATCTGGCTTCAAATCTCTCCATAGCACTGAAACTGCTCTACTGAAGGTTTTTAATGACATTTTCATATCCACAGACGCAGGTGATTCTGTGCTGCTTGTCCTATTGGACCTTACATCTGCTTTTGACACCATCGACCACAATATCCTCATTTCTAGACTGGAGCAGTGGGTGGGCATCACAGGGTCAGCCCTTAAATGGTTTGGGTCCTACCTCTCTGACAGAACCTTCTGTGTCAATATCAAAGATTTTAGTTCGGCATCGATCGCACTCCAGTGGGGGGTACCGCAGGGGTCCATCCTCGGTCCCCTTCTCTTTTCTTTATACCTGCTGCCACTAGGTGCTATCTTCCGCAAACACGACATACCCTTTCATTTCTATGCCGATGATTGCCAAATTTACTTCCCCCTGAGGCACAGAGGCACACGCTCTATTCAGCCTCTTCTTGACTGCCTGGCTGACATCCGGGACTGGATGGCTTTAAACTTCTTAAGCTTCAATGAGAAGAAGTCTGAAGTCATGCTGTTCCATCCCAGTGGCTCACTCATGAACCATGACATTGACCTATTCTCTCTAGCCCCGCTAGAGAAACAAAAGGTCACTAATCTGGGGGTGATAATGGACCCGTCCTTAAAACTCAACAGTCACGTAAACATGATGGTCAAATCCTGTTTTTTTCAGCTGAGACGGCTGTCTAAGCTGAAGCCTATACTCTCCAAAAAGAACCTTGAGACAGTGATCCACGCCTTCATAACATCTAGGCTTGATTACTGCAATTCACTTCTGTTTGGAATCAGTCAGTCCTCCATTGCTCGTCTACAACTGGTCCAAAATGCTGCAGCCCGATTTTTAACTGGTACAGGCTATAGAGAGCACATCACGCCAGTTTTGGCCTCCCTGCACTGGCTACCCATTCACCTTCGGATCCATTTCAAAATTTTCATGTATGTTTTTAAATCACTGAACAGTTCCGCCCCATCCTATCTCACTGATCTTCTGCAGCCATATGTCCCACCGCGCTCTCTGAGGTCAGCAGACCAGATGCTTCTCTCAGTCCCAGAAACCCGTCGTAAGCTCAGAGGTGACAGGGCTTTCTCTGTTGTAGGTCCACGACTGTGGAATGAGTTGCCACTGAGTGTCCGGCAGGCTCCCACCCTCTCAGTCTTTAAGTCTCGCTTGAAGACCCACTTCTATTCGCTTGCCTTTAACACGGTGTGATTTGTTTTGGTCCGGTCTGTTCTCTACTCTGTTGGCCATTTTAGTTAGCTTCTGCTGCTATTTGTATCTGTATTTCTATTTTATGTTTTCCTGTCTGCTGTGCATGTTTGGTTCTTTTGTACAGCACTTTGGTTGGCCTTGTTGCTGTTTTAAGTGCTATATAAATAAATTGGTATGGTATGGTATGGTTAAGGCACTAAGGACAGAATGTGTCATGGAACAGGCCGACACGTCACGTAAATAGAAGCGAATAAATGAACAGTGTGTTGACCTGAAAATATCCTGCATTGTTGTACCATTACACAAAGCAGGTGAAGATGCGATACCTCTGGTCGAATGCGCCCTGAGGTTGTCAGGAGGCTCTAAATCTGATGCTCTGTAGGCTTCAGAAATGGCCTCACACAGCCAGTGTGACAGGCGCTGGATGGATAACGGGCAACCTGCAGATGCGTCTCTAAGTGTACAAACAAATGTTGAGTCTGACGCAGTGCCACCGTGCATGCTATGTAACACATCAACGCACGCACAGGGCAGAGAAGATGGAAATATGCTTCTTCTTCTGATTTATGGGGAGGAGGGAAAAAACCCTCCAACAATATCACTCTTGATTTAAATGAGCTTGTGATGTTTTTAGGCATAAACGCTGGGTTAGGCCTCAGATCAGCTGAGCTGTCATCAGCCTGAATTCTGAGACATGACGGAGCAACAGAGAGGACAGATAAATCACTCACCCTCTTAGCGGATGTTAAAGCCAACAGCAGGGCTGTTTTAAGAGACAAGAATTTAATCGGAACCTGATCTAGTGGCTCGAGTGGCACTTTGATCAGGGCTCTCAGAACCAGCGTTAAAACTCACTGTGGAGAAAGTGTGTGTAATACAGGCCTGTGCCTCTGTACACCTTTTAAAAAACGTTTAATCAGCGGATGATTAAGAACAGGTCTGTCCCCGAAACCTTCGTGACAAGAATAGATGGATGCAGCGTATGTTTTAATCATGCTGAATGCCAGATTTCTGTCCATCAGCTGCTGCAGAAAGGACAGCACGCCACCTAGTGGACATGAGGTGGCCTCTACACCTTTCTCCGTACACCAGCGCTGAAAAAGCTGTCCACTTTGATGTGTACAGCGCTGTGGTGGAGGTAGCACGTGAAACCTGAATCGTACGCACCACATCTTGAGAGAGACCCATCCTCTCTAAAACGGATCCGCTCAGCGGCCAGACCCACAGGTGCTGGCCTATTTTTGGGTAACTCATGATCGCTCCTTCTGCCTGGAGGAGAGCATCCTCCCTCCACAGCAGTTTCCACGGGTGCCCCGATAGCAGGTGTTGCAGGTCTGGGAACCATGGTGCGTTCACGCGCTCGGGGGCCACCAGGAGAGCTGTCAATCCCTCCTCTGGTCGAATATAAATGTTACACCAGTTGTAACATTTATATGAGCTGCTGTGTGGGGTGGCCACAGCGCCCCCACAGCTTGAGACATGCATGTGCCTCCCCAGCCTGACAGGGACGCATCTGTGAAAACTGACACATGTGACGTAGGTCTGCTGACGGGGACTCCCTCCGACAGAACAAGAGGGTTTCCCAGTGTCTCAGGTTGATTCTCACGGAGGGGGGCACAGCGATCAATCGTCTCTTCTGCCTCACCGGGTCCACACGCAAACAAGCGAACCACCTCTGGAGGCGTCACACCGTGTGAGCAGGCAACATGTCCCTAATAACGTCATGACGGAAAACAGCTGTTATCACTCTGCCGGCTTCACGTGGAGGAGTTGGTCCTTTAGAGCTTTGGTTCCCGTCTGAGATAAACGAGCCCTCGTAGTGACCGCGTTTAGCTTCACTCCCAGATAACTGATCGTCTGGGCTGGGTGAACTGAGCTCCCCCCCCCCCCCCCCTATGGTGAAGCCCAAATTTTGCAGGTGTGACGTCAGCGCCTGAGTTGCACTGCTGCCACCTGTCTGGAAAACAGGTCAGTAGCAACAGATCGTCCAGATAAAACAGAATTCTCATCCCGGCTCTGTGTAGCAGCTGCAGAGCCGACTCCACACATTTTGAATGGAATGTTGTCTAACAGTTGAAAAATTGACAAATCCAAGATGGGTCTCATCCCTCCGGTCCGTTTTGGGACCAGGAAGTGACGAGAGTAGAACTCTGTGTTTTCCTCTCCTTCTGGAACCCTGGAAATTACATTTTTTATCAGAATTTCCTGAACTTCTGCGTGGAGGAACGAGATCTGTTCTGGAGATGACAGAAACGTCTCTAAAGTTCCTCCAAAAGGGGGGGGGGGGGGGGGTTGAGCTGCAAACTGCAGCGTGTATCCCCTGCTGATAAGACGGTTCATCCATGTGTCTAGAGCGCACGCTCGCTGCAACTCCGCGTAACGTTCGGGAAGCGGGCACGTGTTTATGCTGCATCATGTTTTTTACAGACACCAATTACTGCCGTCATGTGCTGCGGAGGTGTACTCCGAACCACCCAAAGAGGTTTCCTCTGGGGGCCCTGAAGGCGCTTCTGTGCCATGCTCAGGCTGCGGGCTGACATCCGTGCTGATGTGAGCTGGCGTGCACTGAGGGGAGGCACGCGCGCCCCTGGGCATGCGGAGCCATGTAGGTGAGGGCTGCCGCGGGGAGTGCGGCGCTTCTGTGCCGTGCTCAGGCTGCGGGCTCACATCCGTGCTGATGTGAGCTGGCGTGCACTCAGGGGAGGCACGCACGCCCCTGGGCATGCGGAGCCATGTAGGTGAGGGCTGCCGCTGCCGCGGGGGGTGCGGCGCTTCTGTGCCGTGCTCAGGCTGCGGGCTTACATCCGTGCTGATGTGAGCTGGCATGCGCTGAGGGGAGGCGCACATGCCCCTGGCCATGCGGTGCCATATAGGTGAGGGCTGCCGCATGGGCGCACGTTGTCACCGCTGCGGTCAGAGGAGGCAGCGCACAGCTTGGGCTGAGAGCGAGGTTTCCCACTGGACTCGGTCTGCTGAAAATATTCACTTTGGCTGCTGTGTCACTCACGCATGCATTTTGTGTGTTTTCTCGGGCTGTGGTGATTTAAAAACCTGTTTGGAGGACACTGGCTTGCTTTGTGTGGAGGATGTGTGAGGAGAAGCCGCTGTGAGATCATACGAACTGACAGTCAGGCTGAAATCAAACACTTTAATTCCTGAATGATGTTTAGGTTTTATTTCAAAACTCAAACCATCATTATGCCCACACACATCCTCCGCAATGAGTCATCTTTGAATCTTCTCCCCCGTGAGCGCTGCGGCTTGTTTCAGGGCGGCGCCTGTTGGCAGTCTCTGGGGAAACACAGCACCGCTGGTTGCCGGGATGAGGAGGGCTGTACTCAGACTGGAGAGGCCGGCGGCGGAGCAAGAAGATGCTGCTGCAGTTGTGGCGAGTCTCTGCTGTCTCTAGCCATGGCACTCTCTCCAGCGGGTTGGGGGGGGGGGGGGGGGGGGGGGGGTGGTGTGTGTGTGTGGCTTGAGCAGATGGCGCACAGTCTCCGACACCTCCTCCGACTTCTTCAATTTCTCGAGCATGGCCTTGAAATTGGCTTCGAACAGCACGTCCGTCGTGATGGGGCCCTCCAGCGAGTCCATCTGCAGCTTCTCCGACAGGGAGGGGGAGTGACGAAGCCAGGTGGACTTCTTGAACATCGTCATCCAGGCTGTGATACGAGACAGGCAGACAGCAGACGAGGTGCACAGGTTGAGGGTGACATCAGACGCCTTGCAGAGGGAGCTCTTCTTCTCCTGAGGCAGGTCTGTTCCCTCCAGCCTCTGAGATGCTGTACGTCAGCGGTGCAACGTTATTGTTCGCTGCGGCCGCCTGGAATGCATACTGGTGAGCTCGGTTGGAGAGCGACATCACCGTCTAGTCATGCTTCCCCGGAGGCGCAGGACGCTGGTTCAACCTGAACATCTTTGCTCCGAGAGCCTCCACTAGGCTTGGCTCCAGGGGGGCACCAAGGGAAATTCCACTCAGTAAAACCCCTCCACTCTGGTGATGGGTGCGAATGTGGAAACCGGCGCTCACAGTCTACCAGGTCTGGCTGCAGCCTCGTTCCTCATGCCTCCTGGATTTATGCCAGACAACTCCGAGAGGAGGGCACCAACAGCTGGGAGCGGTGTGATCGCTGATGCGAAAAGGTTCGGGGGGGGGGGGGGGGGGGGGG
>NC_056498.1:92346373-92361199 GCF_014905685.2 Nematolebias whitei
GGGGAGCATCCGCTCAGCCCCCCCTACGCTCTCCAGGAGGGAGGGAGCAGCGGGGGCTGCTGCTGATGTCACCTGTCCCGGAGGAACCATCCAATTCGCTCTGAAAGTCGGCGTTAAAAAGAAAAAAGGGTCGATGGCGTCATCCAACGGGTAGCGACCCGCCACGGAAAAATATTCCTTGGCGCTTACCTTGAAACAAGGCTGCTCGTCTGCTTCTCCTCGGGGAGGAAAAACTCACCGGGACGGCAGGAGGTTGGCATGGTGGGGACCCAGGCAGCCTTAGCAAAGGTTGTGCCGGTCAAGCTGGACAACTTCCCTTCTTCATTCTTCTGATGTGCTATGAGCTTGCTGAAGAAAAAATGGGAGCCGATTACCCGCTCTTAACGTAATTTATACAGACCGGGTGGGGCCCACACAACAGGTGGGCGTGGACTAAATTTTTTCAGTGCGATGCTTTGCTTGATGGGATAAACCCACCAGTGACAGCTCTTAAAGGGCGAAGCCTATATGAAATAGAACTTGTCAAGTTAAGGCAAACAGGAATTTAAATCAATCAATCAATCAATAAATAAATAAAAACTACCAGTAGAAGTTAAAAGCAACAATTTCTCTTCTATAATACAAATGTCCTCTAAATTTTGATGAGTCCTGTGGCTGCAAACATCCATCCATTATTTTAAGTGATGGAGAAAGTACTCAAACATTGTATTTAAGTCGAAGTACAAATAAACGGACAAAAATGTACTCTAGTAAAAGTAGAAGTACCACATTAATGTTTTTACTTAAGTATAAAAGTAAATAAGTACCATATTTTTCACTATATAAGTCACAGTTTTTTATATAATTCACATGCCCTGCAAGTTAAAGGCCAAAGAAACATGTTTATGGATTTTTTCTCACATATTTATAAACCATTTTTTGGCTGAGATATGACCGTTTTCATTCATTCTGACTGAAGAAAAAAATTGAGCAGTACCGCTTTCAGCCACTTGATATAAGCAGAGTAGTAATAGTATTATGACATGCTGTTGTATCATGTAATAGGTAAACGTGGCTATAATGACAAATTCAAAAAAGTTCAAGACAAAAACAACTGGACTTTATTTATTATACTTTCCTTAATACTTTCTTTTTGTCTTGAACTTTTTTGAATTTCCCATGTCCTGGATGACTGAGAATCTTCACCAGCTATTAATGACTCAATCGGCCTGCCATAATCTCCCCACCTTCAATCTGCTCGTTGCTTAGAACCGTCAAAGCAGCTGCACCGCCCCGGCGAAATGCAGCTAATTTGACCATTAAAGTGCATTTATTAAGCAAATGTTAGACTGAGACACACCTTTGCTATAATTTCGAGCAAACAAATAATTGTGGCATGGGTGGTGGCTGAGGGCGGGGACCTTGGTGGTCTGATCCTTGGCTACAGAAGCTGGCTATTGGGACATGGAATGTCACCCCTCTGGTGGGGAAGGAGTCTGAGCTTGGTTAATCTTGTGTGAGGTTGAGAGGTTCCAGCTAGAAATAGTCGGACTCACCTTAACGCATGGCTCTGGCTCTGGCACCAGTTTCCTTGAGAGGGGTTGGACACTCTTCCACTCTGGAGTTGCCCCTAGAGAGAGGTGCCAAGCAGGAGTGGGCATACTTGTTGCCCCCCCCCAGGCCACACGCCCAAGCTTGGTACCTGTACGTTGGGGTTCACCCTAGTAAATGAGAGGGTAGCATACGTGTGGGGGGATGGGTTCTGATTGTTGTTAGTGCTTATGCGCTCAATGGCAGTTCAGATTACCCACCCTTTTTGGAGTCCTTGGTGGGGGGTACAGGAGAGTGTACCCCCTGGGGACTCCCTTGTTCTACTGGAGGACTTCAACAATCACATAGGCAATGACAATGAGACCTGGAGGGGTGTGGTTGGGAGGAACGGCCCCCCTGATCTGAACCAGAGTGGTGTTCTGTTATTGGACTTCTGTGTTCGTCAAGGATTGTCCATAACGAACACCATGTTTAAGCATAAGGGTGTCCATATGTGCTCTTGGCACCAGGACACCATAGGCCGCAGTTCGATGATCGACTTTGTCATTGTCTCATCTGATCTGCGGCCACATGTCTTGGAAACTCGGGTGAAGAGAGGGGCGGAGCTGTCCACTGATCACTACCTGGTGGTGAGTTGGCTCTGATGGTGGGGGAGGATGCCGGTCAGACCTGGCAGACCCAAACGTATTGTGAGGGTTTGCTGGGAACGTCTGGCAGAGTCTCCTGTGAGACGGAATTTTAACTCCCACCTCCGGGAGAACTTCGAACACTTTCCGGTGCAGGTGAGGAAAATTGAGTCCGAGTGGGTGATGTTCCGTGCCACTCTCTTTTTCATATTATCATTACTATTTTACATCCATGCATCCATCCATCCATCCATCCATTTTCTTCCGCTTATCCGGGGTCGGGTCGCGGGGGTAGCGGCCTAAGTAGGAAGGCCCAGACTTCCCTCTCCCCAGCCACTTGGGCCAGATCTTCCGGAGGAATCCCGAGGCGTTCCCAGGCCAGCCGAGAAACATAGTCCCTCCAGCGTGTCCTGGATCTTCCTCTGGGCCTCCTTCCGGTGGGACGTGTCCGGAACACCTCACCAGGGAGGCGTCCAGAAGGCATCCTAAACAGATGCCCAAGCCACCTCAACTGGCTCCTCTCGACGTGGAGAAGCAGCGGCTCTACTCTGAGTCCCTCCCGGATGATCGAGCTTCTCACCCTGTCTCTAAGGGAGAGCCCAGACACCCTGCGGAGAAAACTCATTTCGGCTGCTTGTATCCGAGATCTCATTCTTTCGGTCACAACCCAAAGCTCGTGACCATAGATGAGGGTGGGAACGTAGATCAATCGGTAAATTGAAAGCTTCGCCTTTTGACTCAGCTCTCTCTTTACCACGACAGGCCTGTACAGCGCCCGCTTCACTGCAGATGCTACACCTATCCGCCTATCGATCTCACGCTCCATTTTTCCCTCATTCGTGAACAAGACCCCAAGATACTTGAACTCCTCCACTTGAGGTAGGAACTCCTCCCTGACCCGGAGAGGGCACTCTACCCTTTTCCGGCTCAAGACCATGGCCTCGGATTTGGAGGAACTGATCTTCATACCGGCCGCGTCGCATTCAGCTGCGAACCGCTCCAGCGAAAGCTGTAGATCACGATCTGATGAAGCCAATAAGACCACATCATCTGCAAAAAGCAGAGACGCAATCCTAAGGCCACCAAAACGGATCCCCTCAACACCTTGGCTGTGCCTAGAAATTCTGTCCATAAAAGTTATGAACAGAATCGGTAACAAAGGGCAACCTTGGCGGAGTCCAACTCTCACCGGGAACAAGCCCGACTTACTGCCGGCAATGCGGACCAGGCTCTGACACCGGTCATACAGGGACCTAACAGCCCGTATCAAAGGGCCTGGTACCCCATACTCCCAGAGTACCCCCCACAGGGTCCCCCGAAGGACGCGGTCGAACGTCTTCTCCAAGTCCACAAAGCACATGTAGACTGGTTGGGCAAACTCCCACGCACCCTCCAGGACCCTGCTGAGAGTGTAGAGCTGGTCCAGTGTTCCACGGCCAGGACGAAAACCGCACTGCTCCTCCTGAATCCGAGGTTCGACTATACGACGGACCATCCTCTCCAGAACCCCCGAATAGACCTTACCAAGGAGGCTTGAGCGTGATTCCCCTGTAGTTGGAACACACTCTACGGTCCCCCTTTTTGAATAGGGGGACCACCACTCCGGTCTGCCAATCCAGGGGAACTTCCCACGATGTCCACGTTCTAGAATTGCACCGCTCAAGGTGGCTGCATGTTGGAGCAGCTCTGCTACTTTCATTCTGAGATTTTGCTTTTGGAAACTTTAATTCCTGGTTTTCTGGATGTAAATCATATTTTTTGGATTATTGTTTCCTCTGGTATCAGATGCTGTGCAGCCGGAAGGATTTTTACTGAAACTTTTTAAGTTTTGGACATTTGTTATGATGCATAACCATGGCAACAAGGCTGTTTTCTACAACAACAGCAGCTGATTAAAATCTCAAAAGCTCAAATAATATCTCAACTATGGCCCCAACTCTCAAATGAGTTGAAAAGGATGTTATGTGGATGCATTCTCATCTACCTGTCAGCTGTGCTCGAGTGCCTGACCACTGAGATCCTGGAACTAACAGGAAACATGGCTCACGACAGTGGAAGAACAGGATCATCCCTCAGCACTTACAGTTGGCTGTCCGCAGCTATGAGGAGCTTGACAGACTGCTGGGAGGAGTGGCCATCGCTCTGGGAGGACTTCTGCCCGGCATTCAGGCGGTCCTAAAGCCCGGGGGAACCGAGAGGCCAGCTGAGTCTGGGTGGACGGATCGGACGGCATCTGCAACCAGTTTCTTAGGATCCACTGTGGGATGGACCTTTATAAGAGATCCTTCTTGTCTACAGCCATCAGCATCTATAACATCTCTTAATGAAATGAGGATAACGAGTTATAACAACAAAATAATTTCCCTTTGGGATTAATAAAGTATTTTTGAATTTGAATATTGCAGAGTCGCGTAAGCCAACACAACCCTACAACATCCAGAGCCTTAAGGAACTCCGAGCGAATCTCATCCACCCCTGGGGCCCTGCCACCGAGGAGTTTTTTAACCTCCTTGGTGACTTCAGCACCAGAGATTGGAGGGCCCGACCCAGAGTCCCCAGGCTCCGCTTCCTCAGTGGAAGATGTGCCAGTGGGATTGAGGAGGTCTTCAAAGTATTCCGCCCACCGACCCACAACATCCCGACTTGAGGTCAGCAGCACACCACTCCCACTATAAACAGTGTTGGTGGCGTACCGCTTTCCCCCCCTGAGACGCCGGATGGTGGACCAGAATCGCCTCGAAGCCGTGCGGAAGTCTTTCTCCATGGCCTCTCCAAACTCCTCCCATGCCCGAGTTTTTGCCTCAGCAACCACCCGAGCCGCATGTCGCTTGGACTGCCAGTACCCATTAGCTGGTTCAGGGGTCCCACAGGCCAAAAAGGCCCGATAGGACTCCTTCTTCAGCCTGACAGCATCCCTCACCGACGGTGTCCACCATCGGGTTCGAGGGTTGCCACCACGACAGGCACCGACAACCTTGTGGCCGCAGCTCCGGTAAGCCGCCTCGACAATAGAGGCACGAAATATGGTCCACTCAGACTCAATGTCCCCCACCTCCCTCGGAACATGTTCAAAGTTCTCCCGGAGGTGGGAGTAGAAACTCCGTCTCACAGGAGACTCTGCCAGACGTTCCCATCAAACCCTCACAATACGTTTGGGTCTGCCAGGTCTGACCGGCATCCTCCCCCACCATCGGAGCCAACTCACCACCAGGTAGTGATCAGTTGACAGCTCCGCCCCTCTCTTCACATGAGTGTCCAAGACATGTGGCCGCAGATCAGATGAGACGATGACAAAGTCGATCATCGAACTGCGGCCTATGGTGTCCTGGTGCCAAGAGCACATATGGACACCCTTATGCTTGAACAAGGTGTTCGTTATTGACAATCCATGACGAGCACAAAAGCCCAACAACAGAACACCACTCTGGTTCAGATCAGGGGGGCCGTTCCTCCCAACCACACCCCTCCAGGTCTCACTGTCATTGCCCACATGAGCATTGAAGTCCCCCAGCAGAACAAGGAAGTCCCCAGGAGGTTCACTTTCTAGTACTCCCTCTAAGGACTCCAGAAAGGATGGATAATCTGAACTGCCGTTTGGTGCATAAGCACAAACGACAGTCAGAACCCGTCCCCCCACACGTAGGCGGAGGGAGTCTACCCTCTCATTCACTGGGGTGAACCCCAATACACAGGCACCAAGTTGGGGGGCAATAAGTACGCCCACGCCTGCTCAGCGCCTCTCACCAGGGGCAACTCCAGAGTGGAAGAGTGTCCAGCCCCTCTCAAGGAAACTGGTTCCAGAGCCCGAGCCCGTAGAGGTGAGTCCGACTATTTCTAGCCGGAACCTCTCAGCCTCACACACCAGCTCAGGCTCCTTCCCCACCAGTGAGGTGACATTCCACGTCCCAATAGCCAGCTTCTGTAGCCGAGGATCAGACCGCCAGGGTCCCCACCCTCGGCCACCACCCATCCCACATTGCACCCGACCCCATTGGCCCCTCCCACAGGTGGTGAGCCCATGGGAAGGGGGACCCATATCTCCTCTTCGGGCTGTGCCCGGCCGAGCTCCATGGGTAAAAGCCCGGCCACCAGGCGCTCGCCCGCGTGTCCCACCTCCAGGCCTGGCTCCAGAGTGGGGCCCCGGTGACCCACGTCCAGGCAAGGGAACACTAGGTCCATTTATTTGTCTCATCATTGGGGTCTTTGGGCTGCACTTTGTCTGGTCCCTCACCTAGGACCTGTCTGCCATGGGTGACCCTACTAGGGGCATAAAGCCCCTGACAGCATAGCTCCTAGGATCATTGGGACACTCAAACCCCTCCACCACGGTAAGCTGGCAGCCCAGGGAGGGTGTACTATTTTACAATGTCTTGATAATCAAAAGTGTGTTTAGTTCAAACCATTTTTAAATGTTGAAGTGAACCACTCATTTTAAATCAACTGTGAAACAGTATTAATGATTTTTTTAATCCTCATTCAAAGTAGAAATCAAGTTAAATGTCTATGTTACAAAGTAATTATGCATTTTTGATCTTCTGTCTGAAATGAGAGAGAGTGATGTCGGTCAAAAGTCGGAGACAGTCGCAAACAAGTTCATTGGAACGAACTGTCATGTTTTTAAACCTCTCTGACAGAAACAAGAAAACTGGCACCTGTAAGTCTGTCATTTCTCCAAAACATTTCTCTGTCTGTTCCTAAACATCTCCGCTGTTTTTCTGACTTGTAATGACCCTCTGATGTCACTAAAACCACACCCCTGTTGGTTCTTTCAACCAATCAGGACTTCTCAAAAGTGACCGGAAGCAGAACTCTTTAAAAAGTCGACACTTCCTAGTTCCAGGGAGAACAGAAGTTCCGAAAGTTCTGAAGTGCTGGAGTTATTTGGGAGTTCTTCCGAGTCTAGTTGGGATTATGGAATCTTCCACATCTGAGTGGAACCGCTGACGGACTCACAGCTCATGTGAGTCCACCCGGGAGGTGAGCGTGTTGTTGAACGGAATACCGTCACTATTTCGGACGATTCTCAGTCATCCTAAGGAGACGCTGAAAGGCAGCGTTGAAATGGAACTCCGTACCGGAGCTGACCTATCTTCTGCAAAGGTAACGAGTCGCTTCACTACCGAGTGTACCGAGGCTGAGCTGGAGTCGGATGGAGGGTGCTGTTCCTCGTCAACACACTTTCCCTCATCCATCTTTTCTCTCCATTTAAACTCCTTCATTCTTGCCAGTAATTAATCCAGATAGCTTCAGAAATGTCTGTTGTTTTTATTAAGTAAAACGTGCCAAGTTTTATTATTCAGAGCCGATAGCATAATGAAGTGTACAATGTTTGATGTTAAATTTTGATTCTGTTAATAAATGACCACATTCATTTTGATGGGTCAAAGAAAATTAACGTCTCATGTCACTGATTAGACCATCTCCCACACAGTACCTCTGTCACATATCTGTCAAGTAGCTCGAAAAAGAGAGAACCCGTTATTAAATATTGATTGTAGTGGAGCTCCTAAGCTAACTGAAGCTAACCTAGCCCTACATCACTACAGCCTCTATTGTTGAAGCGGCTTATCGGAGCTGTGGCCGCAAGGTTGTCAGTGCCTGTCGTGGTGGCAACCCTCATACCCAGTGGTGGACACCAGCAGTGTGGGACGCTGTCAGGCTGAAGAAGGAGTCCTATCAGGCCTTTTTGGCCTGTGAGACCCCGGAAGCAGCTGATAGGTACCGGCAATCCAAGTGGCATATGGCATGAGGAAAAAACTCGGGCGTGGGAGATGTTCAGAGAGGCCATGGAGAATGACTTCCGTACGGCTTCGAGGCGATTCTGGTCCACCATCCGGCATCTTGGGAGGGAAAGCGGTACACTACCAACACTGTTTATAGTGAAGGTTGTGTGCTGCTGACCTCAACTCGGGATATCATGGGTCGGTGGGCAGAATACTTCAAAGACTTCCTCAATCGGGCATACCAACACTTGGAAACACCACACTGGACTGTGTTTACATGAGTGTAAAAGATGCATACAAAGCTGAGCCCCGCCCCCACCTAGGACTGTCAGACCACATCTCAATCTTAATGATACCTGCTTACCTCCCCCCACTGAGGCACTCCAGACTGGTACAAAAGAAAGATAAATGTTGGATCCAGGACAGTGGCCCCATACTGAGAGATTGTTTTGAATGAACAAACTGGCAGGTTTTCAGAGAAACTGCTGAAAATGGAGGATCGCTTGATCTGGACCAATACGCATTCTCAGTTCTGGGTTACATTAGTACATGTACTGACACAGTATCCACCATCAGATTTGTTAAAAGCTACCCAAACATAAAACCTTGGCTGAATGCAGAGGTGCGCACCTTGCTGGAAGCCAGGAACACTGCTTTCAGGTCTGGAAACTCAGAGGAGCTGAGAAGGACAAGGAAAGAGCTGGTTGCTGGCATTAAGAAGGCCAAGGCCACATATGCACAGAGGATCAAGGGTCAATTCACCTCACAAGACCCTCGGAGCATGTGGAGGGGTATTAAGGGTATAACAGATTATAAAGGAAGGAGCGAACAATGCCCCAAAGACCCATCTCTGCCTGATGCCCTCAACAAGTCCTATGCAAGCTTTGAAGACCAGAACAGACCACTCAGCACTAGACTCACCTCACCACTGGATGAAGAGCATCTCAGTGTTACCTCAGCAGAAGTAAGGAGTACCTTCAGGAGGATTAATCCGCACAAGGCAACCGGCCCAGACAACATCCCTGGAAAAGTGTTGAAAGAATGTGCCGATCAGCTCTACAAGGTGCTGGCAGACATCTTTAACACCTCATTTACCTTGGAGACAATTCCCACCTGCCTGAAGACTGCCACCATCATCCCAGTCCCAAAAAGCGCTACAGTGACTGGTCCGAATGACTATCGGCCAGTAGCCCTCACCCCGACAGTCACTAAATGCTTCGAAAAACTGTTAATGACCCACATCAAAACAACCATCAACTTCAACGAGGACCCTCATGAGTATGCATACCATGAGAACCATTTAAGAGAGGATGCCATCTCTTCTGTGGTCCACACTGCGCTCAACTACCTGGAGCAGAAAGACTCTTACGTCCGTATGCCCTTTGTGGGCTTCACATCTGCCTTCAACACTATGATCCCCCAAACCCTGATGGACAAACTATTCACACTAGGACTAAGCCACTCCAGTTGCAACTGGGTACTAGACTTCTTAACAAAAAGACCACAGTCAGTGATGATCCACAACTTCTCCTCCTCCACCATAACCCTCAGCAATGGCTCTCATCAGGGATGTGTGTTGAACCCTCTCCTGTTTACTCTGCTCACATATGATTGTGCAGCTACCCATCCAGGCTGTCACATTGTATAGTTTGCAGATGATACAGCGGTGGTGGGATGCATCACAAACAATGATGAGTCCAGCTACAGGCAGGAGGTGGAACACCTGGAGAGATGGTGCAAAGAGAATAACCTTCACATCAATGTGAAGAAGACAAAGGAGATGATTGTGGACTTCAGAAGGAACAAACACACCTACACCCCCCTGAACATAAGAAGATCTGTGGTGGAAGTGGTCTCCAGCTACAAGTACTTGGGTGGCAACGGCAATGGCAACAACACTTCGAGCCTGATCAAGAAAGCTCATCAGAGACTACTTCCTCAGACGGCTGAAACGAGCTGGTCTGGGAAGCTCAGTCCTCACCTCCTTCTACTGGTGTGCAGTGGAGAGAATCCTGTGCTCCAGCATCAACGTGTGACATGGAGGCTGCACAGCTGCAGAAAGAAAATATTTGCAGAAAGTGGTGAAGGCTGCACAGAAGACTGTTAGAGTCAGTCTCCCCACCATCACAGACATTTATACCTCCAGATGCAGGAAGAGAGCCACCATCATGAAGGACCCCACTCACTCAGCACACACATTTTTTGCCCCACTCCCCTCAGGAAGGAGGGTGGTGGTCCCCCTATTCAAAAAGGGGGACCGTAGAGTGTGTTCCAACTGCAGGGGGTTCACACTCTTAAGCCTCCCTGGTAAGATCTATTCAGGAGTACTGGAGAGAAGGGTCCTTCTGATAGTCGAACCTCGGATTCAGGAGGAGCAGTGCGGTTTTCATCCTGGTCGTGGAACACTGGACCAGCTCTATAACCTCAGCAGGGTCCTGGAGGGTGCGTGGGAATTTGCCCAACCAGTCTACATGTGCTTTGTGGACTTGGAGAAGGCGTTCGACCGCGTCCTTCGGGGAACCCTGTGGGGGGTACTCCAGGAGTATGGAATACCAGGCCCTTTGATACGGGCTGTTAGGTCCCTTTGTGACCAGTGTCAGAGCTTGGTCCACATTGCTGACAGTAAGTTGGGCTCATTCCCAGTGAGAGTTGGACTCAGCCAAGGTTTCCCTTTGTCACCGATTTTGTTCATATCTTTTAAGGTCATAATTTCTAGGCGCAGCCAAGGTGTTGAGGGGATCAGTTTTGGTGGCCTTAGGATCGCTTCTCATTTTTATGCAGATGGTGTGGTCTTATTGGCTTCATCAAGTGGTGATCTACAGTTTTCGCTGGAGTGATTCACAGCCAAGTGTGACACGGCCGAGGATCCATCCATCCATTATCTTTTACCCGCTTCTTCCATTTTTGGGTCATGGGGGTCGCCGGTGCCCATGTCCAGCAATCAGGGGATGACGATCATTTCTTCCAAATTTGAGGCCATGATCTTGAGCCAGAAAAGGGTAGCGTGCCCTCTCTGGGTCGGAGGTCCTGCCCCAAGTGGAGGCGTTTAAGTATCTTGGGGTCTTGTTCACGAATGAGGGAAAAATGGAGCGGGAAATCGATAGGCAGATAGGTGCAGCGTCGGCAGTGAAGCGGGCGCTGTACCTGTCTGTCGTGGTGAAGAGAGAGCTGAGTCAAAAGGTTAAGCTCTCAATTTAAAGGTTGATCTATGTTCCTACCCTCATCTATGTTCATGAGCTTTGGGTTGTGACCGAAAGAACAAGATCACGGATACAGGCGGCCAAAATGAGTTTTCTCAGCAGGGTGACTGGGCTCTCCCTTAGAGATAGGGTGAGAAGCTCAGTCATCTGAGAGGGACTCAGAGTAGAGCTCTGGCTCTGGAACCAGTTTCCTTGAGAGGGGCTGGACACTCTTTCACTCTGGAATTGCCCCTGGTGATAGGCGCCGAGCAGGAGTGGGCATACTTATTGCCCCCCAACTTGGTGCCTGTGTGTTGGGGTTCACCCCAGTGAATGAGAGGGTGGCCTCCCTCCGCCTACGTGTGGGGGGACGGGTTCTGACTGTCGTTTGTGCTTATGCACCAAACGGCAGTTCAGATTATCCATCCTTTTTGGAGTCCTTGGAGCGGGTAGTGGAAAGTGCACCTCCTGGGGACTCCCCTGTTCTGCTGGGGGACTTCAACGCTCATGTGGGCAATGACAGTGAGACCTGGAGGGGTGTGGTTGGGAGGAATGGACCCCTGATCTGAACCAGAGTGGTGTTCTGTTGTTGGACTTCTGTGCTCGTCATGGATTGTCAATAACGAACACCTTGTTCAAGCATAAGGGTGTCCATATGTGCTCTTGGCACCAGGACAACATAGGCCGCAGTTCGATGATCGACTTTGTCATTGTCTCATCTGATCTGCGGCCACATGTCTTGGACACTCGGGTGAAGAGAGGGGCGGAGCTGTCAACTGATCACTACCTGGTGGTAAGTTGGCTCCGATGGTGGGGGAAGATGCCGGTCAGACCTGGCAGACCCAAACGTATTGTGAGGGTTTGCTGGGAACGTCTGGCAGAGTCTCCTGTGAGACGGAATTTTAACTCCCACCTCCGGGAGAACTTCGAACATGTTCCGAGGGAGGTGGGGGACATTGAGTCTGAGTGGACCATGTTTCGTGCCTCTATTGTCGAGGCGGCTTACCGGAGCTGTGGCCACAAGGTTGTCGGTGCCTGTCGTGGCGGCAACCCTCGAACCCGATGGTGGACACCATTGGTGAGGGATGCTGTCAGGTTGAAGAAGGAGTCCTATCAGGCCTTTTTGGCCTGTGGGACCCCGGAAGCAGATGATGGGTACCGGCAGTCCAAACGACATGCAGCTCGGGTGGTCGCTGAGGCAAAAACTCGGGCATGGGATGAGTTCGGAAAGGCCATGGAGAATGACTTCCACACGGCTTCGAGGCGATTCTGGTCCACCATCCGGCGTCTAGGGGGAGAAAGCGGTACGCCACCAACACTGTTTATAGTGGGAATGGTGTGCTACTTACCTCAAGTCGGGATGTTGTGGGTCGGTGGGCGGAATACTTTGAAGACCTCCTCAATCCCACTGGCACGTCTTCCACTGAGGAAGTGGAGCCTGGGGACTCTGGGTCGGGCCCTCCAATCTCTGGTGCTGAGGTCACCGAGGTGGTTAAAAAGCTCCTCAGTGGCAGGGCCCCAGGGGTGGATGAGATTCGCCCGGAGTTACTTAAGGTTCTGGATGTTGTAGGGTTGTGTTGGCTTACGCGACTCTGCAATACTGCGTGGACATCGGGGGAAGTTCCCCTGGATTGGCAGACCGGGGTGGTGGTCCCCCTATTCAAAAAGGGGGACCGTAGAATGTGTTCCAACTACAGAGGAATCACGCTCTTAAGCCTCCCTGGTAACGTCTATTCCGGGGTTCTGGAGAGGAGGGTCCGTCGGACAGTCGAACCTCAGATTCAGGAGGAGCAGTGTGGTTTTTGTCCAGGCCGTGGAACACTGGACCAGCTCTACACCCTCAGCAGGGTCCTGGAGGGTGCTTGGGAGTTTGCCCAACCGGTCTACATGTGCTTTGTGGACTTGGAGAAGGCGTTCAACCGCGTCCCTCAGGGAACCCTGTGGGGGGTACTCTGGGAGTATGGGGTACCGGGCCCTTTGATACGTGCTATTAGGTCCCTGTATGACCAGTGTCAGAGCCTGGTCCGCATCACTGGCAGTAAGTCGGGCTTGTTCCCGGTGAGAGTTGGACTCTGCCAAGGTTGCCCTTTGTCACCGATTTTGTTCATAACTTTTATTGAAACAATTTCTAGGTGCAGCCAAGGTGTTGAGGGGATCTGTTTTGGTGGCCTTAGGATTGCTTCTCTGCTTTTTGCAGATGATGTGGTCTTATTGGCTACATCAGATCATGATCTACAGCTTTTGCTGGAGCGGTTCGCAGCCGAATGCGACACAGCCGGGATGAAGATCAGTTCCTCCAAATCCGAGGCCATGGTCTTGAGCCGGAAAAGGGTAGAGTGCCCTCTCCGGGTCAGGGAGGAGGTCCTACCCCAAGTGGAGGAGTTCAAGTATCTTGCGGTCTTGTTCACGAATGAGGGAAAAATGGAGCGTGAGATCGATAGGCGGATAGGTGCAGCGTCTGCAGTGAAACAGGCGCTGTACAGGTCTGTCGTGTTGAAGAGAGTGCTTAGTCAAAATACAAAGCTCTCAATTTACCGATCGATCTACGTTTCTACCCTCAGCTATGGTCACGAGCTTTGGGTTGTGACCGAAAGAATGAGATCTCGGATACAAGCGGCCGAAATGAGTTTTCTCCGCAGGGTGTCTGGGCTCTCCCTTAGAGATAGGGTGAGAAGCTCGATCATCCGGGAGGGACTCAGAGTAGAGCCGCTGCTTCTCCACGTCGAGAGGAGCCAGTTGAGGTGGCTTGGGCATCTGTTTAGGATGCCTTCTGGACGCCTCCCTGGTGAGGTGTTCCGGACACGTCCCACCAGAAGGGGGCCCAGAGGAAGACCCAGGACAAGCTGGAGGGACTATATTTCTCAGCTGGAATGGGAACGCCTCGGGATTCCCCCGGAAGAGCTGGCCCAAGTGGCTGGGGAGAGGGAAGTCTGGGCCTCCCTACTTAGGCTGCTACCCACGCGACCCGACCTCAGATAAGCGGAAGAAAATGGATGGATGGATGGTTCTAGAATTGCGCCGCTCAAGGTGGCTGCATGTTAGAGTAGCTCTGTTACTTTCATTCTGAGATTTTGCTTTTGGAAACTTTAATTTCTGTTTTTCTGGATGTAAAGCACACTTTTTTTTTAAGATGATTGTTTCCTCTGGTATCAGATGCTGTGCAGCTGGAAGGATTTTTACTGAAACTTTTTTAGTTTTGGACATTTGTTATGATGCGTAACCATGGAAAAAAGGCAGTTTTCTACAACCAAAAGCAGCTGATTAACATCTCAAAAGCTCAAATAATATCTCAACTACAGCCCCAAATCTCAAATGAGTTGAAAAGGATGTTCTGTGGATGCATTCTCATCTACGTGCCAGCTGTGTTGGAGTGCCTGACCACTGAAATCCTGGAACTAGCAGGAAACACGGCTCACAACAGCAGAAGGAGAGGATCGTCCTTCGGCACCTACAGTTGGATGTCCGCAACGACGAGGAGCTCGGCAGACTGCTGGGTGGAGTGGCCATCACTCTGGGAGGAGTTCTGCCTGGCATTCGGGCAGTCCTACAGCCCGGTGGAACCGAGAGGCCAGCAGAGTCTGGGTGGACGGATCGGACGGCATCTGCAGCCAGTTTCTTAGGATCCACTGTGGGATGGACCTTTACAAGAGATCCTTCTTGTCTACAGCCATCAGTATCTATAACATCTCTTTATGAAATGAGGATAACGAGTTACAACAACAAATAATTTTCCTTTGGGATTAATAAAGTATTTTTGAATTGAATTGA
>NC_056498.1:92361299-92363565 GCF_014905685.2 Nematolebias whitei
ATATCCACATTGCTCTAGAGCCTGTCTTGTGTGGGATTTCTCCTTCTACCTGGCTCCTGAGCTAGTGGGGACGCTGTCTGCTCTGTGATACAGAGTCCTGATGACTCCTAACTTGTGCTCCAAAGGGTGATGGGAGTCAAACTGCAAATACTGGTCTGTGTGGGTGGGTTTGCGGTACACCTCAGTTTGCAAATGTCCTCTATCAGAGACTGAGACCTCACAGTCCAAGAAAGCCAACCTGCCATTTTTTACATCTTCTCGTGTGAACTTGATGTATTTATCCACAGAGTTGATGTGGTCAGTAAAATGTTGGACTTCCTGAGATTTAATTTTAACCCAGGTGTCGTCAACATACCTGAACCAATGACTTGGTGGTGTCCCTGAAAAGGACGTCAAGGCTCTCTTTTCTACCTCCTCCATGTACAGGTTGGCAACAATAGGAGAAACTGGAGACCCCATAGCACACCCATGTTTCTGCGTATAATATTGCTCCCCATATGTGAAGTAGGTTGACTGCAGGCACAGTTTCAAGAGTTGACACAGTTGTTCTGTGGAAAGTGTGGTCCTGCTGCTCAGAGTGGTGTCTGATTTTAATCTTAAACTGACCACCTCTACTGCATCATCAACAGGAATGCACGTAAAGAGTGATGTGACATCAAAAGAGACCATTGTTTCATCAGTCTCCATGATGACATCCCTCACCTTATCCACAAAGTCCATGATGTTCTGTATGTGGTGTTCTGAGCTGCCAACTAAAGGGATGAGTACAGACGCCAGATATTTGGAAACATTGTAAGTGACAGAGTTAATCATGCTAACAATTGGTCTTAAAGGTACACCCTGTTTGTGGATTTTAGGTAAACCATACAGACTAGGTGTGGCCTCCCCTGGGTACAGTCTGTGGTACAGAAAACGGTCAATAGCCTTGTCCTGCTCCAATTTTTTCAGGCAATCTATCAATTTCTTCTTGTAACCACTTCCTGGATCTCTTTTCAGAGGTTCATAAGTGTTTAAGTCACTAAGGAGTGTCATAACTTTCTCATGATAGTCTTTCTGGTTCAAAATCACTGTGCACCTTCCTTTGTCTGCTGGGAGAATGATGATGTTTTTGTCCTTGCTAAGAGTGGTGAGTGCGTCCCTCTCCTCTCTACTGATGTTGGAAGGTGGTGGTTTGGCATTGCTGAGGCAGGCTGAAACTTTGATTCTGAGCTGTTCTGCTTCAGCCTCTTTAATGTTGTTGTTGCGGATGGCTGACTCAGTAGCTTTGATCATCTCCATCAGAGGAATTCTACTTGGTGCAACCGCAAAGTTCAGTCCCCTGGCAAGAATCTCTGTCTCCGGCTGGGTGAGCTGTCTGTCAGATAAATTCTTCACCCACTTTTCTGTCTCCCTGGCATGTAATCGACTACTGGAGTGTTGTCCTACACTGAATGTGTTGTTATTGGAATAGTGATGGTGTTGATGAGCTATTAGTACGTTAAACTTGTTTTGTTGTCGAGTCTTGGACTTGACATGCTGTGCTAAGCGTGCCTGATCTGTACAGTCCATCACATGCTGAAGTGTGGTCTGATCTAGGCATGTTGTTAGTTTTTGTTTAATGCACTCTTCCTTGGACTTCAAGGCCTCAATAGTAAAATTGGTCTGTCTCACCCGTTCATTCAGCAGCTGGGTCTGTGCCTTCTGAAGGATCTTGCTTGCCCGGTGCCCGCAGACCGAAGATTTTAGTTCCAGGCTCTTGGGAATGATACCACTTTGTCGACATCTGAGGTTGAATCGCAAATGGTTCCTGTAGTCTGCCCTCTTCCTTGCTGTTTTCTCAAACTCTCTAACTAGTTTGAGGTAATCCTGGCCAAAGTGGTTCAAAATATCCTGATGCATGCTCAATAATCCAGGTAGAAAAATCCAAAAAAGTTCAATCTGGTCCTCTGGACATTCAAAAAAACAAAAAACAAAAAAAAGCAAAAAAATATAGAAACATTTCGTCTCTCATCCGAGAGACTTCCTCAGTCTGAGGTGCTGTATTCAGCTCAGTCTCTTAAATAGCACCTTCTCAGAGTGGATCAACCAGTTTTGCTAAAAAACTGAGGTGTACCGCAAACCCACCCACACAGACCAGTATTTGCAGTTTGACTCCCATCACCCTTTGGAGCACAAGTTAGGAGTCATCATGACTCTGTATCACAGAGCAGACAGCATCCCCACTAGCTCAGGAGCCAGGCAGAAGGAGAAATCCCACACAAGACAGGCTCTAGAGCAATGTGGATAT
>NC_056498.1:92363665-92365138 GCF_014905685.2 Nematolebias whitei
AGAAGGAGAAATCCCACACAAGACAGGCTCTAGAGCAATGTGGATATCCTAACTGGGCCTTCTTGAAAGCAGAGAAGAAACCCAAACAGGACTCCAGTCAGCCAACAGGTGAAAAGGAGGAACCCAGACCCAGTGGTCATTCCATATGTTGAGGGAGCATCAGAGAAACTGAGACGTTTATTTTCTAAACATAACATCCCAGTGGCTTTTAAACCCCAAAATATATTACGGCAAAGACTGGTTCATCCCAAAGATCCAGTCCCCCGGCACAAACAGAGTAATGTTGTGTATGCTGTTCAGTGTCAGGAGGGCTGTGATCAGTCTTACATCGGGGAAACAAAACAGCCACTGGCCAAAAGGATGGCCCAGCACAGAAGATCAACATCATCAGGCCAGGACTCTGCGGTCTACACTCATCTCCAGGCCAGCGGTCACTCTTTCAGGGATGAAGATGTTCACATCCTGGATAGAGAGGAACGATGGTTTGAGAGAGGAGTAAAGGAGGCCATCTTTGTGAAAAGAAATCGTCCATCGTTAAACAGGGGTGGAGGCCTACGTGTTCAATTGTCCCCCTCTTACAATGTTGTGATTGCTAGTATCACTCAGCCCTCTGTGAATAGTAAACAGCCATCAGGGTGCTAATGATCCATTGTTAGGCTGATGGCCCTTCTTGAGCATGTGATCAGCTGGTTTTGGTTGTCAGCAGCAAAACTGGTTGATCCACTCTGAGAAGGTGCTATTTAAGAGACTGAGCTGAATACAGCACCTCAGATTGAGGAAGTCTCTCGGATGAGAGACGAAACGTTTCTATATTTTTTTGCTTTGTTTTGTTTTTTGTTTTTTTGAATGTCCAGAGGACCAGATTGAACTTTTTTGGATTTTTCTACCTGGATTATTGAGCATGCATCAGGATATGATTTCATATTATACATGGTAAGCAATTCTCCAGTTTCAGTTACTGTATCTTAACTGAGTCAAGGCGCCTCTTTTGGCTCTGTGCAGTGTCTCATGTCTTAACAAGGCTTTACCCCAGGCCAAACCTTAAATAAAAACCTTCTGAATCCGGTTACAAACGCCACACTGCTGGTGTGTAAGCATTTGTGTGCGTCTGTTATGGATTTGTGAACTGTGTCAGTTCTTGTGTTTTTTTTTTCTCCTTGCCATTTCTTTGCTTCTCCCTCTTTCCTCCCTTTAACTCACCCCGTCTTTTCCTTATATAGCATATCAATGAAGGCCAGATATGTACTGGAGAGGAAGGAGGGTGCATGCATGTGTATGTATGTGTGTGTGTTTGTGCATGGCTGAGCGCACTGTTCAATAGTTGGGAAGCTGGCTGGGGCTGTGGCTGGCAAACGGCTGCAGCGGAGACTTCGGCTGGGCTCCGCTATCGCACCCAGTTATCGGTTCCCCCATGAAGGGCTCCCTTATCACCCCAGTCCAGAGAGGTCTCCCTTATTTTCCCATCCCCAAGAC
>NC_056498.1:92365238-92367566 GCF_014905685.2 Nematolebias whitei
CTTCCCACAGACTTCCCACTGAGGTGCCTTGATACAGCACTCTGGGAACAGCCTATTCGTTCAGCAGTTTCTTTCTGTGTCTTCCCCTCTTGCTTGAGGGTGTCAATGAAGGCCTTCTGGACAGCAGTCAGGTCGGTAGTCTTACCCATGATTGCGGTTTTGAGTAATGAACAAGGCTGGGAGTTTTTAAAAGCCTCAGGAATCTTTTGCAGGTGTTTAGAGTTACGTCGTTGATTCAGATGGTTAGGTTAATAGCTTGTTTAGAGAACCTTTTCATGATATGCTAATTTTTTGGGACAGGCATATTGGGTTTTCATGAGCTGTATGCCATAATCATCAGTATTAAAACAATTAACACTAGAAGTCCCAGGAATTTCGACCTCCCCCCAGAAGTCCTGAAAAAGGGTCAAAAGACCCTTAGCACTAGAGTGACTAGATTTTCAAGATCCTGAGGACAAACCCCCTCCTTCTCTTCAACAATTTGCGGGCCATTAACTGCCATTTGTTTTAAATATGCACACAAGTAACTCAGACACACCCACCTCACCAGACTGCATTCCAATGTCCAATCCAGGGAGCGGGGGATTTAGAAGCCAGGTTCACTTGCGCAAAAAAGCGCAGCCTTAGTCAAAGTAGTGCTCCAAACCAGACAACTCTGATGGCTCCAATTAGCATCCTTTCATTTGTAAATGTGGCCATTGCCTTAGGAATCAGCAGGGGAGAGATAAGCTGAACTCACACAAACGTCCGTCTAATACTCCAAACAGATGCGAAATCAACTGGTTATATTTTGAACTTATATCTCTTGGTGGCACGTTGGTGCACATTTTGAACAAATTGAAGTCGATTTACCGTTTATTTTTCAATTGGTTTGGCTCATTTCTTGAAACCGAGATGACATTCTCAAAATACCATGTGAAACACAACTCAAGAGACTTTGCATTTTGAGGTTACTGACAATTTGTATGAAACACATATTTTGTTTTGAAGCATACATGGTGTTTTGGGAGAGATGCATTATCCAGGTCATTTTGCCAAATGAACAAAACAAAACAAAAGTTAGCAAAACATACAATCTGTTTCAAGATATATGCAAAAGTTTTTCTAAAAGATTTTAGTAATGTTTTTCTTTCAGAAAAAAGAGAAGTGGGTTCAAAATGACAGTTTAGAAAAAAAATAACCACATTAATTGTGAGAAGAAGGCACGCAAGGAGAAACTGCTTCAGCAACAACCTTCCACACCCAGCCCTGGCAAAAGGGCAAAGTGTCAGACCAAACATCGATGCACGAACAATTGTGCAACTGTGAGATGCGTCAACTGTTACAAATACACATGTGGCAAATGTACCAGGGACATACCCTGGCAGTGCCAGGTATGTTTCGACAGTGCAGATGGACTGCTGAGTGAGTGCTGAAATGCCAGTCACACAAGGAGGACATGCCACTCACACACACGCAGCCCCCCCACTAGAGCATAGTGTAAATATGTGTAGAATTGTTTTATCCCTTGTATTTTTATGACAAAAATAAAAAGCATGGAAACAAATAACGGTTGTTGTTTTTTATATTTCTCATGCTGAAGTTTTAGTCCTCTTGACTTACACACAATTGCTTATGGTCTGTGCTTTTTTGCTCAAAACTAAGCTAAATACTATATACATCAAAACAAAATATGTGTTTCATACAAATTGTCAGTAACCTCAAAATGCAAAGACTCTTGAGTTGTGTTTCACATGGTGTTTTGAGAATGTCATCTCGGTTTCAAGAAATGAGCCAAACCAATTGAAAAATAAACGGTAAATCGACTTCAATTTGTTCAAAATGTGTAACAATGTGCCACCAATATATATATAAAAAATCTTCATATTATAAAATACAATAAACTGAATATAACTAACTAGAAACTAAATGGCTAAACTCAATGGAAAACAGTTAGTTGGGAGTTAAGCGTGCCCCCTCCTGTGGTACACCAGTAATGCCCTTATTTACAAAACAAAAGCGCCTGTTAACAGCTCATTATAGGATGTTAGCTAAAATCCTTCAGGTCACTCGACCCGTCTCTGGGTTCCAAAGGTAGAAATGTTAAATGACCCTTCTCTGGGACTTCTAGTGTTAAAGACCTGAAATATTTCAGTTGGTGTGCAATGAATCTGAAATATATGAAAGTTTCATTTTTATCATTACATTATGGAAAATAATGACCTTTATCACAATATGCTAATTTTTTGAGAAGGACCTGTATATATATACACACACATATATACACATATATATATATATATGTGTGTGTGTGTGTGTGTGTGTGTGTGTGTGTGTGTGTGTGTGTGT
>NC_056498.1:92367576-92370781 GCF_014905685.2 Nematolebias whitei
TGTGTGTGTGTGTGTGTGTGTGTGTGTGTGTGTGTGTGTGTGTGTGTGTACAGTGAGGAAAACAAGTATTTGAACACCCTGCGACTTTGCAAGTTCTCCCACTTACAAATCATGGAGGGGTCTGAAATTTTCATCTTAGGTGCATGTCCACTGTGAGAAACATCATCTAAATCAAAAAAAAAAATCCGGAAATCACAATGTATGATTTTTTTAATAATTCATTTGTGTGTTAATAAAAAGTAAAAAGTTCATAGAATTAAAATTCAAATAGAATTCAAATTATTTCATCCAGAAAGAACTCTGGCTAGCTAGCTCATTTTTAACAGGTGACTTTTTTTTTTAACTCCACCCCTAAAAAGGATCAGAATCAGGAATCGATAGGAAGCGGAATTTAAACAAGGAATCGGAATTGTTTAAATTCAAATGATGCCCAACCCTAGTGCTACCCATGGCTGCAAACAAACTCATTTTGACAAACTCCCAGATAAATCTAGAGTTCACTTGAAGACAGTTATCGTTCATTTTTATGTTTTTTTCAGTCATATGAGATTAAAAAAAACTAACACAAACCTCTTCTTCAAATGGTTTACAAAGGTCCACTTCTGTTGGAGAACCTCTGTCCTCGTCAACCTTCTTTAGATCTTCAGGAACAGATTTCTGTCGCTTCACCTCTAAAATGTAAGAATCAACATCTGCATCAACAAACCTACTTTGATAATCAGAGGAAAACTTGTAAAAGTTGAAAAATTCAATTATCAGAGTGGCCTGTTCTTCATTTGTGACCAACTTAGGTACTAATAGTGGAAACTCAATTTCCATCACAAGACTTGGTTTTGGGCTACACAATTTACAACCTCTCCCCATTCAACCTTCATCGCTTCTCATGGCAGTAAAGTAATTGCTGTTTATCATTTTTTGAAGATTACGTCTGCAAAAATTACATTTGTGATGTTACAAGTGACAGAAAATAAGTGAAATGCCACATTTCCTTCAATTATCTATACTTCAGAAAGTCATTAAAAGGTCTAAGCAGTGACTCTGAGTGGTTTAAGTGTTTCTGGTGTAAACAGGCCTCATTTGGTAAATACTGCATGAATCGTGTGTGTTTGTGTTGCATTGTCCCCACCTGGTCTGTTCTCAACATACTGGCTGAAGGACTTCAGCTGTGTTTTCCTCACTGCAGAATCCTTGTTGAAGATAACTGGACTTCGTAGCTTCTCTGTGGCTCTGCGCAGACGTTCTGCTCGCAGCTCTTCTGCATTATTCTGTTGGACACAGACACCAATCTGCGTTCAATCCAGGTAAGTGGGTATGTATTGTGTGAATGTATCAGCAAGCATAAAAATGATAAAAACATGAAGTTACTTCTTTGGACACAACTTGCACAGTGATCAAATAAAAAAAAGAAAACTGCGGAAAAAAACAATAAAATGCATAATTTTATTGTTTTGCTCTTAAAACTTCCCCTAAATACATGTGGTAAATGGATTGTACTTATATAGCGCCTTTCTATCTTATCGAGATACTCAAAGCGCTTTACACTACAATCTGTGTCCTCATTTACCCATTCATATAGCTCTCTACTAGATCTCTACAAAGCTAATTGGACAAATCACTCTAAAGAGACTAATCAGTGCTTTATCACATTTATACACCGATGGGACACACATCAAAGGCATCGAGGGGTTCAGCGTCTTGCCCTGAGACACTTCGGCATGTGACTGCTGGTGGATTCGAACCCCCAGCTCCTGCATTGGAGGGCGACTGCTCTAACCACTCAGCCACAGCCGCTACTGTCTGAAGGAAATGCAGGAAATCTTCATCTTAGGTGCATGTCCGCTGTGAGAGACAATCTCAAAAAAATAAAAAATAAAAAATTTTAAATCCAGAAATCACGATGTATGACTTTTGAATAATTTATTTGTGTGTTACTGCTCCAAAAAAGTATTTGAACACCTGCCAATCAGCAACAATTCTGACCCTCAAAGACCTGTTAGTCCGCCTCTAAAAAGTCCACCTCCACTTATTATTCTCAATTAGAAGCAACTGCTGGAGGTCGTTAGCATAAAGACACCTGTCCACCCCACACAATCAGTAAGACTCTCCAACTACTAACATGGCTAAGACTAAAGAGCTGTCCAAAGACACCAGAGACAAAATTGTAGACCTCCAAAAGGCTGGAAAGGGCTATGGGGCAATTGCCAATCAGCTTGGTGAAAAAAGATTAACTGTTGGAGCAATTATTAGAAAATGGAAGAAGCTAAACATGACTGTCAATCTCCCTCGGACTGGGGCTCCATGCAACAAACTCAATGGGGACACCATTTGAGGATAAAATTGGAGGAAGAACTGCTGGGACCAAATTCCTGTTTGAAAAAAAACATCCCTTTGTTTTTTTTCAGCATTTAAGACAAGTTTGATGTGGAACAAATCAGACTGGATGATGTCAAATGTGGATTGCAAAAGCTGGAAAGCCTTAGCAACTGTTTTAGCTCGACAATAAACAACTGTGTCATCAGTATAGAAATGTAAGGATGCATCAGGAATGCTCTGACCTACATTGCCTATGTAGATAGAAAATCTTTGGAGGGAGCTCAAACTCCGTGTTTCTCAGCGACAGCCCAGAAACCTGGCTGATCTAGAGAAGATCTGTGTGGAGGAATGGGCCAAAATCCTGCTGCTGTAAACCTGGTGAAAAACTACAGGAAATGTTTGACCTCTGTAATTGAAAACAAAGGCTACTGTACCAAATATTAACATTGATTTTCACAGGTGTTCAAATACTTATTTTAACACACAAAAAATTATTTAAAAAAACATACATTGTGATTTCCGGATTTTTATTTATTTATTATGTCTCTCACCGTGGACATGCACCTAAGATGAAAATTTCAGACCTCCCAATGATTTCTAAGTGGGAGAACTTGTAAAGTCGCAGGGTGTTCAAATACTTATTTTCCTCATTGTACATTGAGAAGAATAACATAATTGATTACCATAAAAATAAATAAAGTTTACAAAATATCTGGTGCAGAAAGTACAAATACTTGCAAATCTACCCACCAATAGACAGGTTACAAAATAATCTGGTAGAAGTTGATATGTGAGTTGTATTGTGAGTTGTCTGTTTGAATCATTCTAAACACACACACACACACACACACACACACACACACACACACACACACACACACACACACACACA
>NC_056498.1:92370791-92374275 GCF_014905685.2 Nematolebias whitei
ACACACACACACACACACACACACACACACACACACACACACACACATTTATTCTACCCCTCACTCATGAAAGAGAGACAAAAAAGAGGCAATTAACTTGACTTTCAACAAAATCTCGAGCCAGAAAATATATTCAAATTATGCAAAATGCAAAAAAACGCTATTATTTTCAAAGTGAACACATGTTAAAAATCTACACGCTTGCTTCTCCCTCTATCAGAGAGGCCACACAGAAATGATTCATTACCGAGACTCTAAATACGCTAAGTCAAGTGGAAAAGAAACTGACTTCAGTTAAGAGTGAGGTTGTGGCGGCGTTAATAAGACGGCGAAACGTGTAATAAAGTCAACATTTAGGGCAAACACGTTCCACTGCTTGAGACAGATGCAGATATTGGAGCAGCAGTGGCTGATAGAGGCGGTGTGGGAGAGAGAGAACTGGCACAGACAGGGAGTTATTATTGATTTGCAAAAACAAAGTAAGCAATTAGCTCATCCTCACTTTGTTTTGTCTATTAGTCTGTCAGCTTCTACCAGCTACTTAAAACCTTGTGTCAAGACAAATTGAGGCAAATTTATTTATGAAGCACTTTAGGCTTTTTATACAAAAAGTCCAATTAAATATTTTAAAACAGAGGAAAATAAATGGGATGTGTGGAAGCACTGAGAGTCCATGAGTGTGCGTTAATGCCCACACACACAAATACAGCAAATGGAGAAGATGAGTACATTTAAAATGTGGCCAAAACCACTGAAAACGTAAAAGGTTTTATGAATAGTTTACGACTTAGAAACTTTTGTAAAAAAAATAATGATCCATGTTTTCACATTTGTATTCTGGATGAGTGCAGAGATGTGTATGGAATTTCAGTCAACATAAAAACTCACATACCTGCATCTTTTGGGCCTGTATTTGCAGATGTTTTATGTTGATGTAGTTGTGTAGTGAACTAAGCCTCAGGTCAAATCCTGACCTTGAGGGCCTTCCTGGGACAAGAACTGTATTTCATTGATTTGAGTCCAGAAACACAAAATCAAGTCCATCCAGAGACTTTCTAAGTGTCCTGCACTGATCAATTGAAAGAACACTCTCTTTTTCTATTATCATTACTATCTTACAAATGTCTTGATAATCAAAGTGTGTTAGTTCAAACCATTTTAAATGTTGAAGTGAACTACTCCTTTTAAATCAACTGTGAAACAGTATTAATGGATTTTTAATCCTCATTCAAAGTAGAAATCAAGTTAAGGTCTGTTACAGAGTAATTATTCATTTTTCTTGATCTTCTGTCTGAAATGAGCAAGTGTAAGTTGGTCAAAGGTCAAGTTTCGGTCAACTGCAAGTTTACTGGAAAAGAAATGTCATGTTTAACTTTTACAGAAAGATATGGGAGAACTGACTCCACGAAGTCACGGATTCTTCATAACATCTTCTGTCTGTTCTTAAACAATCTAATCTTTTTCCCTTGACTTTTAATAACCTCTTACCTCACTAAAACACACCCCTGTTCGGTCAATCGACCAATCAAGAAGTTCTCAAATGAACCGGAAGTGACCTCTTTAAAAGGTTTAACACTTCCTAGTTCAGCAGAGAATGTTGTGAGTTAGTTCCGAGAGCAGCAGAGTTCAGAATGCTGGAATGCAGAATGCTGGAGAACAACTGCAACTAAGCTGAACGAGAGAAGTTCAGAGGAACTATGAAGAAGTCTGTTCTGGGATGATCTCACGACTCCTGAGGTTTAGCTGTCTTACGGAGACGCTGGAAGAGTTGAAAGGAAAACTTTACACCAACGCCGAAACTATCATGTGCAAAGGTAAAGAGTCGATCTCAACCAAAGTGTACCGTGGGTTAAGCTGCATCCAAAAGGAGCGTGTTGTCGTTCTGGGCTACAGACCTACATCTTATACAGATACATACATCTTCACCCATCTCTCTCCATTTAAACTCCCTTCATTTCCCATCTTTAAAACTCTTCTACCTGCCAGTAATTAATCCAGATATTTTCAGAAATGTCTGTTGTAAAGCTTGAACCCAGAAAATCATGGCCGTATGGTTTTCCTGACTGTAAAGCTAATTAATTAAGCTGTTGTTGTAATCAATTTTGCCAAATTAATGTAAATGTGTGATGTTAAACTTTGATTCTGTTAATAAATGACCGCATTCATTTGATGGGTCAAAGAAAATTAACACCTCACGTCACATTTAATTTCAATGCACGATATTATTCAGTCCAGAAAAATGAATGAATCCGTTTAATTTATGGATAATATATCACAGATATATGTTCCTCTACAACTGGTGGCCTCGTACGGTATCATAAATGGACTGTTATTCGTGTAACAATTGAATTTATCATGTTGGCATTAAAAGTGAAGATTGTTGCTGTGTGAAACGCAGCGTTGTTGCAGCTGCGGTGCTCAGAGAAAATACAGCAATGTCTGTCGCTGTGGTGTTTTGAAAGCTGAAAATAAAGTCAATGTGTTCGTTTGAAAGCTGAATTTGTACAACTGTTGTGTAACTGAAGCTGGGTTTGTGTTAAAACGCTTTATTCTGTTTAAACTGTGATCCAGACGTGGGTTCTGGTCCGGCTCGGTTCTGATTCGGTTCGAACGAGTCGTGTTTGAAGAAAGAAACTGTTGTTTTGAACGGGCGAAGTCCCAGTAAGCGTTTGAGAGTTGATTAGTTACATTTTTAACAGAAAATAGTGCATTTTGAAAGTTTTAAAGATGAAAATTGACCGGAATGTTCAGGCTAAATGCTAACACGCTAGCTGAAATAGCGAGCGGCGATTGGTCGAAAACCGTTGTTTGAAACGTCCTGATTTGCTGAGAGACGTGTCTGTCGTCACTTCCTCTGATGTCAGGTCGTAAAACCCACCCCCGTTGCTGTTCTGTCATTGGTAGATTCAGTCACGTGACCCAGAAATGAAGCTCGTCTTCATAGGGAATTTCAATCGGCTGTTTAAAGTTGAAAAACGCTTTAAAGTTGGTTCTGATCCATTGCTCCGTTTCTTTGAAGCCTAATCGCTGAAACTTTGCCAAGTTTAAGTTTTAATTCCGTCATTAAAAGGTGTTTTTGGACCACGCTAGCCGATGCTAATTTTAAGCTAACGGCTAACGACCGGATGTCACCAAAGCCACAGGAAGTCACCGCGACTCCTACTGGTCATCACTAACAGTGTCTGGGTTAAAATAAAATAAGGTTATACTGCCACCTCCTGTTGGAAACTTGAAATCACAGTTTCACTTCGTTTTTAGGATATTTTGGTGAAATTACACGTGTTTTATTTCTGTCAGAAGCATTTTTGAGTTAATAAATGTTCTTCAAGCTGAATTATTACTGTTATCTTGCATTTAAAAAGTGATTAAGGTATTTATGCAAGAAAGGCATTTACCAAGACATTTTTCATTCACTGATAATTCCTCAAACGGAGGTACAAAATGAAAAATTAGAAACTTTTTAAAGATACAGTCCAGATATTCA
>NC_056498.1:92374285-92377046 GCF_014905685.2 Nematolebias whitei
TAAATAAGCGTAATTATATCAGAAAAAGGAAACTTTTCTGATTTGTTTTTACCACCTAAAACACTACATCTTCCTATTTAATTTTTAAATAGAAGATAATGGCAGGAGAAGAGGAAAACGTTTGACCCTTTAGACTCCTGTTGGTATAAATAAGCTTACACCACCACCTGCTGTTGAAAGAGGAGTATAACAGTTTTCCTGAAGGGGAGACTGATAATTCCTCATCATTTTTTTTCTTTTCTCTTTTCACCCAACCTGGGTTAATGAGTAACTGTTAAAATAGCGAATTTCTGGAAAAGAACGGCTTAAGAAAGCGTTTAAAAACTAAAGTTGCTTGAAACTTTTAGAAAATTGCAGGTTTATTTAATGTTAAGTGCTCTAGAGTAAATATCACTAAGAAGCCTGGTTCTTGTATCTGTTAAAAATAAGCACATTAAAAAGTAACACTGCAGAGAAGCATTTACTTAAGAATATTAATGAATTGGGGTAAAACCTACAAATAGGTGCCCACATTTGAATAAGTTGACTTATTACAGTACTTGAGTGAACCCAGAGCTAAAAAGTGTGTGAACCTCACATGACACTTGCATGCAAATATTTACCTGTTAAAATAATCTGAAGTTGGCAACTGTTTAATCAGATAAGTGTTAGCACAGTGAATAACCATGGCAGGTGTGATAGAAAAGGATTTTGATCCTTGTGTGATGAAGGACTGTTTAGAGGGAGCGTTGACGCTGCTCACAGGATCCTTACATCCATATGGTGAACAGGTGGAGAGCATGAACTCAAAAGAGTTATTGGATGAGCTGAAGGAGGTTGCAGAGAGTGTGACCTCTACAGACATAACAAAGTCAAGCTATGAAAAGCTGGCCAAAATGGCAATTTTACTGAAAGCATCATTCTATGCAGTTGTGGAGAAGGCTGATGACCTTGCAATAAGGTTAGACAGTGAAAAAGAGGTGGTTCAGGAAATTGAAGAACACTACCTTCAATTTAAAAGTGAACACGAGGTCCTCACAAAAAAAAATTTTGAACAGATGTTTCAGTCACAGCAAGACGCACGTGCAGAAATTGATTCACTGAACAGCAAAGTACAGTCACTTAATGCATCACTAACTGAAGCCAGGGATGCTAAAGAACTGTTTTCCACAGCATACTTTGCATTAAGACGGGAGCACGGCGAGACAACGTCACAAGTGTCCCGCTGCAAAGCTGAGATAGACATGCTTAAAACACAACTTTGCCATGCAGAAAGGAAATATGGTGAGAGGCATAAACTGAATGTGGGGACACACTGGGTTTCAGACCCAAATCTCCTTACGTCACACACACCTCCATCCATACCTAAAGTGGTAGAGACAGACCTGAACAGGTCTCCTCTACTAAACAGGCAACAGAGACCGTTGAAACTTCCTCTTTCAATAGATGATCTGCTAAAACTCTCAAAATATGTACAACGCTTTGTACCTGGCCCAATGGGTTCAACTGGAACCAAAGCGTATCTCAAAGACCTTGAATTCAGACTGAGTGGTTATCCTAATGCTACGGTTGAGGATAAAATCAGTCTGATAAGGCTCACTTCGGACAGAGAGGTGTTCACCTTCATCGAGCGTCTACCTGATGCAACGAGAAGGGATTACAACCTTCTGTGTGAAGTTTTGATCAGAGAGTACGACCCCTGCACGGGACCTGCTGGTTTCCCAGCTGCTGACAAGGTCACGCAGGGCAAGAATGAACATCCAAAGGTTTATTACAAAAGAATCTTCCAAGCTTATTTTGGTTACAGAAATGAAACCGGAATGGAGGAAGAAGAAGGTTTTAAATTTGTTTTCAGCAAAAATCTCCACACTGACATACGCATGTCAGTACAAATTATGGCGAATTTCAGAGAAAAATCCATCAATGAGATTAAACAGTGTGCTGTGAATGTGTTTGAGGCATGTTCTCATACTAAGACGCCCATAGAGGTGTTTCCTGGTATAAAGGTTAAACCCCACTCCCTAGAACTGGAAGGATGGAGTGTATCGCCTCCACCTCCTAAAAAAGGCGAGAAAAAGCAGTATTTTCAAACTAACAAACCGCGTAATGAAAGTGCACGCTGGGACAAAAAAGCTCCTCTCTTAGAGGATGAACGCGATTGTCGTAAATGGGGTGTGCGTAGGACGCAAAGATATGGGATCCAAGGTGACCCATATTATCAGGGGAAGTCTGGAAAGGAACCCCCAAAAGACGTACCTAACCCTCCCCCACCTCGGACGAAACGAGCCGAGGCGATAAAATCACAAAAGTTCCAGATACAAGGCCCTACACCTCTGAGCTCGGAAGAGACAGAGAAACTACAAAGGTTGTTAGAAACTTTGAAACACGCTGAAATGGGAAACCAACCTGGAGCACTATGTAGTGATGTGATCGCTACTAAATCTGAAGGTGCGAATGACAACGTCACAGATGTCGGTGAAACACACCAAGACACTGTTGTTGTGGCCTCCAACAACCCCTCATCGGAAGAAAGGGGGGTAAACTCACACACAAACGATGATGAGTCATCGCAAGCTGAACACTCAGAACCTGATTTTCATGATTTTGAACTAGGCATTCCATTTCTGGGAGGACTCCCAGATAACCTGGTACCGAGTCAAGAAACTGGGCCAGTATGGTTCACAAAACCAACACAGGCCATAGCTCTTTTCTCAACCGATGATGTCGACCAAGGACCTCAAACCTATGGTGTCTTACCCATAGACAGGTCCGACGACTCAGA
>NC_056498.1:92377146-92380212 GCF_014905685.2 Nematolebias whitei
TAAATAAGCGTAATTATATCAGAAAAAGGAAACTTTTCTGATTTGTTATTACCACCTAAAACACTACATCTTCCTATTTAATTTTTAAATAGAAGATAATGGCAGGAGAAGACGAAAACGTTGACCTTTTCGACTCCCAGTCAGTAGATGACATAATCCAGGGAGCTTTATATATTTCAACAAATCCAATTATTGGTGAACAATTAGAACAACTTGATGAAACTCAAAGAGTGGAAGAACTGAGAAGTTTAGCAAAAGGAGCCACGGTTAAAGAGAATAAAAAGCAGGGCCATGAACGGTTAGCAAAAATTTCTCTGCTTCTCAAAGAGGAATTGGATCAACAGGTTGAACGAAATGTCGTGCTGTCTAGAGCATATGAGAGGGAGCTCTCAGAAAATCAGATGTCATTACAAGTTCAATCATATGAGGAGAAAATTAGGGATAGAGAGATTCAGTACCAAGCATTGTGTTCAGACAATGACGTGCTACAACAACAGTTGCAGCTCGCATCAAAAGCTCTGAACGAATGCAGACTGGAAAAAGAGGCGTTACTCCTACAAAGCGTGCGTTTACAAAGTGAATGTCAAACATCACAGGAACGCTTAAAAGCCTGTGAGGAGAAACTAGCCGCGGCAACAAATAAAAGTTCTGACGTGGGGCAAGTTTGTCTGGAACTCAGAGAAGATCAAGGTCAGAGTCCAGGTCACCCGCCATCACCTCAGAAAGATTTTGGTGCACCTCTTGCTCTTAATCCCATTCTGCCACCTCCACATGTGTGTAGAGAAACACCTCCACCCTCATCTCGGGTGATAGGGACAGACCTGAACAAGTTTTCACTACCAACCATGCAAGAGAGACCGTTGATACTTCTTCCTTCAATAGATGATTTGCAAAAAATCTCAAAACATGTACAGCGCTTTGTACCGGGACCAGTGGGTTCAACTGGAACAAAAGCGTACCTCAGAGACCTTGAATTCAGACTGAGTGGTTATCCTAATGCTACGGTTGAGGATAAAATCAGTCTGATAAGGCTCACTTCGGACAGAGAGGTGTTCACCTTCATCGAGCGTCTACCTGATGCAACGAGAAGGGATTACAACCTTCTGTGTGAAGCTTTGATCAGAGAGTACGACCCCTGCACGGGACCTGCTGGTTTCCCAGCTGCTGACAAGGTCACACAAGGGAAGCATGAACATCCAAAAGTCTATTACAAAAGAATCTTCCAAGCTTATTTTGGTTACAGAAATGAAACCGGAATGGAGGAGGAAGAAGGTTTTAAATTTGTTTTCAGCAAAAATCTCCACACTGAACGCTGAGAGAATGCTGTGAGTTAGTTCCGAGAGCAGCAGAGTTCAGAATGCTGGAATGCAGAATGCTGGAGAAAAAGCAACTAAGCTGAACGAGAGAAGTTCAGAGGAACTATGAAATGTCTGTTCTGGGATGATCTCACGACTCCGAACGGTTCCCTACTATCCTTACGGAGACGCTGGAAAGCGTTTGAAGAGAACTCTACGCCGAGGCCGAACTATCGTCTGCGAAGGTAAAAGAGTCGATCTTCAACCGCAAAGTGTATCGTTGGTTAAGCTGGTCCAAAGGAGCGTGTTGTTCTGGTTATAACAGACAAATTCCCTCACCCATCTCTCTCAAGATAAACTTCATTTTCCATCTTTAAACTCTTCTATCTTGCTAGTAATTAATCCAGATATTTTCAGAAATGTCTGTTGTAATGCTTGAAGTGGGAAAATCATGGCCGTATGGTTTCCTGACTGTAAAGCTAATTAATTAAGCTGTTATTGTACTCAATTTTGCCAAATTAATGTAAATGTTTGATGTTAAACTTTGATTCTGTTAATAAATGACCGCATTCGTTTGATGGGTCAAAGAAAATTAACGTCTCACGTTACATTTAATTAATTTCAATGCACGATATTATTCAGTCCAGAAAAATGAAAGAATCCGTTCTATTTATGAATATATCACAGGTATATGTTCCTCTACAACTGGTCGCCCGTGACAGGTTCATGAATGGACTGTTATTCGTGTAACAATTGAATTATCATGTTGGCATAGAGAGTCATTTCAAAGCTGTAATGTACGTCTGTTGTGTGTAAAAAGCTGATGAGCTGTGAAAAACGTGGATTCTGTTTAAACGCTTTAAAGTTGGTTCTGGTCCGGCTCGGTTCTGATAAGTTCGAACGAGTGTTTTAAATGGATGGAGAGACGTTTTTGACATCTGAGCGCCGACTCAGTGAAGCTTTGAGAGTTGATAAGTTACATTTTTAACAGAAAATAGTACATTTTGACAGTTAAAATGACGAAAATTGACCGGAATGTTCAAGCTAAATGCTAACACGCTAGCTGAAATAGCGAGCAGCGATTGGTCGAAAACCATGATGTGGGTAGCCCTGATTCGCTGAGAGACGTGTCTGTCGTCACTTCCTCTGATGTCAGGTCGTAAAACCCACCCCCATTGCTGTTATGATTGGTAGATTCAGTCACGTGACCCGAAAATGAGTCTCGGTTCAACCAAAGCCTTTTCTGTGCTTAAAATCACTAAATGGAGCTGCCACATGTCCCACAAAACTCATGTTTCATGCAAAAAAGTTGTGCTTATTGAAACAACGCCACGTTTAAGCTTTAAATCCGTTCAGAAATGTTGATTTAACCGAGTTTAGCCGATGCTAATTTTAAGCTAAGCGGCTAACAACAGGATGTCAACGAACAATCCACAGGAAGTCATCGCGACTCCTACTGGTCATCACTAACAGTGTCAGGGTTAAAATAAAATAAGGTTATACTGCCTCCTCCTGTTGGAAACTTGAAATCACAGTTTCACTTCGTTTTAGGATATTTTGGTGAAATTAAACGTGTTTATTCCTGTCAGAAGCATTTTTGAGTTAATAAACGTTCTTCAAGCTGAATTATTACTGTTATCTTGCATTTAAAAAGTGATAAGGTATTTATGCAAGGCATTTACCAAGACATTTTTCATTCACTGATAATTTCTCAAACGGAGGTGCAAAATGAAAAATTAGAAACTTTTTAAAGATACAGTCCAGATATTCA
>NC_056498.1:92380312-92390558 GCF_014905685.2 Nematolebias whitei
TACTTAAGTACAGTGTTTGAGTACTTTCTCCACCACTGCAGCTGAGACATTTAAGCCTAAAACAGGCCAAGTGTCTCAATCACACTAATAGAACGCCTGCCTACTTGGCCAACCTTGTCTCTCTTTCTGGCACAAGCAGATATCAGGGGCTCTGCCTCTTCTTTCTTTTGCTCTGCCTCTGAAAATCTTATCTCTGCACCCATCGTTGTGATGAGCTGGTCGTGGTGATTCAGTGCTTTCAGTGCATGTGAGTCTGTGAATGTGCATGCAGGGGGCTGTGTGACTAATGTTGCAGTCTGCTGAGCAATGCATGCTCTTATCGTGTGCCACTGAGGCTGTGCATACGCACAATAACTAATGAGAGGCACAGTGTGTTTGTGTGTGTGTGTTAGAGATACTCTTGCAGGGCATTACACTTGCCTGAAAAACTTTAGGGAGGCCCAAAGTACCATGAGAAATTTTATCCTTCTTTTTAAACACACAACTGCATTAAGAAACATATTTTTACATTAAGGGACATTTTTCTCTTCTCACCAGATTTTACACTCTAAAAGGGAAACTCAAGTGAAAACATTGTGCCCAAATTTCCAAGGTAAAGTTTGGTTATCTAACAAAATTTAAGCCCGGACCAACTTAATCTTTCAGTAGTTCTTCAATTTCAAAGCAAAATATTTGTGATGTGATTTAAAGCTTGTTGGACTGGGCTGAAAACATAATAATAATAATAATGATGAATTTAATTTGTAACACAATTTTCATTAACAAAAATCTCAAAGTGTTACAAAGTGCAACTAAAATCAGTGATAAAATCATGTGGAGGCAGAATAGGCTTGCTTAAAAAGAAAAAGGTTTTAAGCCTTTTTTTTAAAGTCAACCAATGATTGCGGAGCTCTCAGATAGTCAGGGAGGGAGTACCAGAGGCGGTGGGCAGCCACACAGAATGCCCGATCTCCCATGGTCCTTAATTTAGTTTGTGGAAGGTGGAGGAGATTACTTTTCTGTGATTGTAGGGACCAGGTGAATGAATATGGAGTAAGAATGTCCTTCAGATAATCTGGTGAAGTTCAGTTTAAACACTGATGGGAAATGAGAGCAATTTTGTACTGAATTCTGTAGGTGACAGGAAGCCAATGGAGGTTATGGAGAATGTGTGTAATATGTTCAAATTTATGAGCTCTCAATAAAATTCTGGCTGCACTGTTTTGACTATATTGAAGCTTCTGAAGGTTTTTGCCAGGGATTCCAGTAAGCAGGGAGTTGCAGTAGTCGAGCCTGGAGGAGACAAAGGCATGGAAGAGTTTCTCTGCATCAGCAAAAGTGAGAGAAGTTTGGGTGAAGTTTGGAGATATTACGGAGATGGAAGAAGCAGGTTTTAAACAGATGTGATTTTCAAATGTGAGATGAGAGTCCATTTTTACTCCAAGATTTGTAACAGAGGTAGAGAAGGGGATGTCTTGTCCAGAAAAGGAAATAGTCATTATAGTTGATGTTTGAACCTAGTGAGGGGTGCTATTTAACATATTTTTTGAGTACCACAACTTTTAGCGCCAGTCAAGATAGGTTTGACAACCTAATCAAACAACTGTTGACTGTATAGATCAGATTAAAATAGAAAAACATTATATAAATGATGATGCAACAAGTGTCCCTGTTTAATTTATACCCATACAATGATAACTAAAATAATCAGATTTACATTGGATCAACTTTTCAATATTTGGAAACTGATGGCACTCATAGATTCAATTATTGGCTCTTTAGGTGTTAGGACAGGTATCAACACTATAGAAATTAGGGGTGTGACCCTCTCAGTATCTGGAGATACGATACGATTTGATTCAGATTTTTGGTATCACTATTCGATTCAAAATTGATTTTCGGTTCAGAAACGATTTTTGATTCAGAAACGATTTTTCTATTGAAATGGTCATAAATTTTGTTTAAATTATGTAATGGACAAGATGAAAAGATTAAACAACAATGTAAACAAATAGAACATTTATTTAAAACAACAATTTTAGGTTCCTTACTGTATCAAATCATTTTTGCATCTTTATATATTTATACCAATAAGGAACAAATATAGGAGTGCATAAAATTCTGTCATTTTAATTACCAGTATTAGGTTAGCTTAGCTGCCTGGGTTTTTCTAAAATTAAAAAATATAAAGGAACAAATAATTAATCCATCCACCATCCATTATCTTTACCCACTTCTTCCTTTTTGGGTCATGGGGGTCACTGGTGTCCATATCCAGCTATCACTGTGTGAGAGATGGAGGACACGTCCTGGACAGGTTGCAAGTCCATCACAAACAAATAAATAATCATTCAATCAATCAATCAATCAATTCATCCATCCATGAATCCATCCATCCATCCATCAACTTTACCCACTTCTTCCTTTTATATATAAATACTAATGCTGGGCAAAGATTAAATTTGTAATTGTGATTAAATTAAAATAATTTGTTATTAATCACAATTAATCTCATTGCTATGCTATTGGAACATTTGTAAGGTATTGTTTTATGTTTAAATTTTCAATACATTAAAAAAGGCACTTTATAACAGCAGTGTTATCCTAGCAAATAAAGTATTTCAAGTAACATAAACTTAGTTGGCAGTTCAGAACATCACATACAGAACACCATGGACTTTGTGGATAAGGTTAGGGATGTCATCATGGAGACTGATGAAACAATGGTCTCTTTTGATGTCACATCACTCTTTATGTGCGTTCCTGTTGATGATGCAGTAGAGGTGGTCAGTTTAAGATTAAAATCAGACACCACTCTGAGCAGCAGGACCACGCTTTCCACAGAACAACTGTGTCAACTCTTGAAATTGTGCCTGCAGTCAACCTACTTTACATATGGGGAGCAATATTATAGGCAGAAACATGGGTGTGCTATGGGGTCTCCAGTTTATCCTATTGTTGCCAACCTGTACATGGAGAAGGTAGAAAAGAGAGCCTTGACGTCCTCTTCAGGGACACCACCAAGTCATTGGTTCAGGTATGTTGACGACACCTGGGTTTAAATTAAATCTCAGGAAGTCCAACATTTTACTGACCACATCAACTCTGTGGATAAATACATCAAGTTCACATGAGAAGATGTAAAAAATGGCAGGTTGGCTTTCTTGGACTGTGAGGTCTCAGTCTCTGATAGAGGACATTTGCAAACTGAGGTGTATCACAAACCCACCCACACAGACCAGTATTTGCAGTTTGACTCCCATCACCCTTTGGAGCACAAGTTAGGAGTCTTCAGGACTCTGTACCACAGAGCAGACAGCATCCCCACTAACTCAGGAGCCAGGCAGAAGGAGAAATCCCACACAAGACAGGCTCTAGAGCAATGTGGATATCCTAACTGGGCCTTCCTGAAAGCAAAGAAGAAACCCAAACAGGACTCCAGTCATCCATCAGGTGATAAGGAGGAACCCAGACCAGCAGTCATTCCGTATGTTGAGGGAGTATCAGAGAAACTGAGACGTTTATTTTCTAAACACAACGTCCCAGTGGTTTTTAAACCCCAAAATCCATTACGGCAAAGATTGGTTCATCCCAAAGATCCAGTCCCCCGGCACAAACAGAGTAATATTGTGTATGCTGTTCAGTGTTAGGAGGGCTGTGATCAGTCTTACATCGGGGGAACAAAACAGCCACTGGCCAAAAGGATGGCCCAGCACAGAAGATCAACATCATCAGGCCAGGACTCTGCGGTCTACACTCATCTCCAGGTCAGCGGTCACTCTTTCAGGGATGAAGATGTGCACATCCTTGATAGAGAGGAACGATGGTTTGAGAGAAGAGTAAAGGAGGCCATCTTTGTGAAACAAAACCATCCATCGTTAAACAGGTGTGGAGGCCTCCGGGTTCAACTGTCCCCCTCTTACAATGCTGTTATTGCTAGTATCACTCAACCCCCTGTGAATAGTAAACAGCCATCAGCGTGCTAATGATCCATTGTTAGGCTGATGGTCCTTCTTGATCATGTGAGCAGCTGGTTTTGGTTGTCAGCAGCAAAACTGGTTGATCCACTGTGAGAAGGTGCTATTTAAAAGACTGAGCTGAATACAGCACCTCAGATTGAGGAAGTCTTTCGGATGAAAGACAAAACATTTCTACATTTTTTTTTTCTGCTTTGTTTTGTTTTTTGAATGTCCAGAGGACCAGATTTAACTTTTTTAGATTTTTCTACCTGGATTATTGAGCATGCATCAGGATATAAACTTGAACAACATTGTTTTGGTGTATATATTAAAGTGACTGTACAAAAAAGAAAAAGACAAGACAACAACAACAAGAGTCACAAACTAGTTGAGTCACAAAATACTAATTTCAAAGTCCATTATTAAAGTCCATAGTTCTAGCTCGCTATCTGTAAATCCATGTGAAGATTCTGTCTCAAAGGAAGAAACTGACCTAGAGGTTGGAAATACACATTAAGAATTTCATTCAAAATAAAAAAAAAAACAACTCTTATATAGCATGTACAGATATATAAAGGAAATAAAAAATACTATATATAATAACTGTACATATAAATATTCAAATCAACACTTAAGTAATCACGTTAATCAATCATGGTTTAAGTTTAGTCAGCCAAAACTAATGTAATTCAGAAACATATTTCAAGTCAATAAATTTAAAGTGTACTTTCAATAATCTCAATAATCAATTATCAAAAAAAAAAAAATTAACATCAAGTCTTCCAAAATACTCAAGCAGAGTAAAAACAATAAAGATATTGTGCAATATTAAGTTCCAACAAACGTGTAGCTACATTCTTTTCAATGGATTTTACCGGCATACAAAACTTCATTGCTGTTTTAGCGTCAATACAAAAAGTGTCTAAACATAAACAAAATATAACTAATGCACCAAACCACGATTGGGTGCATACATCAGACCTTTATCCATAATACAACTTTCATTACATATCCAAAAATAATTGTTTTACCTTGTGAGGAGTACTTGGCCTCAATGCGCGGCTCAGTGACTATTAATGGCAGAATCCCAATGGAGTTCTGAATTAGCAGCGCCAGGAATTCTGGTTAAACAAAGCTTCGATGAGCAATCACACCGTTGTTTTAGACATGAAACAATGCTCCTACAAGATGACAACAGACTCACCATGTCATCAAGTTCGCAAATAAAGGTTTTTGAAGAAGTGCATCAATTTGTTTGGGAGACACAAAACAGAGTATGCCAAGCCACAATGGAGATGGAGGAGGAAGTAAACTGTGACCAGTGGATTAAAAAAAAAAGTTAGTTTGGGGCAATACAGGAAGTGGGCCCGCAAAAATAAAAGTCATCAGACTAAATGCGGACTACATGTGACCAAGTGTGTTTGTGTGTCTGTCATTGGTCCCCACGAGTTAGTCAAAACATATATGTGTGTTTCAATGCCGTTATAAAAATTGTTGGCATTATTCATTGGCTGTGTTAACGCGTTAATTGTTTGTTTGTCATTTTTATTCATTTCATATTTAAAACACAAAAACAATTTAGAAACCAAATGAAAAAAAAACACGTCATAAAATGAAAAGTAGCAGAAGAAGAAAAAATCTTATATCTGCCCCTTGTTTAAAACAAAATCAATTCAAACAATCAATTCAAACAATAATCATCTATAAGTAATATAACAAAATAAATAACATCACAATTTTATGTATTTATATGTATCTTTCCAAAATTTTAATCTTAATCATTTTCTTAAATCTAGGCATTGACTTTACTTTTTTACATCGTTTTCCAAACTATTCCTCAGACCTATTCCCTGAATTGAAGTAGACCGCCCCTTTAAACTGGTTCTGTACTGTGGTTTAACAAAAATGTCTGTTCCCTTAAGATTATAGCAACTTTTCCTTTTTACAAAATACGTTTGAATGTTTGAAGGTAGTGTGTAGTTCTGAGCTTTATACAGTACTAAAAGAATATTATAGTTAACCAAATCATAAAACTTCAGTAATTTCAATTGATAAAATAAAATACTAGATGGATGACAATAATGCTTTCTTGTGATAATTCTTACTTACTTTATACAGTACTGCAGTGGATTTAGATATTTTAGTTTTTACAGAATTTATGTGCTGTTTCCATGACAGTTTATCATCAATAATTACACCCAAAAACTTCACCTCACCTACTCTGCATATCTCAACACCATCAACTCTAAAAGGAATATCGACAGTTATTATTTTTTTTTACTAAATATCATATAATTAGTTTTATCAAGGTTCAATGATAACTTGTTTAATTTAAACCACTTTTGTATTTTGACAAACTCCATCTTCATCAACTCAAACATCTGTTCCAAGGCTTTACCCAAATAAAAGAAAGTGGTATCATCAGCAAAGAGAACACATTTAAGGATACTGGACACCTCCGTCAAATCATTTACATACAAAATAAACAACTTATGTCCAAGTACAGAGCCTTGTGGCACTCCACATGAAATACTGCTTAGTTTAGATCTTACATGGTCTATTTGTACAAACTGTTTTCTGTCTTTTAAATAACTACATATCCACTGCAAAGCTGGTCCTCTAATACCATGTTTTTTAATTTATCGATCAGAATGGTGTGGTCAATTGTGTCAAATGCTTTTTTTAAATCCACAAATATACTTATACAATGTTGTTTTTGATCTATAGCTGTAGTAACTCGTTCCATCAACTCCATAAGAGCCATGGATGTTGAGTTTTTTTATCTGAACCCATACTGACTATTACTTAAAATATTATTTTTATCAAGAAATAGGTCAAATCTGGTCACAAAAAATTTTTCTAGAATTTTTGAGAATTGTGGCAACAAAGATATAGGTCTATAGTTGTTAAATACACATTTGTCACCATGTTTAAAAAGAGGAACTACCTTAGCTATTTTCATTCTGTCTGGGAATATTCCTGTTGAAAATGACAAACTACATATATATGTAAATGGCTCAATAACATGACATTATTTCTTTTACAACCATCATATCCATGTCTTCACAGTCTTTTGATCTTTTGTCAGTAAATTTTTTTAACTACCTTCATTATTTCTTCTTTGTCAGTTCCCTTTAGAAACAAACTGTTAACACAATCACTGATTAAATAACTCACATTTTTATCCACTTTTGGTATTGTATTTGCAAGGTTAGATCCAACATTTACAAAGTAATTATTAAATCCATTTACGATTTCATTTTCATCATGGATTTCCACATTATTTTCCACAAAATATTGAGAAAGACCCGTACTAACCTTATGTTTTTCAGAACACTGTTCATTACTCGCCATGTTGCCTTCATATCACCACTACTTTTATGTAATAACTCACTATAATATTCCCTCTTTTGTTTTCTTATGATCCCAACTAATTTATTTTTGTACTTTTATATTTATTTTCTGCCTCATGTGTTCTGGATTTCAAGAAACATGAATACAGATAATTCTTTTTTTTTTACATGCATTTCTCAATCCTTTCGTAATCCATGGTTGATCAACAGTATCTTTCTTTATATAATTATTTTGCACACAATTTTTGTTATACAAAACATCTAGAATGTTCATAAACTTATCATAAGATTTGTTCACATCATCAGCATACACATCTTCCCAATTTTGTTTATCTAAATCATCTTTAAATTTGTCTAATGCTTTTTTGGATGTGTTTATTATTTTATTCTTTCTTATAATTGGTTTTATATAAATTTCATCATTTTTGTAAATTGTGAAAATTGGTAAATGATCACTTAAATCAGTAATCAGAATACCACCTATCACATCACCATCTGTGATATTTATAAAAATATTATCGATTACTGTAGCACTATGTGTTGTGATTCTCGTTGGATTTGATATCAACGGGAAAAAACTCAAACTATACATTGAATCCATAAAAGTACCGATGTTGTATGAATCAGTTATATTCCCTAGATCAATATTAAAATCTCCACACAAAAAAACTTTTTTATTACAACTCTTAACCAATAACTCCATGATTTTGTCTGTGAATGACTCTATTTTTGATCCAGGTGATCGATATACACAACTTATTGTTATGTTTTTATTATTCTTATTTGTTATTTCTATTGTTACTATTTCCATTATATTGTCAACAATTATTGACATTTCACTATTCAATCTACACTTTATTTCACATTTGACAAACAGAGCCACTCCTCCACCTTTTTTATTTTTCCTATTCATGTGAAATAATTCATACCCTTCAATATAAGCATTATTTATGTTTCCATCATTTAGCCATGTTTCTGAGAGGGCTACTATTGTAAAAGTTTTATTAATTTTGTTTAAAGTAATCTGATATCTTAGATTTATTTGCATTAATGCTTCTACAATTTAAATTAATTATAGAGAGTGCTCCAATTGCCATATTAATTTTGTTGAACTGTTCTACATTATAATATTCACTATCTTTTACAACTGGAAAAAGATTTCTATCAATAACATCTTCTACATTATATATTTTAAATTCTGATTCATCGTACATTCGTCATGATTCAATGTATTTTTTCATCAGGGTGTTCGTTTCGTCGATTTTATGTACAAAATATTTCATAATACAATATATCATCATCTCCTAAGCTCATCTCAGTCTTTCCAAATCCTTTAACTCTTGTATTATTTTAGCTTGTGAACCTTCCTGTACTTTAATCCAAATTTTTCCATTTCTTGTCCATGTTGATACTATTTTGTTCTGTTTTTTTAACAACCTTGCTTCACGAGTTAAGGATGAGTTAACGTGCCCAGCACTAATAAATACAAAACTAAACAAAGATTTCAGCCTACCATTAGGGGTGTAACGGTACAAGTGGGTGTACTGAACCGTTTCGGTTATATTTTCACTCATTAAATTTTATTAACGAGAAATTATGCGCCACGGAACTAAAGTTCCTAAGTGTGCTTCAGCACGGCGCTATTATCTTGCAGCATGCGTAGCATTAGCAGCCTAGCATCTCGTTGCGGTCTCCTGTTTGGGAAAATTAAGGCTTTCTTGTTAAAAGACAAGTGTAAATCCAAATCTGTGTCAACGTTGTTTCACGGAGATTGGATCTGCAGCAGGCAAGACGTCTAACTTGCTAACGCGCTTGAAACAACATCATCCGAACGTGAATGTCTCTTCTACAGAATAGCAGCTTGGTGCAAAGACCGATAACAGCAGCATTTAAACAACCTTTATCAGGTAATTCATATAGGTGCAAAGCAATAACACAAGCTGTAGGAGTTTTTAAAGCTCTGGATCTACTGTACGTCCATATTCTGTTGTTGATGCACCAACTTTAAAGTTATTGAACCCCGCTACGACATTCCATCACGTCAACACTTCAGCCAAAAAATTGTAGCAGCACTTTATGAAAAAGTTAAAACTGATATTGTCAGCAAGCCCTGGACCAGATTAAAGCCCTGCCCTGATGATGACCGAGAGATTCAACCACCTCATAACAAATGATGAGCGTTCAAAAAGAGTTATATATATATATAAACTTTTTAAATTTAAAATTATAATCTTATTAACTCATTGTTTATTTACCTCTTTGTGTTTTATTTCCATTCTGGAACAGAGACAGCAGCTGAGTCTTCTACCTCTTCAGGGAAATCCACCAGAGATCACCTCCAGCTAAGAAGTCTGTGATGAGTGAACTCTGAACTTTTCCAGGTCCAAGAAGAGGTTGTGAGTGATAAGACCAAATACAACCACACTGCAAAATTAGCAAAGCTCTACCTCTTTATTCCTGTTACTGTTGTTAGTGAGCAGTTTTCTCCATCGCTGGAGATATTCACTGCAACTAGATCTGTGCTATTGGCAGAAAATGTGGACAAGTTGGACTTTTTGGGCAAAAACTTAAAACTTGATTATTGTAAACAGTCTGTTGCTGCTTATTGTTCTGGTTCTGACTGTTATTGTATTTATTAAGATTTTTATTATTGTTAGTATAGTTTATTTATTGTAAAGAGTGCAATTTATTTAAAATATCATCCAAATGGGTCATTTTTATTTATTTTTATACAAACATATTGCTTACTTGGAATATTTTCAAAATAAACATTTTATAAGTCTTCATTTTGGCCTTTTTTGTACCGAAAATTAACCGAACTGAGCCCTCCTTGAAACTGAATGGAACCGAAATGTGATTTTAGCATACCGTTACACCCCTACCTACCATAGTGCATTAACCTTTAACTTGTAGTGGACTAGGCCTATGTCAAAACTGAGTCGTAGGTCAAAACTC
>NC_056498.1:92390568-92390893 GCF_014905685.2 Nematolebias whitei
CTGGTGAACATTTCTCCCCTCACACACCATCTTACTCCCTCTAAACTTCTTTCCATCTTTAAACTTTTCTATCAAGTAGAAATTCTTCCAGATATTTTAGAAATGTCTGTGTAAAATGCTCACCCACATTCATGTGGGTAAAAGATCATAGTTGTACAGTTTTCATAAATGTCTGTGGTGAAGCAACGGAAAAATCATGGCCGTATGATTTTTCCTGATTGATTGCTTATGTTGTTATTTTCATAATTTGCCAAATTAATGTAAATGTTTGATGTTAAATTTTGATTCTGTAAATAAATGACCGCATTCATTTTGATGGGTCAAA
>NC_056498.1:92405893-92433989 GCF_014905685.2 Nematolebias whitei
CTGGTGAACATTTCTCCCCTCACACACCATCTTACTCCCTCTAAACTTCTTTCCATCTTTAAACTTTTCTATCAAGTAGAAATTCTTCCAGATATTTTAGAAATGTCTGTGTAAAATGCTCACCCACATTCATGTGGGTAAAAGATCATAGTTGTACAGTTTTCATAAATGTCTGTGGTGAAGCAACGGAAAAATCATGGCCGTATGATTTTTCCTGATTGATTGCTTATGTTGTTATTTTCATAATTTGCCAAATTAATGTAAATGTTTGATGTTAAACTTTGATTCTGTAAATAAATGACCGCATTCATTTTGATGGGTCAAACATAAATGACGTCTCACGTTTGCATTTCCTTAAATTCAATGCACGTTTTATTCAGTCCAGAAAAATGAGGAATCCGTGTTAAATGATGAATATATCCCAGCATCTGTTCATCTACAAACTCAAAATAAAAATACTTCACAGTTTTTTTTAACCATATTGCTCTAAATTTGCTATATTTTCAAAACTTAACCTAATATGAAATATACAAACTTCACAGTCTTAACAATTGTAGTGTGTCAAGGTCAGCTTTGCTGTACCTTCACTACTAATTATATTTAAATAACGGGTTCTCTCTTTTTCGAGCTAAATTACAGCCATGTGACAGAAGTAACTGTGCGTAGATGGTTTAATCAGTGACATGAGACGTTAATTTTCTTTGACCCATCAGAATAAATGTGGTCATTTATTGAACAGAATCAAAATTTAACATCAAAACATTGTACACTTGATTAGTTGATCTGGTTCTGATTAATAAAACTTGGCACGTTTTACTTAATAAAAACAATAGACATTTCTGAAGGCCTCTAGATTAATTACTGGCAAAATAGAAGAGTTAAAAGATGGGAAATGGAGGAGATTAAATGGAGAGGTTTGAAGGAAGATGTATGTCTGTTGACCAGAAATAGCACGCTCCTTTCAAACGCAGCTCGCCCTCGGTCCGCTTAGTGTGTGAAGCTCGTGACGACTCTTTACCTTGGCAGAGGATGGGTCCGCTACGTTCAAGAGGTCCCTGGCACGCTACCTTTCAGCGTCTCTGGTCAGGGTGGCTGCGACTTGGCAGAAGTCGTGAGATACTCCGTTCAACAAAACAAACTTCCTCAGAAGTTGTAGGGCGTTCGCCCGGGTGAAGTCACAGCGAGGCGCCGTGACTCCTGCAGAGATGGATGACTCCGTCTGACTGGAAAACTGAGTCCGAAGTTCCACTCTGCAGTGGAAAATCTCCACCGGATTCCAGGAAGACTCCAGACGACTCAGACTCAGTTGACCTCGTAGACCTGACTGATCTCACTGATCTCAATAACCTGAGAAGTTCCAAGAAGTGTGGACTCTTAAAGAGTTCTCACTTCTGGTCACCTCAGGACTTCCTGATTGGTTGAAGCAACCAACAGGGGGTGGTTCTAGTGATGTCAGAGGATCATTACATGTCAAGAAAACAGCAGGAATGTTTTAGAAACATCCCGTACAGACAGAAGACATGTTATTTCGAAGTGGGAGGAAGAGAGGCCAGTAGCCTCTTGTTTACCGTCTGCTAGGTTTAAAAACACGACACTTCGTTCCAATAACTTCCCTTTGACTTTCGACCGACATCACTACTTCTCATTTAGACAGAGGATCAAAAATGCATAATTACTTTGTAAAATAGACATTTAACTTGATTTTTAATTTAAATGAGGATTAAAAAATCATTAATACTGTTTCACAGTTGATTTAAAATGAGTGGTTCACTTCAACATTTAGAAATGGTATGAACTAAACACACTTTTGATTTATTAAGATATTGTAAAATAGTGATGATAATATAAAAGAAGAGTGTTCTTTCAATTGATTACTTCAGGATACAAATAGACAGTCTCTGGATGAGCTTATTTGTATTTCTGGATTCAAATCAATGAAATAACAGTTCCTGTCCCATGAAGGTCCTCAGAGGCAGGTTTTGGTCAGAGGCAGAGTTCACTACAGTCCCCCCTTTGGAAATCATCGCCTGTCCATGGGGATGAATTCCAACATGAACTTACGCCACCGAATGTCCTTGATCTTGATGTAATCCAGCAAGAGGAAAACAAAAGTCAAAGAAGGTAATCTCACAACGGTTTAGGTAATTCCACAATGTTGTTGGTAATTTGATAATGTTGTTGGTAATTCCATTGTGTTGTTGGTAATTCCATTGTAACAACCAGTTTTTGTTTTCAACCAGTTTGACAAGACTGTCAACAAGAAAGAGGGCCGGCAATGGAGGAGGGGCGTACCAAAGAGACCATCTTATCACAAGCAGAACTGGTTTGTTCCACTTTGGAGTAAGCTGTTGGGGGAAGAATCAGTTTTGTTGTGTGTTTCCTTGACTGATGAAGCCTTCCGAATGGAAGGTGAAACGTTTCAGCAAAAAAAGAAACTGTCCAGATGACCTGACTGAAAAATGTTGGATTGTATACCTGGATTTGTGAGCATGGACTTCGTTGCTTAAACTAATCCTCTGTTGGTTATAACAGCTTTTGGAAGCAATCTCATAATCACACTCTAGTGGTCAGAATATCTTGCCTAACTAAAAAATACGATTTGTCAGATTTAACTTATTTCCTTCCTCAAAACAATGCTTGGTTTTCACCATGACCTCAACCAGATATCAGATGTGATTGTGCTCCCATGATATTCCAGTGATAACATGCCCCCCTCAGGCCTCAAAGCACTAAACCTTTTAGGCTTTGAACACAAGAGGGTGTTTGTGTGAATTGTTGATCAAAGACACCTTGCGTCGCCGCACACACTGGACTTTCACTTGTATTTAACAGCCACTCACACATCTTCATTTTATTCTAAATGACATTCAAAATTAATTAAACAGATGTTCAGACTGTCTGACTGCCTTGCTGACTCAATAGACAAATCAGAATAATTTTCTTCAATGTCTATACCCTCACCACCCACACAAACACACCTAACAGTCTGAAAAGGTCATAGTCAATATACTGTATGGGACGTCTGCATGTAATACAGAGCACTGCAATGCCAGACAAGTGTTTCTCATGGCTTTGGACAGATGTATATGGACATGAGAGGGATAAACGATGGTCCTGTATGAAGTGGTTCAACTGACAGGCGAGTACAAAGGGTCAGCTGACTTGACAAACAGGGTCAATCGGATCTAAATGATTGGACCAAAGCTTTGATGGTACATCGACAGAAAGAGAGGCAAGAAAAAAACTAAATAGAGTGACAATAAAATTAAGTAAAAAAATAAGATGGGACAAAATGCAGGGGCAGCAAGATGGTGCAACTGGTAGAGCTGCTGCCTCTCAGCGAGCAGGTTACCCTGGTTCAAATCCCGGTCCGGTGGCCTTTCTGGGTGGAGTTTGCATTTTCTCTGTGCATGCGTGGGTTTTCTCCAGGTACTCCGATTTCCTCTCACAGACCAAAAACATGCATGTTAGGCTGATTGGTGACTCTAAAGCCCCTTTTCCACCACTATTACTCAGCTCCAACTCTGCTCAGATTAGCTTTTTACACTTAGAATTTCCATTGCACTTCAGGACGGGTTCTGGAGGCATGTCCAGAATCCAAAATCCTGCTAATGAACTTTTTTTTATTTTTAATTACTTTATTTTTATTATTTTAGTGTACAATAAAAAAAAAGCATCAAACAACACACAGAAACTATATGTAAAACAAAACAAAACACAAAACAAAAACAAAACAAAATTAAAGCTGCAAGCAGCATTAAAGGCCCTCGCAGCAAAGCACCGCTCCGGCCTTACAGCGACCGTGGGAGCTCCAGCAACTCCGCCCAATTGCCATCACGAACGCTCTTGCGCCCGTTGTTGGATTTCATATTTTTATACCTTTTTTATATTTCCTATCAAGCATTCAAATGTCATGTTATACAAAGTGTGTGTGTGTGTCTTTTTTCCAGGGTTGAACTATATTTATAGAAAATGTTTGCTAATTCTAACTAGTTGACCTTTAAATATAATCTCATATTAGCTAAGGATAATTTTACAAGTTCACATTTGATATAATACAAGCAATCAAATCATGCCAGATAGCAGACTGATTAACATAAATAAAGCTAGAACACATTTCTTTAATTTAGACTTAATATAGTTTGACTAAATAAAATCCCTCAGGATATCTCTTAATAATAACCATTAACATTTAATAATTGTTGAATGCAGGGTCGGTTTAGCTGAGAGGACACAGGGTTAATTGTCACAGTAAGCTACAACAGCAACTAAACTAAAACGTATAAAAAGGATCAAGTAAGAACACGCAAACATGAGTTAGATAATAATTAAGTTATTAATTATTCCTAGAAATAAACAACTTTATCTCAAATCATTTGGTATCACTAAGGTATAATCACGTTAAATAAACAGAGTGTTAACAGTTTAAACGCAGACAAGGAAACCAAGATGTATCTGCCTTAAAGCAGAGAATCACCAGGCCTTCAACAGACATTGATTAACACATACCCATGAGGTAGGTAATAATTAATAGTTATTATTGACACGAATCATTTTGTATCCCTAAAGTATAATAGCAAGTCAAACTTTAACAAAACCGATTTCAGTGAGCCAAAACTTCTTATCTGAAATGGAGACATTAACGTCCTTGAGAGGGCGGGCTAGAGTCGTAACCATAGCAACAGAAGCTAAACCAATCAGAAAGCTAGCCTTCTCAAACTGTGATAAAAGGCCGGAAATGACACACGCCCACCGAGCATTTCCGGGAGGCGCACACCGAGACGGTTCGTTCTTTAATGCTCCATTTATATGCATATATTTTAATAATGTAATTGTTTGTCTCTGAATATCTGTAACCCCTGTTTGTCAAATAAATCTTTTATACCGAGGGCGACGTCTCAGCTGTTTTGAACATGACGTGGTAACCAGCCACGACAGAATGGTGACCCGAAGTGCAGCGAGACGCGGCCTAGACTGAATTGGATCGAGGTGGCTTGCGGTGCACATGCAGAGAGGAACTGGGCCCATTAATTTCAGGTAAGCTGTTAACTGTTTGGACCTTAAGGTCCGGAGTTCTGGCTATTCGGCCGTAAACCAAATTAAAACTAAATTCAAATTCCTCTGTTGGTGTGCATGCAGCCATCTCCGGAAATAAAGATGGTTTTATTTAAGCTAACTTCCGGTGATTCGTGGTAATTCTGACGAGGTGGGTTACGATATTCAGACAGTTTAAGCGCCGAACGCTTTCTTTGACGTTTAGGTAGTGTTTTAGTTAGTTTCACAAGTTTCACTTGTGGCCGGAGGAAGGCGAGGCCTGCCGGGAGTTCACGTCGGACGTGAGCGACACGTTTCCCTTTTTTCTCAGCGGAACTGGCCATCAAAGCCTTACATCTGACGAGATGAAGGTCCGCTCTTGTCAGGGACAGGGCGGGGCTACGGCGCGGGCACTCAGTTTGATGTGTCGACTGCATCATAAATTGGGCTCAATTAATAGTTTAGTTTGAAGGGGAATGTGAAAAGTCTGGGACTTAGGTAGTTTTTCCAAATTTCATGTCATCAGGGATCGCATTAGTTTTAGGACGTTATAATAACTTTTGTTTGCGCCGTGTTTTCTATGTTGTGTAACGGCTTCAAGGCCGGAGGCGTTGAGAGAGATGAAACAATAGCGTAGAAGGACAGAAGAGGGGGAAGTGAGCTGTGTGTGGGGGCGAAGCGAAGGGTTACTTTTCTCTTTTTTCTGTGTGTGTCTGTGGGTGAGTGGAGCTTCCATATCCTGACCGCAAGGGGGCGCTGTTGTATAAGGCAAGGACAAGTCTGGACTCTGGGTTGTTTCATACCACAGACTTGTATTTGTTTTATTACAACTGCGGCCAGAAGTGCATGAAAATAAAATATTTGAATGCCTGAGTGTGTGAATGTTGTTATCAGGTGTGGAACTCATAAATGTGGAACGAGTGAAGCCTGTGGAAAATCTACAGGATCAATATCAGAGACAAAATGCACAAATTATGGAAAGTATCAAAATGAAAAAGAGGCAATTAGCTAAAGACCAGCAGACCAATAGCTAAAACAAGCAGAAATAAGCTTAAAATACCAAAAGTAAGTAGGTGGGGCTTGGTGTTCCTGAATTAGGCTGTAAAAGTTGGATTAATTTAAAATGAAGGTGGAATTGGCTGATATTGGCATGAAACAGCTAAATGGTATCTGTGATGTTAGCAGGAATATCTGAATCTTCCAAACATTAGCTGACAGGAGCTTGATGTTCAGAAATTAACAAAAATACGTCAGCAGAAGTAAAAAACGTTGGAGTAAGCTGAATACAGCTTAAAAGAGGGAGGAGGTGCTTGGAAGTGGTACATCAACAGGGGTGATCGTGGCAGGAGGAGATCAGAACGCCATTTTCAGTCACTGAACGTTGGGAGAGGAACTTCATACATTGTTTAAACTAGGGGAAAGGTAATGCATCGTTTAAAACAAAACCAGTAGGAGAGAGGCGGCGGAATTAGATAATACGAGCACGCAGTTGATTACACCACAGCTGTCTGATGCCAGACATAAACGGGGATAAGAAGGCAAGGTTAAACAATTTTCTGTACAATCAGAGTTGACGGTGAGGAAGTGAGGCGTAGGTCTGACGAAGGCCTAAGAGGAATGATTCGTTGTGACTTCTGAAAAGGGTAAAGCCGAAGGAAGCAGGACAAATAAAACAAATAAACATCATAAACAGGTCAAATTAAGTTTAAACATTTCTGGATGACACATTGTAAACAAATTAGCCAAAATTACTTCTTGGAATTGACAATAAAATCAGGTTTTAAATTCAACCCACCCACACAGACCAGTATTTGCAGTTTGACTCCCATCACCCTTTGGAGCACAAGTTAGGAGTCATCAGGATTCTGTATCACAGAGCAGACAGCATCCCCACTAACTCAGGAGCCAGGCAGAAGGAGAAATCCCACACAAGACAGGCTCTAGAGCAATGTGGATATCCTAACTGGGCCTTCCTGAAAGCAAAGAAGAAACCCAAACAGGACTCCAGTCATCCATCAGGTGATAAGGAGGAACCCAGACCAGCAGTCATTCCGTATGTTGAGGGAGTATCAGAGAAACTGAGACGTTTATTTTCTAAACATAACGTCCCAGTGGCTTTTAAACCCCAAAATACATTACGGCAAAGACTGGATCATCCCAAAGATCCAGTCCCCCGGCACAAACAGAGCAATGTTGTGTATGCTGTTCAGTGTCAGGAGGGCTGTGATCAGTCTTACATCGGGGAAACTAAACAGCCACTGGCCAAAAGGATGGCCCAGCACAGAAGATCAACATCATCAGGCCAGGACTCTGCGGTCTACACTCATCTCCAGGCCAGCGGTCACTCTTTCAGGGATGAAGATGTTCACATCCTGGACAGAGAGAAACAATGGTTTGAGAGAGGAGTAAAGGAGGCCATCTTTGTGAAAAGAAACCGTCCATCGTTAAACAGGGGTGGAGGCCTCCGGGTTCAACTGTCCCCATCTTACAATGCTGTGATTGCTAGTATCACTCAGCCCTCTGTGAACAGTAAACAGCCATCATTGTGCTAATGATCCATTGTTAGGCTGATGGTCCTTCTTGAGCATGTGATCAGCTGGTTTTGGTTGTCAGCAGCAAAACTGGTTGATCCACTCTAAGAAGGTGCTATTTAAGAGACTGAGCTGAATACAGCACCTCAGACTGAGGAAGTCTCTTGGACGAGAGACGAAACGTTTCTACATTTTTTTGTTGATTTGCTTTGTTTTGTTTTTTTGAATGTCCAGAGGACCAGATTTAACTTTTTTAGATTTTTCTACCTGGATTATTGAGCATGCATCAGGATGTAAAGGACTTACTTTAGGTTTTTCAAAATGTCATATGTGGTAGTCAACAGTTAGTGAATACTATTTCAGTTTTATATCTTACACAGTGCCAAGCTGGAAGAGTCACCCAATAATTATCAGTTTCTTCTCTGAGTGGGCCAGCTTAAGTCAAGTCATGAATCAACAATACCAGTGTGTCTACAAGTGCTCACTGATGAAGCATAAAAAAATTGGTCTTGATGATATGATGTACCGCTGAGATATATCTGTTGGAATAATCTAGGGGCGCACTGGAGTCAAATGTTAAACATTTGACTCCACACAAAACCAATGTGTGTAGAATGGTTAATTGATCACACACAATAAATCTGGTACAAATTGGATGATATATAACTGAGATATAATTGTTGGAATAATCTAGGGGACGCACTTGAGTCAAAAGTTAAACAACAACACCAATGTGACTAGAAGTGCTCACTGATCATGCATAATAAATCTGGTACATAATGGATGATAATTCACAGAGCTATAACTGATTAAATAATCTAGGGGGCACTCTTGAGTCATATGTTAAACCACAATATCAATGTGTTTAGATGTGCTCACTTATTATGCACAAAACATCTGGTTCAGAAGAGATGATGTATCACTGAGATATAACAGTTGGAATAATCTAGAGGGCACAATGGAGTAAAAATGTTAAAGAACAACACCAATGTGTCTAGAAGTGCTCAATAATGATGCAGCAAAAATCTGGTGCAGATCAGATAATAGATCATTGAGATATAACAATTTGAATAATGTAGGGGGTGCACTAGAGTCAAAAGTAAAACAACAGTTCCAATGTGTGTAGAAGTGTTCACTAAGGACACACCAAAAATCTGGTGCAGATTAGATGATGTGTCACTGAGATATAACAGTTTGAATAATGTAGGGGGAGCACTAGAGTCAAAAATAAAACAATACCAATGTGTCTAGAAGTGCTCACTGATTAGGCTAAAAAAATCTGGTACAAATTGGATGATGTATCATTGAGATAAAACTGTAGGAATAATGTAGGTGGCGCTGTGGAGGCTATTGGCCACTTATCATGGATACCTGTTCAAGGGGTGGATAATGATCGATCATAGTGATTTTGGTGCACCTTGGCTGAAATCTGTGTATTTTAGAGCCAAACACATTGCAACGGCGTCACTTCTTGATTCATCACACCCACATCCACCAGCAAAAACGGTTTGCACTTTAAGTCAAGTCAGACCATCTTATCTGTCTTCTAACACAGGATCATCCTGATTAGGTCAATGGTGTCAAAGAGGGAGCATTCCAAGTTAAAAAAGAGACTTCCTGTTCTGAGGGGGCGGTGCTTTGATGACGTCAAAATTTGACAATACTGGATTGTCGGACATCCAACAGGGATGAGACATGCCAAGTTTTGTGCATTTTGGTCTTTCAATGTGAAAGTTATAGCGTTTGGAAATTTTTGGCGTGAAGCGCAACTTTGAGGCCTGGCCACGCCCCTTGATAACTTTTACTTCTCAATGTGTTAAGGGCATATTAACCAAGTTTCAAAGCAATCAGTCAAAATTCCTAGGAGGAGTTTGTTAAAATTTGCCATTAGAAACGCCCAAAAATGACCCTTTGACCCAAAATGTCCGACTTCCTGTTGGTTTTGGACCAGGGCTCCAAGAGACTTTTTCATAGGTCCTGAGACAATACAGATGTTCACTGAGTTTCAGAATTATCGGTCCAAAAATGGCTTGGGGTTGAAGTTGTCAAATATTCTAGGGAGTGCTGTGGAGGCTATTGGGCAATTATTATGGCTTCCTGTTTAAGGGGTGGATAATGATCGATCATACTTATTTTGGTGCACCTTGGTTCAAATCTGTGGAATTTAGAGCCAAACGTATGGCGACGGCGTTACGTCTTACTTTGCCACGTCGCTACGCCCACATGCTCCACCCAAACTGTCAGTGTTGGAAAGCAAGTTACACCAACATGTCTTGGGTCACTGGACACACTATCATGCTGATCAGGTGACAGGGGTCAGATAGGGACCGTTCAAGGTAAAACTTTACACTTCCTGTTGTCAGGGGGCGTGGCTTAAGTGATGTTGAGTCTTGCAGGGGACTGGATGTGGATCAATCACTGAAGGGTTGATGTCTCAGACAGTTTTCATGTAGGAGCTATTAGCGTTTCGTTTTTCATGGCAAGAGGTCAAACTTTGAGGTCTGGCCCCGCCCCTTCAGCATGTTTCGGTTTGCACCATTTTGATAACTTTTCATCCTCCATGCCTTTTGACCAAAATGGCCAAATTTGAAAGCGATTGAACGAAATCCCTAGGAGGAGTTCATTCAAATGCGTATGCTGTAAACCGCCAAAAAGGTGTGAAAATTGGGACGACATTCCAAAATGGCCACCTTCTTGTTTATCGTACGACAGTGTCAGAGGGTTTTCTGTGCATCTTGGAGAATTGGACAAGCATACCAAATTTAACGTTTTTATGACAAACTAAGGGTGCATTCACACCAGCCCTGTTTAACCCGCTTTAATCTAACTCAAGCTCGTTTTCCTAGGAAGTCCGATTCATTTGGGGAGGTGTGAACGCCCCATCGAACTCTGTCACAGAACAAAGAGGCGAACTCTGGTCCATGCTAAAACCTAGGTCTCGGTCTGGTAGAAGAAAACTCCAGTGCGGTGAATGCAAACAGATCGGGCCCCGATTCACAAGCAAGAAGTGGAGTACAGCGCAGGGCAAACAAACACACATTTCTCTTACCTCATATGGAGCCGTCAGCTGCCTTGTGTGAAAAACAATATTCTCCGTGGTCTTCTGCCTCATCTTCCGCTCATGCCGAGTCCATTTTTGAAAAATGACAAAATATAACTCCTAAAATTGCTAAAACTTGATGCCACTCCATTTTTGTTTTTATTTCCAGAAGAAGAAGTATCTTCAGAGGTTTTTGTGTCATTTCTTTCAGTAGTTCTTGGTGCAGCGCCACCACAGGCAAGTGGGGGAACAGGTTGGTTCAAACAGGTTGGCTTGACTGCACAGGGCAGTATGAATGCAAACGCACCAGCTCAAATGTAAACAAAATGTTATGAATATTGGTCCCCAACTGAACCGAGTCTACTGGACTATCAGGTGTGAAAACAACCTAAGGTTAATGCGGAGGGTATTTTGAAAATTTCCAGGTGGTGCTCTTGAGCCGTTTCTGTTGCGATTTTTGTCGCGCCCTTAAAATACGTAATTTTTTACCAGTCCTGATGCGTCCACCAAATTTGGTGACTTTTGGGATATGTTAAGCCCCCCAAAACGCCAAATCATTTGGCAGAAAAAATTGCAGCTCGGGCCTGAACAGAGCAATTACAATAGGCCTTCGCAGCGCTTCGCTGCTCGGGCCTAACAAAACAAAAAAAACAACAACCGAAAACAAGCAAACTGTGCACCAGGGGGCGACTCTTAATTAAATAACACAAAGAGCCATCTCATATCCAGAACTATACCTGTAATGTTGATGTGAATTTTATTCATTTTTCCCATTTGTCCCGACATTGCTCTTCCTGTGTCCTTAATCTATGTGTTAAAATCTCAGTCTCAAATATTAAAGTTACAGTCTGTATCCATTCTTTAGTAGTAGGAGGTTCAGATTGGCACAATTTCCTGGTGATTACCTTTTTACTAGCCGCCAACAGAATTTTAAACAAATAACAATCAGTTTTAAATACAGCATTTCCCAAAAGACCAAAATATAAAACCAAACAAGTCTTAGGTATTGTGTAACCCAATATTGTTACGATCTCCTTGTGTGTTTCGTCGACAAAGTCAGAAAATGTGTGTATGGTTAGCATTAAGTGCTCCACAGTTTCTCCAACACATTTGAACTGTAGATTTAAATTTACTGGTAATTTTAGGTGTTATAAAAAAATCTAATTATATTCTTCCAACAGTGTTCTCTCCAAATTCTAGAAGATGACGTTGTAGTTTGAGTTTTCCAAATATTCAGCCAATCGTCTTCTGTTAACATAATTCCAAGTTCTTTTTCCCATTATGTTTTGATATCCAGTGTGTTAGTGCCTCTATTTTCTAACAGATATTTATATAATAAGGATACTGTTCTGTGTTTTTTACCCTTGTAAATTTCAATTAGAATTTTAACAATGGGCAGCTGTGGCTGAGTGGTTAGAGCAGTCGTCCTCCAATGCAAGAGTTGGGGGGTTCGAACCCCACAGCAGTCACATGCCGAAGTGTCTCTGGGCAAGACACTGAACTCCTTGTTGCCTCCAATGTATGTCCCATCGATGTATGAATGTGATAAATCACTGATTAGTCTCTTTAGAATGATTTGTTCAATTAGCTTTGTAGAGATCTAGTAGAGTGCTGTATGAATGGGTAAATGAGGGCACAGATTGTAGTGTAAAGCGCTTTGAGTGTCTCAATAAGATAGAAAGGCACTATATAAGTACAGTCCATTTACCATTTACAATCCCATTTATATTGCGGTCTACAAACCGGATTCCAAAAAAGTTGGGTCACAAAACAAATTGTGATTAAAAACTGAATGCAATGATGTGGAGCTTGCAAATGTCAATATTTTATTTGTAATATAACATAGATGACAGATCAAAAGTTTAATCTGAGTAAATGTAACATTTTAAAGGAAAAATATGTTGAGTCAAAATTTCACAGTGTCAACGAATCCCAAGAAAGTTGGGACAAATAGCAATAAGTGGCTGGCAAAAGGAAATTGAGCATATAACGAACAGCTGGAAGACCAATTAACGCTAATTAGGTCAATTGACAACATGATTGGGTATAAAAAGAGCTTCTCAGAGTGTCGGTGTCTCTCAGAAGCCAAGATGGTAAGAGGATCACCAATACCACCATTGTTGCGCAGAAAGATAGTGCAACAATACCAGAATGGTGTTACCCAGCGTAAAATAGCAAAGACTTTTAAGTTATCATCATCAACCGTGCATAACATCATCAAAAGATTCAGACAATCTGGAACAATCGCTGTGCGTAAGGGTCAAGGCCGTAAAACTCTACTGGATGCTCGTGATCTCCGGGCCCTTAAACGTCACTGCACCTCAAACAGGAATGCCACTGTCAAGGAAATAACAGAATGGGCTCAGGAATACTTCCAGAAAGCATTGTCAGTGAACGCAATCCACCGTGCCATCTGCCGTTGCCAGCTGAAACTCTACAGTGCAAAGAGGAAGCCATTTCTAAGCAAGCTCCACAAGCTCAGACGTTTGCAATGGGCCAGGGGTCATTTAAAATGGAGTGTGGCAAAATGGAAGACTGTTCTGTGGTCAGATGAGTCACGATTTGAAGTTCTTTATGGAACACTGGGACGCCATGTCATCCGGACCAGAGAGGACAAGGATAGCCCAAGTTGTTATCAACACTCCGTTCAGAAGTCTGCATCACTGATGGTATGGGTTGCATGAGCGCTTGTGGCATGGGCAGCTTGCATGTCTGGAAAGGCACCATTAATGCAGAGAACTATGTTCAGGTTCTAGAACAACATATGCTCCCATCTAGACGTCATCTCTTTCAGGGAAGACCCTGCATTTTTCAACACTATAATGCCAGACCACATTCTGCAGCAATCACAACATCATGGCTACCTAGGAGAAGGATCTGGGTACTGAAATGGCCAGCCTGCAGTGCAGATCTTTCACGTATAGAGAACATTTGGCGCATCATATAGAGGAAGGTGCGACAAAGAAGGCCCAAGACAATTGAACAGGTAGAGGCCTGTATTAGACATGAATGGGAGAGCATTCCTATTTCTAAACTTGAGAAACTGGTCTCCTCTGTCCCCAGACGTCTGTTGAGTGTTGTAAGAAGAAGGGGGGATGCCACACAGTGGTAAAAATGGACTTGTCCCAACTTTTTGGGGATTTGTTGAAGCCATGAAATTTGGAAACAACAGATTTCTCCCTTAAAATGATACATTCTCTCAGTTTAAACTTTTGATATGTGATTTGTGTTCTATTCTGAATAAAATATTAGATGTTGGCACCTCCACATCATTGCATTCAGTTTTTATTCACAATTTGTTTAGTGTCCCAACTTGTTTGGAATCCGGTTTGTATTTTATGTTTAATCTCTTTATTATAAAAATCCCTTAGTTGTAAGTATCTATAATGATCTTGGATTCTTAGAGCAAATTATTGTTGTAGTTCCTGAAAACTTTTAAAGTGGCCATCTTTAAGAACTACACATAATGCTGTTAAACCTTTATCTAGCCATTTTTTGAATTGTAGATCTTGAATAAAATATTTATTATAGGCTGGCCACTGTATCAAACATAATTCTCTCTCTAATTTATATTTCCGAATTATATATAATCATTTTTCCAGTGAGAAACTGGTGACAGTGTTAACATGTTTAAGTGTATTCTTGATAGTCTCTGTATCTCCAATGATACTCTGCAATTCTCTTCCCTGAACTCTTTGTTCTATATTTTTCCATTTCGCTTCATAATTTTTATCATTTATATTTATTATAAGAGTTATTTGAGCAGCATGATAATAGGCTCTAAAGTCAGGTAGTGCCATACCTCCTTTCTCTTTTCCCAATTGTAATATTTCAAATTTTATTCTGGGTTTTTTACCATTCCATATGAATCTAGATATTATCTGGTTCCATGATTTAAACTGTTTGCGACTCAACAAGATGGCCACACACACGTCCACACGTATTTTTCTTAGCTGCTGAGTTTTAGTATTTTCGTTGTTTCTTTTTCTCCGTTTTACTTTATTTTTACTATATTTTTTACTATATTTTTTACTTCGTCTTTTATAGTTTGTTCTGTCCTAGTTTTTTTTCTCTATGTTTTTGTTATCTTTTTGCTCACCGCGCCTCAAGCTTGTTTACCTCCTGCGTGCGCCTGTTGTGTAGGCGTTCAATCGCCCTGCCTTTGATCACGGCACTGACATCTCCGGAGCTCCTCTTCCATGCAGTGGATCTCACCTCTCATCCCCCACCTAGGCCTCTGGTGTAAATCTGTGGCTGGCCGCTACTGCTGGTGATCCCCTGGCCCGAGAGACTGGGTGATCGTGCGGCGCGCGGCAAAGTCCGTGCCTCTTCCTGGAGAAGCTCGGGTGGAGACCCTGATCTTGAGCGGACTGCTGGTGCTTCTCACCTGCCTGAGGTGAGTTGGGGGCCGCGTGATTCAATCCTGCCTGGAGAGTTTGCTTGCTGAGGTGCCGGCTGCAACAAATTTGTGGACCGGCTTCTAAGAGCTGCACCGTCTGGATGTTCGTGGTTGTATGGAAGACAATTGATGCCATTAGAGACCACCAGGTGATCGACTGTACTTCTCCCATAAAAATCTGCTGATGCGTCCGGCTGCCTGTTGCCAGTAAATGGGAAATATTTTTTATATTTTTTGCTTCAGTCATCATTGAAGGAGTAAGTAATTCTTAACTTTTTTTTTTTTTCCCAATGACCACGGACTTACATCTGACTGCTGAAAATGTTTTAAAGGGATAATTGGAAAATATCTTACTTAACTCTGGAGAGAACACTGTCTTATTTTATTTCACTTTTCAACCGCCATTTTGTTTTCAGCTGGAGGTCTCTCTCTTCATTTCTTTTTCTTTTGTATAATTGACAATGTTATCACTTGTGACTCTCACCCTAGCCATCATGTCTGCAGGGCTTAATTTGGAGAACAATTCAAGTATTCAAATTGAAATGCCCTCCCCCCCACTGACTTCTCATGATTCAGGTACAATCTCTTGGATGACCATGGATCTCACAAACTGGGTCCTCATGACTTTTCTTCCCAAAACAACAACCCCCACTGATTTGAGAGCTTGGTGTGTCCTTGTAATTAAAAACTACTTCATCCTCACTGAAACTGAACTCCATGATGACATGAGATGGAAAAATGTCACTGCTAGACCACCTACTACTGTTAAATGGAAAACTTTAATTGTTTTGTTACTTCTTCTTTCTGGGATTGAACCAAACCCTGGCCCGCCACTGCTACATGACATTTGTACACCAGTTGAATTTAAAAACCGGTCTGGGCTGGGTTTTCTACATTTAAATGTCAGAAGTCTTATATCTAAACTAGATGCAATAAAAATCTGGGTTCAGTCCACAGAAGCAGACATAATAGTCTTATCTGAAACATGGCTCAACAAAGCTATCTCTGACAAATAAATCTCCATTCCTGGTTATAACGTTTTTAGATGTGATCGCCCCAAAAGAGGTGGTGGAGTGGCTATTTATATCAAGAACAAATTCACAGCAAAATTTCTGTCTTCTTGCTCAATTAGCAAACAACTTGAGCTACTGGCACTAATACTAGACTTCCCTGACGGTCAATCAATCACTGTGGTGGGTTGTTACAGGCCCCCCTCAGCCTCAAATGACGCCCTCACTTCCCTAAGAAACTTTCTGACGGGGATAAATGCAAAGGAACTACTGCTAATTGGTGATCTAAACCTAGACTGGTTGACCTCTACATCTGACAATCTTAAATCCATCTGTGAATCATTAAATCTAACTCAACTAATTCAAACATCAACACGCCCAAATAACAAACCCCCTGAAAAATCCACCCTACTGGACCTTATCCTAACAAACATGCCTCACAAGTACACAAATACGTGTGTTTTCGCTAATGACCTTAGTGATCACTGCACCATTGCAGCCGTAAGAAACGGAAAATTACCAAAATTAAAACCCACCATTATTTTCAAAAGGGATTTAAAACATTTCTGTGAGCAGGCCTTTTTTCATGACTTAGCCACTTTTGATTGGAATAAAATGTCATTGATAGATGACGTAGAACTTGCACTGGCTTACTTCAACGAGGGTTTTCAAAACATAATCAACACACATGCTCCATATCGTAGATACAGAATAAAGGGACGTAAAAATCCTTGGTTTTCCACTGAGATAGGAAATCTGCTCAAAGAAAAAGATACTACCTGGGCTAAGGCCAGAAAATCAAAAACTGAACATGACTGGCTCAGCTTCCGACAACTTAGGAACAAATGCACAACCCTAATTAGAAATGCAAAATCAAATTACTACCTGGACGCATCAACAAAAAATCTAAATGATCCAAAAAGGTTTTGGCAAATAGTAAAATCAAATTCTGGTCAGACAACAACCACTGATTTACCCAGCTCCATTATGACCAGCTCAGGTATTCTGTCAGACAAATTATCAATTCTAAACTGTTTTAATGAACACTTTATATCCTCTGGCTCCCTGTTCGAATATACAAATCCTGAAATGTTATCTGCTGACCAAACTGATGAAAATCCACCCCCAACTCCGCATGTGCTAGACAAACAGGTCACAAACCGATTTGACTTTGTATCAATATCTCCCAGTGAGGTTCTAAATGCTCTAAAAACTCTTGACACAAGCAAAGCAGCAGGACCTGACAACATAGAACCACTTTTCCTAAAACTAGCTGCAGATTTCATTGCTGAACCACTTTCATGTATTTTCAATCTCAGTCTAAATACAAATACAATACCCAAAATCTGGAAATCGGCTTATGTTCTCCCTCTGCTAAAAGGGGGTGAACCAACTAATGTCAACAACTACAGACCAATTTCTAAATTATGTATTCTTGCTAAACTGTTCAAAAGACTTGTCTGTGATCAGCTAACTGTTTTTCTACAATCAAATAATATTTTATCACAATTCCAGTCAGGATACAGAAAACAGCACAGTACCGTAACTACAGTTCTCAAAGTATTAAATGATATCATACATGTGTAATGGAACATATATCTGTGAGATATTATCCATAAATTAAACGGATTCTTTCATTTTTCTGGACTGAGTTCTATCGTGCATTGAACGATTAAATGTGACGTGAGACGTTAATTTTCTTTGACCCATCAAATGAATGTGGTCATTTATTAACAGAATCAAAGTTTAACATCAAACATTTACATTAATTTGGCAACATTGGTTTCAACAACAGCTTAATTAATTAGCTTTACAATCAGAGACCATACGGCCATGGTATCTGCATGGTAACTTTACAACAGACATTTCTGAAAATATCTGGATGATTTACTGGCAAGATAGAAGAGTTTTAAAGATGGGGAAATGAAGTTTAAATGGAGAGAAAAGATGGATGAGGGAATATGTGTCTGTATCAGAACGGCACTCTCCATTAGATCCCAGCTTCTCCCTCGGTACACTTAGGTAGTGGAAATCGACTCTTTACCTGTAGAAGATGTCTCCACTGGTACGGAGTTCCATTTAACGCCACCTTTCCAGCGTCTCCGTAGGAACAGCTGTGAATCGTCCGAAGTAGTGACGGAACTTCGTTTGACACACGTTCACCTCACGGGTGGACTCACATGAGGAGTAAGTCCGTCGGAGGTTCCACTCAGATGTGGAAGATTTCATAATTCCCACGAGACTCGGAAGAACTTTGGATCATGTCTGGAACCTCCTGTTCTCTCCAGCAACTTTTCTGTTCGGTTCTGCTCTCAGAACTGAACTGCTCTCCCACCGCACTGGTTGGAACTAGGAAGTGTCGACATTTAAAGAGTTCTGTTTCCGGTTCATTTGGGAAGTCCTGATTGGTCGCAACGAACCAACAGGGTGTGGTCTTAGTGATGTAAGAGGTTATTAAAAGTCAAGGTGAAGATTAGATTGTTTAAGAACAGACAGAAGAATGTTTTGAAGAAACCGAGACTTCGTGGAGTCAGTTCTCCTACTATCTATCTGAAAAAGTTAAACATGACATTTCTTTCCAGTAAACATGTAGTTGACCGAAACTTGACCTTTGACCAACTTACACTTGCTCATTTCAGACAGAAGATCAAGAAAATGAATAATTACTCTGTAACAGACCTTAACTTGATTTCTACTTTGAATGAGGATTAAAAATCATTAATACTGTTTCACAGTTGATTTAAAATGAGTAGTTCACTTCAACATTTAAAATGGTTTGAACTAAACACACTTTGATTATCAAGACATTTGTAAAATAGTAATGATAATAAAAAGAGAGTGTTCTTTCAATTGATCAGTGCAGGACACACTTAGAAAGTCTCTGGATGGACTTGATTTTGTGTTTCTGGACTCAAATCAATGAAATACAGTTCTTGTCCCAGGAAGGCCCTCAGGGCCAGATTTGACCTGAGGCTTAGTTCACTACACATGCCCTGGACTGCAAACAATACTGTGTTGCCCTATTTATAGACCTATCCAAGGCATTTGATACAGTTGATCACAGACTATTGACTAACATCCTGAAACACTCTGGTCTATCAAAACTAGCAGTCTCCTGGTTCACCAACTATCTAGCTGACAGAACACAGTCTGTCCATGTAGCCGGATCCTCCTCTACTTTCCTAGATGTTGTGAAAGGGGTGCCACAGGGTTCTGTCTTGGGTCCCATTCTTTTCTCCTTATATATCAACGATCTATGCAGTGATCTGTCAAACGCCTCCCACCATTATTATGCAGATGACACTATCATTTATTGCTGTTCATCCTCCTTCAGCCAAGCCTTCACCTCTCTTCAAGACGCTTTTAATATTATCCAGTCACGTCTGCAAAAACTTAGACTGGTCCTAAATGCTGCCAAAAGCAAGATCATGGTTTTATCCAACAGAAAGCAGCAACCAGAGAACCCACCTCAAATTGAAACCCAAGAGGGAAAACAAATAGAAATGGTATCCACCTACAAATATCTAGGTTTCAACATTGACAATAAACTGTCATTTAAAATCCACATCTCCAAAATGGTCACTAAACTCAAATTGAAGCTAGGCTTCTACTTCAGAAATAAATCCTGCTTCTCATGTAAAGCCAGGAGAACATTAGTAGCTGCAACTTTCATGCCAATATTAGATTATGGTGACGTGCTGTACATGAGTGCTGCATCAAAATACCTACAGTCCTTAGACTCAGTATATCATGGTGCCCTTCGATTCATTACTGATTCCAGTTATCACACTCATCACTGTGAACTTTACGCCAAGTCTAGCTGGTCTTCTCTCAGCGCTCACAGATACACTCACTGGATATCCTTAATCTATAAGACCCTTCTAAACCTAGTCCCATCATACCTTACCTCCCTAATACAAACATCACACAATCATTACTCCCTGCACTCTAATGACTTAATCCTCCTGCCAGTTCCTCTGGTCAGAACTGAACTAGGAAAAAGAGCATTCAGCTTCGCCGTCCCCTCAGCCTGGAACAATTTACAGACAGATTTGAAACTATCAACACTCATCTCGCCTAGATCCTTCATGTCAACCGTATCAGATAATGTTATCAAAAATCTGGACCATTGCAGATGTTTCTAAAACACTACTTATCAAATATACATGTCTTTGATGACTTTTAACTCTATCTACTTAAACTGATGTCTGTTCTACATTTAATGTCTACAGAAGTCTGTCTTATCCTGATGGTTTCAAACTGTTAACATTTATTTATCGTGATAGTAGTTTCTTTTTTCTTTTGATAAATGCAAATGCTTATTGTCAATTACCCTGTGACGTGTGCTGATGACCACTTGACCAGGTCACCCTTGTGAAAGAGATCTCGATCTCAACGGGCTCTACCTGATAAAATAAAGGTGATTGATTGATTGATTGATTGTATGTCTGGGATTTCTATAGGTAAAGCTAGAAATAGATACAGTAGCCTTAGCAATATATTTATTTTAATGATTTCAATTCTAGAACTAAAATCTAGTGTTAGGATATTCCACCTTCCAATATCCCTCTTAATTTCTTGATCCACCTTAATAAAATTAACTTTATATAGATCGTCTATTTTAAAAAAAAAAAAAGTTTATCCCTAGATATGACATAGTATTAGAGCTCCAATTCAAATTGCAATTAGCACATACAGTTTCAGATGGAGTATAATTGAATGTCAAATCTGTGCCTTTGTCAGATTTAATTTATATCCTGAGTAAAAGCCAAACATCTCTAATTGCTTGATCAGACATGGCAGCGAGTTTTCTGGATCTGTTAAATAACAAATTACATCATCTGCAAACAAACCTATTATATGAGACTCATGATATATATCTATTCCCTTGAGATCCTTATATTGCCTTATATGTTGTGCCAGTGGTTCAATAAAAATTGCAAATAATGTTGGTGATAAACTACAGCCCTGGCGCGTAGAGCGCTCTAATTTTATACTATCAGTTAGATTTCCATTAATCTTGATTCTGGCCATAGGTGATTGATACAAGGTCCTCACACACTGTACTGCTTTTTCATTTAAACCAAATTTTTTGAGTGCTTTATATAAAAAGTTCCAGCTTACGCTGTCAAAGGCTTTCTCTGCATCGAGACTGACTAAAATAGCTTTAGTTTTTATTATTATGAATATGGTCTATAATGTGAAGTGCCCTCCTAATGTTATCTCGCATTTGACGACCTCTAATAAATCCTGTTTGGTCCTCATCTATAATATTGCCAATAAATTGCTCAAATCGTTTTGCTAAAATCGAGGTATATAATTTATAGTCCACGTTCAAAAGAGATATAGGTCTATAGTCCAAACATGTCTCACTTCCCTTCTTTTTTGGAATAATTGTTATAATCGCTTCTCTCCAAGATGGCGGAAGCACTGCATGTTCCAATGTATAATTAAATGATTTTTCTAATAACGGTAAGAGGTGTCACTAAAAGATTTGTACCACTCCGATGATAATCTGTCACTTCCTGGTGTTTTACCATTTTTTAACCTATTTATTGCTTTTTGTATTTCTAGTCTTGTTATATGGGAAGTGAGAAGTTTATTTTGGATTTCTTCAATTGAGGGCAGATCTAATGTCTCCAAAAAAGCTTCTATTTGTTCACCATCAGCAGAAGGTGGTTGATTATACTATCGTTCATAGTATGTCCTAAACATGTCCTCAATAATTGATGGGTCATATATCATCTGGTTTGGCTCGTCATCCTTTAATTTATAAATGATTCTGTCAGCCTGTTGCTTTTTAAGCTTTTTAGCTAACAATTTTGGTCCTTTAGGTCCCATTTCATGATATGATTGTCTAATAAATTTTGATTTCTTTTCAATTTCATATGTTAATATTTTATCAATGTTGTTTCTTATTTCTTTAATTTTTTGAATCAAGATAGGGTTTTGGGTTAATTTGTGTTGTTTTTCTAGTTCTATTATTTGTGCTCTCTCTTTTTCAAAGGCTTTTACTTTGGATTTTTTTTAAAGGCCACAGTCTTTGATATCAATTTACCTCTTATTACTGCCTTAAGTGCATCCTATAAAATCACAGGGTTTACCTGTCCATTATCATTTTCTTCTATATATGATTAGTCTCTTTAGAATGATTTGTTCAATTAGCTTTGTAGAGATCTAGTAGAGTGCTGTATGAATGGGTAAATCAGGACACAGATTGTAGTGTAAAGCACTTTGAATATCTTGAAATAAGATAGAAAAGCACTATATAAGTACAGTGCATTTACCATTTACCATATATAGGATTTTATATCATTGGTAATCCCAGCTTTGATAATTTTATGGTTCAGCAAACCCACATTTAATCGCCACGTTGTGTTACGTTTTCTAGAAGATAGATTTAGTTTAAATATTAAAGTAGAATGATCAGATATACTTGTTTCTTCTATTTTGCATTCTTTTACCTTATATATGTCAGAGCTATTCATAAAAAAGTTATCAATTCTAGAATAACTTTTATTGGGCGCTGAGTAATGAGTATAATCCTTTGTATTTGTGTATAATTCCCTCCACACGTCAACAAATTCAAATTCTTCAAGTGCCAATTTGAATTGTTTTGTAAATGAGTTTTGGTATTTATTATTATTTGCTGTATCAAATTTTGTATTTGATGCCATATTGAAATCCCCTCCCCAGACCAATATTCCGTCTGTTTCCATAATTATTTTATTAAGAAGACTATTAAGGAATTGTGTGTTACTATTTGGGAGATTATAAACATTGACCAGTGTTACCTTTATATTTTCAAGAGTTCCCTTCACTATCACATACCTCCCCTCTTTATCTGCCAGTTTAAGATTACAATCAAATTTTACTGAATCGTGAATTACATTTAAAATTGTAACTCCTCTATTATTTCCATGTCTGCAGGAGCTGTAAAATATATTTGAGTAGCCAAAACCTCTGAGCTTTTCATATTCCATCTTAGATAGGTATGTTTCCTGTAAATAGATTAACTGCGATTTCTCTTTTCGCATTTTAATTAGAATTTTTTTACGTTTTATAGGATTATTCATACCGTTCACATTCAACGAAAAAAACGTAATATCATCAATCATTATTTAGGTTAGCAATATCACTATGTGATTCAAAAATAAGTACCCCCAAAAATAATTAAATAAACTTTATCAAAAAAACAGATAAACATATAGAAAATAAACTTCCAAAAGTAGAGATGTATAAAGACATCTCTTGAGGTCCCTGTTGGTGGGAGGAGGGCAAAGGACCACACTAAGGTGGGGGCCCTCTCTAGTATTAGAATAAAATCCAATTATACTAGATAAGTCCAACATTTGGTGTACGATGCAACTTTTACTCCATTCAGTATTATGGTTAAAAATATCTATTCATAAGACCTATAATACTGACTTTAGGAACAGAAGGACAATTGTTTTCCAAAAAGGGATTAAGTCAGACTGGTAAAGCCAAACAGATTTTAAGTCAAACAACTTTTTTTTTTTTTTTTTTGGTTATTATTGTTTTAGGCGAACCTCCTCCTGCGATGCGATGATCAGTGTCCCTGTTCCTCACGTCTAAACTCCGTGAGCTTCTCCCTCGTGCGTTGTCCTGCACCAGTGTTGTTGATGCGTTTCCATGTTGACAGCGCCTCCAACCTCTCCTTGGTCGCTTTTAGCTTGTTTTCTTTTGTTGCCCAGGTCAAGTTGAAGCCTCTCTTGATCATGTCCTGCACTGCTTCATCTGCATTCTCGTAGTTCCTCGCTCCAGAGTCCCAGAAAATTTTTATCTTAGTGTACAGTGTCTGAAATCTGACACCTTCCTGTTTCAAAGCTGTCTTAATTGGACCATATGCTTTACGTTTTTCTATGACATCAGCAGCATAGTCATTGTCAAAATAAAGACGTTTACCATCCATTGGACGGTCTGGATGTCAGAGCTCGGTGTGCCTGCTGAGTTTGGAGTTCACTTCCATTTGGTAGTTTGAGCTGCTTCGTTAGCAGATCGGTAATAAAATCAATAACCGATCTACCTTCTTTTCCCTCCGGCACTCCATAGATTCGAAGGTTGTTTCTCCAGCTTTGACTCTTCAAATCCACCAGTTTTTCATTCATTGCTTTTTTTTTTAATAGTATCTCGAGTAGCGTGCCTTTCATTTCCAAACATGTAACATCAAGGTCAGCTATACGAGTCTGCTCCTCTGTGATATTACCCTTCTGATTCAGTAGTTCGCACTTCATTTCCTCTCCGAATCTGGTGAAATCTTCTTTCATTGTGGCCTTTTCAATTCTTAGAGTTCTTCTATGTTGTGTTTCATTTCTTTCTTAAACTCTCTTAGGTCGTTAGAAAACATCTTGATACTCTCCAGTACCTTATGCTGCTGTATGTTACCGTTGGCTCACTACTTGGTAGCATTAGCTTCATCTTCACTGCCGTCTCCCGACTGTTCACTAATGTCCTGTGTTTTAGACGTTTTCTTCGCAGTCATTTGTTTTCGGCATCTTTCCCCTTAATTGATTTAAATTCAAACCTTAATACTAAACTGAGTTAAACCAGAGGAAAATTTTAATTACCGATATGAAGGAGCCTGCTGCTATGTGGCCATCTTGTTGCAACGCTCAGTTTTACTCCTGCTAATGAACTTTTAATGAACTTTTAATGAACTTTAATTCACCGTTAAAAGAGTTCTGAGATGAGTTAAACTCAAAGCAGTCTGCTCCTCAGATAAATAATGTTAAATTATTATTTTTAAATATGAATGTTTCTGTTAACTTATTTTATATATGAATATTTCTGTTCAGTGCACTGAGACAACTTATTTTGTGACTTGGGGCTATATAAATAAACTGAATTGAATTAAATCTGATGAACCAAACCAGATTTTACAAAAACATCTATATTTAAAATTCTATATTTTTCTTCATCATTTGATGTATTTGTACTCAGTGTCTACTTTTATTGTTCAATTTAGATATGTGATTTTGTTTCTTGCATACAGAAAATGTTATTTTAGCTTTGATTTAAAGTGTAATTCTTGTTTTGTGATTTGTACATCTGTGGGTTAGAATAAAGTTAGAACTAAAGGCTGTATCTCTTCTTTAAACATATTTGAGGGAAATATTCCTGAGTGATCCAATAATTTTGTCTTTTTATGATTTTTCAGCTGAGTTAACTTAAATTAACAGATTATTTGATAAAGTCAAAGTGACCCTCCGTCCCGGTCCTCCCGCCTGCCAGGGCTCGGAATCCGGCCTTCATGAGCACGCGATGCAGGGGCTCGGGGTCCGGCCTCGCGTGCTTCAAAGGGTCGGCAGCTCATATGATCCTCCGCGGTGACTCCGCTCGCTCGAATTTTGTCATCGATCATCAAACACAAAAAAACGCCTGGACTTCAGCATTAAACACAGTGTTGTCATTATTGTTTTTAAAATCTTAAAACTAGATCCAGCTGCTGCTCTGAGTTCTGAGAAATTGCAAATGGCGGATCTGTGAAAAGTTTCTGAGAGATCCAGTGACTCTGACCAGTCAGTGACCGACAGCGTTCTGACATCACTTTTAGGTGCCGACTCAGCTCAAACGGTCCCACCAGAGAAGCAGGGATAAAAAAGGTGCCAAATCAGCTAAAAAGTATTAGTGGAATAGGGACCTTTCCGTAGCCAGCTGAGCAGAGATGGGGCTGAGTAATAGTGGTGGGAAAGGGGCATAAATTGCCTGTACGTGTGAGTGAGAGAGTGATTGGATTTGTCTTGTTGTCTCTATGTGTCCCTGTGATGGACTGGAGACCTGTCCAGAGTGAACCCCGCCCCTCGCACAGTGATTGCTGGACATGGGCACCAGTGTACCCCGTGACGCAAAATAGAAGAAGCAGGTAAAAGATAATGGATGGATGGAACAAAAAGCAAAGATAAACAGTGGGTGTCTGAGGTGTGTGTGTACCTCTAATCCTTCTGCGAGGCTGAGAGGGGAGGTGGACAAGGCAGTGGGTGAGGCTGAGGAGGACATGGAGGAAGGGGATGAAGGGGAAGTGACTCCTCTTGGACTGGCCTCCACCAGCTTCTTCAGCTTCAAATCCACAAACTTACTGTTTGGACCTGGAAAGAAAACAAAAATAAAACTAGCTTGTATGGACAATCTAAAACTCTTACAATTCTGAGACCCTCAAGAAGTTACAGATACAAAATCATTCAGACAAATCAACTTGAAATTAGGAACACACACAAACACATACTAGGGAAAGCCACTGATGGACATCATATACAAACACAAGAGCAAGTGGATAAATGTAGGACAAACTGTGTGCCGTTTAGTCCTGTGTGTCCTATAAAGATCAATACTTTACTATCACCATGGTAACAACAGGTCAAGATGGAGCCAAACAAGCGAAAAGAACTCAGATTTGATTTCAAATGACTGTTCTTGCACACTCTTTTGATGTGCTTTTAGAGAATATAAAGTCTACTTTCATTGAAATTCAAAAGTTTTGAGAAAATAAATGAAAGCAGCATGGTGGTGCAACTGTTAGAGCTGCTGTCTCTCAGCGAGCAGGTCCCTGGTTCAAATCCTGGTCTGGGGGCCTTTCTGGGTGGAGTTGGCATGTTCTCTCCGTGCATGCGTGGGTTTTCTCCGGGTACTTCAGTTTCCTCCCACAGACCAATAGCATGCATGTTAGACTGATTGGTAACTCTAAATTGTCCCTAGGTGTGAGTGAGAGTGAATGGTTGTTTGTCTCGTTTGTCTCTATGTGGCCCTGTGATGGACTTATGACCTGTCCAGGGTGTACTCCGCCCCTCGCACAGTGATGGCTGGACATGGGCACCGACGACCCCCGTGATCCAAAAAGGAAGAAGCGGGTAAAAGATAATGGATGGATGGAAAGAAAAAATGATCACTTGTGACCATGTTGTACTTCACCTTTTCTAATTACAACACATGTGTTTACACATTTTCTCTTAACACAACATCCATTTTTATGTTTACATTTCTCAATGAGTCAAACAAAAACTCCTTTAAAAAAACAAAAAACATCTAACTAGTCTTAATTTGTTTGCTTCATCCTTGTTTCTCCGTTTCTGCGAACCTATCCTTGTTTCTGCCTCTGTGTGACTGCCAGCAGCCACATACAGCTCTACTTTCCAGGAACTGGTAACCACAGGTCCCCTGCCAGAACAGACCAGTGCAATGAAGAAGATGAAAGAACAGGAGGGCAACCGTTTCATGTTTCATATCTTTGTGTCACACACACACACACACACACACGCACACACGCACGCACACACACACACACACACACACACACACACACACACATGCTAAGATGCCTGTAGGAAGGTACCAAATTCAGATTCAAACTCTTGAACTTTGTCACAAACAAACAAGGATAAATCTAGCTGCTATTCAGTGTAAATTAAGGACAAATGATCCATTCAACGGTTAATATCAACAGATTAAAGAGCAGCATCAGGAGCTTTTCTTGATCAGCCTGATCAAGAAAGCTCATCAGAGACTCTACTTCCTCAGACGGCTGAGGCGAGCTGGTCTGGGAAGCTCGGTCCCCACCTCCTTCTACAGGTGTGCAGTGGAGAGCATCCTGTGCTCGAGCATCAATGTGTGGCATGGAGGCTGCACAGCTGCAGAAAGAGGGGCTTTGCAGAGAGTGGTGAAGGCTGCACAGAAATCTGTTGGAATCAGCCTCCCCACCATCACAGACATCTACACCTCCAGATGCAGGAAGAGGGCCACCTGCATCATGAAGGACCCCACTCACCCAGCACACACACTTCTTGCCCCACTCCCCTCAGGAAGGAGGGTAAGGAGCATTAAGTGTAGAACCACTAGACTGAGGAACAGCTTCTACCCTGAGGCTGTTAGACTCATGAATCTCTAACTAGAATAATCACTGTGAAAAACCATATCATGTTGCTGCTGATCTGTTTTAATGTTGATGTGTTCATGCGTGCACATCTGCTCACAGACTCATGTTCATGTTTGTGCTGATGTTCAATGTTTTATGTTATGAGTGCTTAGTGTATATTTAGTTGATGTTTTTCTTAGTTCATATCTTAGATGT
>NC_056498.1:92434089-92434802 GCF_014905685.2 Nematolebias whitei
TGCATCATGAAGGACCCCACTCACCCAGCACACACACTTTTTGCCCCACTCCCCTCAGGAAGGAGGTTAAGGAGCATTAAGTGTAGAACCACTAGACTGAGGAACAGCTTCTACCCTGAGGCTGTTAGACTCATGAATCTCTAACTAGAATAATCACTGTGAAAAACCATATCATGTTGCTGCTGATCTGTTTTAATGTTGATGTGTTCATGCGTGCACATCTGCTCACAGACTCATGTTCATGTTTGTGCTGATGTTCAATGTTTTATGTTATGAGTGCTTAGTGTATATTTAGTTGATGTTTTTCTTAGTTCATATCTTAGATGTTATTACTGTTTTTCTTATACATTTTATTGTTGGATGTAACTGGGACCCTGTGTACATAATTTCGCTCCACCACATGTACCACATGAGGTGCGAATGACAATAAAGAAACTCTGACTCTGACTCTGACTTTAATGCTGCGTAAACAGCCTTCAGTTTCTTTTAGAAGTACATAAATGCTACAGCTAAACAAAAACACTGACAGAAAGTGTTAGATAATGCACTTCAAAGCAGGAGTAGAGTTGTTTTTCTGTTTTTGTCAAGTTCCTCACTATATTCTCACCTTTTTCACATCAACAGAAACTGAAGTAGACAGAATTATTTAAATACAAAAAAAAAAATATTAAGTTGCCTCTGAAGATTCTGTGAATTTTTTTCAACATATATAT
>NC_056498.1:92434913-92437951 GCF_014905685.2 Nematolebias whitei
TTCTATGTAAAGGGAGGAATAGTGAAGGTATAAACATTCATAGGTTATATATACACACACACACAAGTCACTAAAAGCATGCAGGCAGTCAGTTATTTTTTTCTATGTAAAGGGAGGAATAGTGAAGGTATAAACATTCATAGGTCAGCAGCACTTTGTTGAGTGATTTGAGGGCAACAGAGAGAATAAGTGTGTAATAAATCAGAGTTTAAACTACCAGTAACAGTTTAGACTATATGAATGTTTTTTAGTTAAAACTTGCACTGCGCTGAAAACATGCACATGCTATTAAGCCATAACAAAAATGCTACAGGAATGGTGAAATATATAAATATTAAATTTGTACTTTAGTAAAGGGTTAATCACCAGGAGAGAATGGAAACTGGGGTTGTGTGGAGTGGTTATGAGTAGTCATTATCTTCCCTGCAACAGACAGGTCAAAGAGAGTTCAATTTAGAGAACCATGGAAGAATCTCGTTTGTCTCTGTGATGGACAACCTGTCCAGCATGTACCTGTCTATAAAACAGTGACTACTGGAAATAAGACTCCAGCTGTCCGCAATCATGCACATAAAAGCAGGTAAAGAAATTGGAAGGATGAATTTCACTTTGTGTTTACACGTTGCACTTTCTTGTATTTTATTTATTGTAGTGTTTTATATTGATCTTATATTGATACTCTTATTTTTACTATGATTAGTATGCCTTTTTGATTGCACAATGCTTTTATGTATTTATATTTTATCTTTTATTGAAGCTGCCACAGAAATAATTTGTGTTACATAATGAAAAAGTTGGTCTTGATCCTAGAACACACAATGATGACAACACATAACACATTATTATTATTATTATTATTATTATTATTATTGAATGGGAGAAACTATGTTTTTAACTTTATTGAGAAGAGCTCTATGGATAACAAATTTCCAAAACTCAAACAACTCAAACTAAAATATTTTCTATTGGTTTTAGTGAATTCCACATCAGGCATTTTACATCTTAACTAACATAAAATTGTTGTTTTTTTTCCGTCGGACTTCTGTGTTTCCATTTGTAAATATGTGTGCTGTTGACTACTGACTGAGTCCTGATGCACATTGTCGTGGTTGGCTACCACGTCGTGTTCAACACAGCTGAGACGTCGCCCTCGGTATAAAAGATTTATTTGACAAAACATGGGTTACAGATATTCAGAGACAAACAATTACATTAATAAGATATATGCATATAAATGGAGCATTAAAGAACGAACCGTCTCGGTGTGCGCCTCCCGGAAATGCTCGGTGGGCGTGTGTCATTTCCGGCCTTTTATCACAGTTTGAGAAGGCTAGCTTTCTGACTGGTTTAGCTTCTGTTGCTAGGGTTACGACTCTAGCCCGCCCTCTCAAGGACGTTACTATCTACATTTCAGATAAGAAGTTCTGCCTCACTGAAATCGTTCGTTTTAGCTGTTTGTTTAACGTGATTATACCTTAGTGATACCAAATGATTTGAGTTAAAGTTGTTTATTTCTAGGAATAATTAATAACTACTAATTGTTATCTAACTCATGTTTGCGTGTTCTTATTTGATCCTTTTTATACTTTTGCTGTTGTAGCTTACTGTGACAATTAACTAAACCGATCCTGTATTCAACAATGATTAAATGTTAATGGTTATTATTAAGAGAGATCCTGAGGGATCTTATTTAGTCAAACTATATTGTCTAAATTAAATGAATGTGTTCTAGCTTTATTTATGTTAATCAGTCTGCTATCTGGCATGATTTGATTGCTTGTAATATATCAAATGTGAACTTGTAAAATTATCCTTAGCTAATATGAGATTATATTTAAAGGTCAACTAGTTAGAATTAGTAAACATTTTCTATAAATATAGTGCAACCCTGGAAGAAAGACACACACACTTTGTATAACATGACATTTGAATGCTTGACAGGAAATATAAAAAAGGTATAAAAATATGAAATCCAACAACATTCAAAGTGAATTACAGTTCCCTCTGTCAGATCTCACAACTGCAGATGATAAAAAGGCAACAGCAAAAACAAAGTTACTTTTTATGAAGATATAAGAGAATGTGCCAGATCACTCAGGTTAACAGCAGGAAAATGAAATGAGTCCTGACTCAGCTGATCAGTAGTGGGATGTTTTAACAACTGTAGTGAACACAGTAAGTACTTAAAAAGCGTTCAATACAAAAACAACTGGACTTTATTTTTAACAAAAGACGAAAACAAATAAAGTCCAGTTGTTTTTGTATTGAACACTTTTTGAATTCATCATGTCCTGGATGCTGAGAATCTTCACCAGCATAACACAGTAAGTAGAAACATTATTCATAACAGTGTTTCCCCTAGTTGACTTGCCTTGGCGTTCATATCTTCCATGATTTTTGTTAACGGTGGTGGTAGTGGGTTGTGGTAGTAGATTGGTGGTGGAGGAGACATGTCTGTGTTGCTTGCTGTTTGTACCAACAGTTTTTGAGCGGGTGGAGGGGGGAACGGTTGAGATGGCTCAGCATGAGGGAGACGGAATGCTACAGTCCCTCCATAGTCATAGCATTTTAGCTAGCACATCTGTATTACATGCCACTAGCTTAGCGCTACTTCAGTGGCGCAGTTGTCGACTGTGCGGGGAGTTCTGTAGGCAGGGCACTCAGTTCTGTTGACAGGGCGGGGCTCCCTACTTGTATAATGGTAGGGGAAACATTGCATATGCATAGATGCAGCATAAACATTGTCCGGCTGAGAAAAAGCAACAATCTAAACAACTGCCACACACAGAAGTGTAAAGGTGTATAATACTTAATATATCCTGATGCATGCTCAATAATCCAGGTAGAAAAATCCAAAAAAGTTCAATCTGGTCCTCTGGACATTCAAAAAAACCAAAAAACAAAACAAAGCAAAAAAATATAGAAACGTTTCGTCTCTCATCCAAGAGACTTCCTCAGTCTGAGGTGCTGTTTTCAGCTCAGTCTCTTAAATAGCACCTTCTCAGAGTGGATCAACCCGTTTGCTGCTGACAACCAAA
>NC_056498.1:92438051-92439815 GCF_014905685.2 Nematolebias whitei
GGGGGACAGTTGAACCCGGAGGCCTCCACCCCTGTTTAACGATGGACAATTTCTTTTCACAAAGATGGACTCCTTTACTCCTCTCTCAAACCGAGAGAGGACCGACAGAGAGGAACGATGGTTTGAGAGAGGAGTAAAGGAGGCCATCTTTGTGAAAAGAAATCGTCCATCGTTAAACAGGGGTGGAGGCCTCCGGGTTCAACTGTCCCCCTCTTACAATGCTGTGATTGCTAGTATCACTCAGCCCTCTGTGAACAGTAAACAGCCATCAATGTGCTAATGATCCATTGTTAGGCTTATGGTCCTTTTTGAGCATGTGATCAGCTGGTTTTGGTTGTCAGCAGCAAACTGGTTGATCCACTCTGAGAAGGTGCTATTTAAGAGACTGAGATGAAAACAGCACCTCAAACTGAGGAAGTCTCTTGGATGAGAGACGAAACGTTTCTATATTTTTTTGCTTTGTTTTGTTTTTTGGTTTTTTTGAATGTCCAGAGGACCAGATTGAACTTTTTTGGAATACTTAATATAGTGCCATAGATGGTGGAAGTTCATTTTGAAAGATGATCTATTGGAATTCCTTGATTATTCAAAATGAGATCCCTGACTGTTTTATTCTGCATATAAAACACTGACTACTCATAAATACTCCACATAACCCATCTTCAAACAATCCATACTACCCCATTATAGAAGCTGTAGGTGATTATTAAATATGTATGTAATGGGTTAAATGTAACAAGTTAAGACAGTGAATCATGCAGCACACACAACATCAGACACAGATTTTACCCAGAGCAGTTAGCTTGCAGTCAGGGTTAGTAAGCTCCAGGTGTCCCTGGGTGCTGGTTGTGGTTGGAAGGGCATCATGTGGTAGCTGGTAAGTAATCAGTGCAGAAGCAAATAAAGCAGCACTGACAGAACCTCCATGATTACCACCAAAGTGGAACTGCTCTTCCTCTGCCCTACTCTTGTCCTCATCCTCACCCTTTTCACCAACATCATCTTCCTCGTGACTTCTGATCCTCTCCAAAACATCTGTGGATGCAAAGTTAAAGAGAGGGAATGATGGACAGAAGGGAATAAAAAAGAGGATGTTAAAAAGTGAAGGAGAATGATGAATGAAAGATAAGAGGGAGAATGCATTGACAGAAGGTAGAAGGACAAATTTTAGGAGGAAGTAAATAGAGAGGTGTTGGGACAGGTTTAGAATAAGGAAGGAACAAAAAATACAATGTAGGTTAGTTTGTATTAACAGCAGTCTAAAGAGCATCTGAAAGTATTATCCCTTTCATAAACAAAGCAAAACTCCCACCCTCTCCGTCCACATCCCCTTTGATTCACCAGTAAACATGACAATAAAGGGTACGAAAGAGTAAACATACAAAAAGACAAATATTACTAAATTAAAGCTGGTGACCTGTTCTTTCACAATAATCCCTTAAATTTACTACATTCATGGAGATTTAACACAATTACTGTAAATTTTAATTAAAAAAAATGAGTTTTTATATTTTCCCCAAAGTTTTTTTTTTCCATTAATGCAACCTTTATTTATACAGGTAGTCTCCTTGAGCTAAGATGACTCATTTACAAGAGAGACCTGTTTTAAACAAAGAACACAGATGAAGTACAGACAATCATAGACACTCATAAAAAAGTACATAAAATGAAATGGAAACGGACCCAATTTTAATTTAGTAATATTTGTCTTATATAGTTAAATATGTATGTAATGGGTTAAATGTAACAAGTTAAGACAGTGAA
>NC_056498.1:92439915-92444500 GCF_014905685.2 Nematolebias whitei
ATATATATATATATATATATATATATGTATATGTATGTATGTGTGTATATGGGGAGTGGTGGCGCAGAGTTTAGAGAAGGTGGGCCTGTGATCGGAAGATTGCCGATTCAAGACCCAGTACCAACAACATCAAAAATGTGGGTGGGGTAGGTTAAGAACCCACCCTGCCCCACCCTCATTCATCCCACCCTGGGCCCTTGAGCAAGGCCCTTGACCCCCACAATCTGCTCCTCCGGGTGTCCTAGATAGCAGCTCTCTGCTCCACACAGGGCTGTGGTAGCTCAGTGGTCTGGTTGAGTCAGGAAGGGCATCCAGTTTAAAAATAATTGCCGTCTTTGTGCGACTTAGTTCGCTGTGGCAACCACTAACGCAGGGCGCAGCTGAAAGAAGAAGAAGAAAAAAAATATATATATATACAGCTAAATTGTAAAGTGATGTAGAAACTTAAAAACAGGAACATGTTTGTGTTGGTTTTTTGCCATGAACTTAGCAGATGTTTGAAGCCACTTTGAGGTCAAGGTCAAGAGTCAGATCTTTTTGCAAGGTGTTCCAGGATACAGGAGCAGAGTAAGAGAAGGTCCTTTTGCCTAGTTCGGTCCTCACTGAGGGAACACTGTAGGTAATTATGTCTTGAGAGTGCACGCTGTACCTGCACTGATAAAGTGACATGTAGGAGGAGATACTGTATATGAAGGCAATAGACCAAGAATTGATTTAATGATGAAAATGTACCAGTGTGAGAGTCTGCGTGAAGTTAATGATGACCAGTTAACCAATGAATACAGGGTGCAGTGATGGATACGGTAGTTACAGCCAGTTATGAATCTTAGCGCACCATGATAGGCAGCGTCCAACATCTGCAGGGTGCTTGTAGGGATATTCATTTAAATAATATCACCGTAGTCAATGAAGGTAAGGAAAGTCGCAGTCACAAGGCGTTTCCTAGCATTCAGAGTTAGACAGGATCGATTTCTGAAAAAGAAACCCACTTTTACATTCAGTTTCTCTACCAAGTTTTTGACATGAGGCTTAAAGGAGAGATGCAAATCGACCAAGATACCCAAGTATTTTTAAGAATCGACAAACTCAATAGGAACTCCATTCAAAGATAAAAAAGAAGGAAGAACTGCTGGTAAGGAAGAACTGCTGGTACTGACTTCCTGTTTGAAAACAACATTCTTTTGGTTTTATCAGCATTTAACACAAGTTTGAGATGGAACAAATCAGAATGGATGATGTCGAAAGCAGACTAAAAGCTGGAAAACCTTAGCAACTGTTCTAGCTTGACAATAAACAACTGTGTCATTGGCATAGAAATGTAAGGATGCATCAGAAATGCTCTGACCTACATTAATTATGTAGATTATGAAGAGGGTGGGTCCTAAGACTGAACCTTGTGGTACACCACTGTTAACAGTTAAGATAGCTGCAAGAAGTACAGTTATGTTGAACACATTGCCTCCGATCTGAGAGATAATTAGAGATCAATGGTGTGATCTGAGAAACCAATTTCTGAGAGCTTATGACATAAGATGTCATGGTCCACAGTGTCAAAAGCTTTAGGCAGGTCTAAGTAAAGTGCAGCACAATAATCCTTAGCATCCAATGCTTCAACAACATCATTAAAAACCTTCAGCAAAGCAGTCGTGCTGTGTTGTTTCCTGAAACCAGATTGATGGGGAGATGAGATGTTAAAAAAATCCAAATACTTATTGACTTGAGAGTTTATCAGTTTTTCTAAAACCTTAGCAAGAATATAGAGTTTAGAGATTGGTCGATAGTTGTTCAATATTAGAGTTGCATTCTGGTCCAAGTAATCTGACCCAGCCCCAGCCCTTAGCCATCATCTTCAAACCCCACCCGATCTGACGAATTAACAGTAATTACAGGTCTGAACACGAAAACCCCCAAGACATTTTTAATTAAGGTTGTTTTCACACCTGATAGTCCGGTAGACTCGGTTCGGTTGGGGACCAATATTTATAACATTTTGTTTACATTTGAGCTGGTGGAACGAAATTATGTACACACAGTCCCAGTTACATCCAACAATAAAATGTAAAAGAAAAACAGTAATAAGATCTAAGATATGAACTAAGAAAAATATCAACTAAATATACATCAAGCACTAGTAACAGAAAAACATTACGCCGAAAAGCAGCATGAACACGAGTCTGTGTGAGTAGATGAGCATGCATGAATACAGCAACATGAAACAGATCAGCAGCAACATGATGTGATTTTTCACAGTAATTATCCTGGTTAGACATTCATAAGTTTAACAGCTTCAGGGTAGAAGCTGTTCCTCGGTCTAGTGGTTCTACACTTAATGCTCCTCAACCTCCTTCCTGAGGGGAGCGGGGCATCAAGTGTGTGTGCTGGGTGAGTGGGGTCCTTCATGATGCAGGTGGCCCTCTTCCTGCATCTGGAGGGGTAAATGTCTGTGATGGTGGGGGGACTGACTCTAACAGTCTTCTGTGCAGCCTTCACCACTCTCTGCAAAGCTTTTCTTTCTGCAGCTGTGCAGCCTCCATGCCACAAGTTGATGCTGGAGCACAGGATGCTCTCCACTGCACACGTGTAGAAGGAGGTGAGGACTGAGCTTCCCAGACCAGCTCATCTCTGCCGTCTGCGGAAGTAGAGTCTCTGATGAGCTTTCTTGGTCAGGCTGGTAGTGTTGTTGCTCCAGCTGAGGTTGTCATTCAGGTGTACACCCAAGTACTTGTAGCTGGAGACCACTTCCATCACAGATCCTTCTATGTTCGAGGGGGACAGGTGTGTTTGTTCCTTCTGAAGTCCACAAACATCTCCTTTGTCTTCTTCACATTGATGTGAAGGTTATTCTCTTTGCACCAGCTCTCCAGATGTACCACCTCCTGCCAGTAGCTGGACTCATCATTGTTTGTGATGCATCCCACCACCACTGTATCATCTGCAAACTTTACAATATGACAGCTTGGATGAGTAACTGCACAATCATATGTGAACAGAGTGAACAGGAGAGGACTCAGCACACATCCCTGAGGAGAGCCAATGCTGAGGGTTATGGTAGAGGAGGAAAAGTTGTGGATCCTCACAGACTGATTGATGTCTTCTTGTTAAGAAGTCTAGGACCCAGTTGCAAATGGAGGGGCTTAGTCCTAGTGTGAATAGTTTGTCCATCAGGGTTTGGGAGATCATGGTGTTGAAGGAAGAGGTGAAGTCCACAAAGAGCATACAGACATAGGAGTCCTTCTGCTCCAGGTGGGTGACAGCAGTGTGGACCACAGAGGAAATGATGTCCTATGTTGATCAGTTCTCGCGGTATGCGTACTGATTAGGGTCCTCGTTGATGTTGATGGTTGTTTTGATGTGGGTCATGACCATTTTTTCTAAGCATTTAGCGACTATTGGGATGAGGACCACTGGCCGATAGCCATTCAGACCATTTTGTTATTTGTTACTTATTTGAGGTTTTATATTTATTTATTACCAGGAGCTGTCAATTAAAATGATAATTACAGCTGTGACAGATTATGTGGACTCGTTTTACCGAGAAATCTATGAGAAGCTCATTGAAAACGGTTGGACCTGCCTCTGTGTGCGTTATTTTTATTGTTTTTATTTTATACATTTTATTACATGGTGTTGAAAAGGTGAATAGGTGCTGCTCATTACAACTCAAGAAGAACCATGAATACTATTATCAAGTTCAGCTTCACAGCATGTGGCGTCCAATCCACGACGGATGCAGTCTTCCAGCTGGATGACAGACTTTTTTTTCGAGCAGACCGTTGCAGCGAACTAACGGGGAAATCACGGGGAAATCACGGGGAGGCGGAGTGTGCATTTACGTGAGTAAAAGTTGGTGCACGAACTGTACTGTTGTAAATAGCTCAAGCTCGAAGGCTTTGGAGCAAATAACAGTGAAATGTTGGCCACATTATCTACCCCGCAAGTTCATGGTGACTTTTATCAATGTCGTTTACATTCCTCCAGATGCTAATGCTAATGAATCACTACAGGAGCTACATGATACCATCAGCTCGCTGCAGAGCAAACACCCCGAGGCTCTTTACGTTGTAGCCGGAGACTTTAACCACGTGAATCTAAAGGAATGTATCCCAAGCTTAAATCAACATGTGACAATTCTGACACGTGGAGACAAGATGTTGGACCGTGTTTACACGAACGTAAAAGATGCATACAAAGCCGAATCCCGCCCCCACCTAGGACTGTCAGACCACATCTCAATCTTCCTGGCTCCTGCTTACATGCCCCCACTGAGACACTCCAGACCGGTACAAAAGAAAGTTAAATGCTGGATCCAGGACAGTGGCCCCTTACTGAGAGATTGTTTTGACCAAACAGATTGGCAGGTTTTCAGAGAAGCTGCTGAAAATGGAGGTTCGCTTGATCTTGACCAATACACATCCTCAGTTCTGGGTTACATTAGTACATGTACTGACACCGTCTCCACTATCATAAATGTTAAAAGCTACCCAAACAGAAAACCTTGGCTGAATGCAGAGGTGCGTACCCTGCTGGAAGCCAGGAACACTGCCTTCAGGTCTGGAAACTCAGAGGAGCTGAGTAGGACAAGAAA
>NC_056498.1:92444600-92447189 GCF_014905685.2 Nematolebias whitei
CCAGCTACAAGTACTTGGGTGTACACCTGAATGACAACCTCAGCTGGGGCATCCACAGGACTTCCGGTAAGATGGTGCCCGTGTACATGGCTTGCAATCCACCTCTGCTGATGGTGTTCGGATTATTTTTGTTTTTTGCATTTCATATCTGTGACATCAACTCTCTCCTGGTGTATGACAGACAACAACTTTTGAATCTTCGTTTTTCCGGCACTGAAGTCGCTTATTTGGACCATTATCAGCATACCTTTGGACCCCCCCTCCTTCCGCCCTGCTGGCGGACGTGCCAGCTTACCTCCGCTGCGCTCCTCGCCTGCCTGCCCGGAGATCTCGCTTCAGACGCCGGGGAAAACGCGCTGGTCAGCTGGTGAAGCTGAAAGCTCTGCGCGCTGCATCTTCCTCTCCAGCTGGCAGTCATGGTCTCCAGTTTCCCGTATGCCCGGACAAGGTAACCAGCGGGAGTTGTCAGCCGGTGCGCAGCCCGGACCGACCTGGAGGGGCTGTTATTGAAAACCTGCGGTCCGTCCATTCTTGCCATAGTAAACAGTAGTTTATCGACTGGCGGGGTGCCAAAATCCTTTAAACATGCTGCTGTCCAACCTCTCCTGAAAAAAAAAAAACCTTGACCCCTCAGTTGTTTCCAACTACGGGCCTGTCTCCAAACTCCCATTTAATTCTAAAGTACTGTAGAAAATAGTCGAGTCCCAGTTGAAGTGCTTCCTGGAGGATCACGCCATCTTAGAGCTTTTCCAACCTGGCTTTAAACCTCTCCACAGCACTGAAACTGCCCTGCTGAAGGTCTTTAACGACATCTTCAGATTCACAGATACCGGTGATTCTGTGCTGCTTGTCCTGTTGGACCTCACAGCCGACACCATCGACCATGAGATCCTCATTGCTAGGTTGGAGCAGTGGGTGGGCGTCACAGGATCAGCCCTCAATTGGTTCAGATCTTACCTCACTGACAGATCTTTTTGTGTCTCCATCAAGGATTTTAGTTCCGCAGAGGCAGAGCTTAAATGGGGGGTTCCGTAGGGGTCCATCCTGGGTCCCCTCCTATTCTCTTTATACCTGTTGCCGCTTGCTGCTATTTTCCGGAAACACAACATGCCCTTCCACTTCTATGCTGATTACTGTCAAATTTACTTCCCCCTAAGACACAATGGTACATGCTCTATTCAACCTCTGCTCAACTGCCTGGCTGACATCAGGGACTGGATGGCTTTAAACTTCTTAAGTTTCAATGAAAAGAAGTCTGAAGTCATGTTGTTCCCTCCCAATGACACGATCACAAACCACTGCATCGACCTTTCTGCTCTAACCCTGTCAGAAAAACAAAGAGTCACTAATCTGGGAGTGATAATGGACCCTTTCCTGAAACTTAACAATCATGTAAACATGATTGTTAAATCATGTTTCTTCCAACTGAGGCGGCTGTCTAAACTGAAGCCCATATTGTCCAAAAATAACCTGGAGACAGTAATACATGCATTCATTACATCTAGGCTTGATTACTGCAATTCGCTCCTGTTTGGTATCAGTTAGACCTCCATTGCATGACTACAACTGGTCCAGAATGCAGCAGCCCAATTTTTAACCAGTACAGGCAAAAGAGAGCACATTACACCAGTTTTGGCCTCACTGCACTGGTTACCGGTTCACTTTCGAATCCAGTTCAAAATACTCCTGTATGTCTAAAAATCACTGAACAGTGTCGCCCCCCCCCCCCCACCCATCTCTCTGATTTGCTACAACCGTATGTCCCACCACGCTCCCTGAGTTCAGCGGACCAGTTGCTCCTCACAGTTCCAGGAACTCGTCTTAAGCGCAGAGGTGACAGGGCCTTCTCTGTAGCAGGACCAAGACTCTGGAACGAGTTACCTCTGCTTGTCAGACAGGCCCCCTCCCTCTCGGTTTTAAAGTCCCGTTTAAAAACTCACTACTATTCAATAGCTTTCAACACAAGATGATCTGTGTTTTGATACTGTATGCTCCACACTGGTTTGTCGTCATTATCTGCATCGTTTTTTGTCTATATTCTGATTTACCTCATTTTGTATTTTGCTTTGTGTGTTACCTGTTGTTTTGTCTGTACAGCACTTTGGTTGGCCTTGTTGTTGATTAAGTGCTTTATAAATAAAGTGGTATTGTATGGTAACAAACAGACCACAGTTAGTGATGATCCACAACTTCTCCTCCTCCACCATAACCCTCAGCACTGGCTCTCCTTAGGGATGTGTGTTGAGCCCCTTCCTGTTTACTCTGCTCACGTATGATTGTGCAGCTACCCATCCAGGCTGTCACATTGTAAAGTTTGCAGATGATACAGCGGTGGTGGGATGCATCACAAACAATGATGAGTCCAGCTACAGGCAAGAGGTGGAACACCTGGAGAGCTGGTGCAAAGAGAATAACCTTCACATCAATGTGAAGAAGACAAAGGAGATGATTGTGGACTTCAGAAGGAACAAAAACATCTACACCCCCCTGAACATAAGAGGATCTGCGGTGGAAGTGGTCTCCAGCTACAAGTACTTGGGTGTACACATGAATGACAACCTCAGCTGGAGCAACAACACCACCAGCCTG
>NC_056498.1:92447289-92452554 GCF_014905685.2 Nematolebias whitei
TAAAGTCCTTAAGGTCAGGATTTGACCTTCAGGCCTAGTTCACTACAGTCCCCCCTTTGGAAATCATCGCCTGTCCATGGGGATGAATTCCAACATGAACTTACGCCTTCGAATGTTCTTGAGCTTGATGTAATCCAGCAAGGAAAACAAAAGTCAAAAGTAATCCAGCAAGGAAAACAAAAGTCAAAAGTAATCCAGCAAGGAAAACAAAGTCAAAGGATGTAATCCACAATGTTTTTGTAATTCCATTGTGTTGATGGTAATTCCATAATGTTGTTGGTAATTCCATTGTAGCAATGCTTTAACCCCTTGGAAACAGAGTCCGTAATCCATTGGAAAAAGTCATATAATCCACAACGGTAAATCCACAACGATTGGAAGTGTTGATTGATCAGCATACAGAGGGGTTCCCTTGAATTGAACTGAAGATGCGGCCACTGGATGAAGAGTTGAGACCAACGTCAGGATTGCAGGTCTCCTCCAGCGAAAGTCGTCGCTGGGTGGATGTCCAGTCTGTGCCGTTCTGGTTCAATGTGACATGCAATTATGTGGTTTAAGGTGGGCTTATGAAAGGGATTTTACATAAGGCCTTAAACTATATGCACCTGGTGTGTAAGCTATTATGGTTGGGAACAGCTACAACTACCAGTTAAGGGGTGGAACATGCTGAAAAGGGTAACTATGGGGATTTATGCCTATAGAAGAGTGTTCCAAACTATTTTTCCATTCCTAACTTGGTTTAAGTTAGCTTTACATGGTAAAATATAGTTTGGTTCAATGGTCTGTTGTCTTTTAGACGAACGACTTGAGATTGGGTGTTTGGTTTCCCCATAAATGTTTTGGAAGTCTATGGCGAGACTCATCAAAAAGAATTAGCTATCCCCCCGAATAGAATTGTTCGAGTAGGTTCGGCTTACGCGTTGTGAGATCAATGTAGACTATGGTACTTAAGGTAGCAATAATATACATTGACTCCGCAAAGATTGCAATTTAACGAATGAACTGCATGTTGGCATGGTTAAAGGCCTCTTAGTCTCTAACTTAACTACACAACAAAATTCATTCTTGCTTGGGGTGTTCAGAAACAATACCAAAAACCAATTAAACGATGTCTCAACATCGACAAAAACAGTGACTAAGCAACCAGTAAAACAACGTTTCAACATTGACAAAAGCAGTGATTAAGCAACTAGAAAACGACGTTTCGGTGCGTCACTCACTCTGAATGTCAGATTTGCTCACGTTATCGCGTCTGGTAGCATTACCCTAACTGGCGTCACCCCCCTTCGGTCAAGGAAGACCGCGAACACGGGTGAGGACGTCGCTCCATGAGCTAAAGTTAGGTTGTCCTTGAGTAGTTTTAACTGTTTGCGCAGCTGAAAGAGGACTTTTAGGTCTGGATTGGAATCCAGTTCGACTTTCGATGGAGTGTATTTGTCTGGGTCAGTCAGATACAGTATCATCGAGTTAATTGCAAGATCATCCAACTTCTGAAGTTGGGTGATGTCTGGGTCAGTTGAAAATGACTTTTCATATTTTAAAAGAACTTGGCGAAGTTTGTCTCTTTCTTCATCAGATGTCAGAGTGTCGGCTTGGGCGACCACCTGTTCAATCTGTGATGAGACTGATGAGGGTTCTTGCTCCTTGGGGAGCTCCAACGAATCCTTTTCTGAGTCGTCGGACCTGTCTATGGGTAAGACACCATAGGTTTGAGGTCCTTGGTCGACGTCATCGGTTGAGAAAAGGGCTATGGCCTGTGTTGGTTTTGTTAACCATACTGGCCCAGTTTCTTGCCTCGGTACCAGGTTATCTGGGAGTCCTCCCAGAACTGGAATGCCTAGTTCAAAATCATGAAAATCAGGTTCTGAGTGTTCAGCTTGCGATGACTCATCATCGTTTGTGTGTGAGTTTACCCCCCCTTCGTCCGATTAGGGGTTGTTGGAGGCAATAACAGCAATGTCTTGGTGTGTTTCACCGACATCTGTAATGTTGTCATTTGCGCCTTCAGATTTAGTAGCGATCACCTCACTACACAGTACTCCTGGTTGGTATCCCATTTCAGCGTGTTTCAAGGTTTCTAACAACCTGCACAGTTTCTCTGTCTCTTCCGAGCTCAGAGGTGTAGGGCCTTGTTTCTAGAACCTTTGTGATCTTATCGCCTCGGTTCGTTTCGTCCGAGGTGGGGGATGGTTAGGTACGTCTTTTGGGGGTTCCTCTTCGGACTTCCCCTGATAATATGGGTCCTCTTGGATCCCATATCTTTGCATCCTACGCAGGACGCACACCCCATATACGATAATCACGTTCATCCTCTGAAAGAGGAGCTTTTCTGTCCCAGCGTGCACCTTCATTACATGGTTTGTTAGTTTGAAAATACTGCTTTTTCTCGCCTTTTTTAGGAGGTGGAGGAGATGCACTCCATCCTTCCATTTCTAGGGAGTGGGGTTTAACCTTTACACCAGGAAACACTTCCATGGGCGTCTTAGCATGAGAACATGCCTCGAACACATTCACAGCACACTGTTTAATCTCATTGATGGATTTTTCTCTGAAATTTGCCATCATTTGTACTGACATGCGTATGTCAGTGTGGAGATTTTTGCTGAAAACAAATTTAAAACTTTCTTCCTCCTCCATTCCGGTTTCATTTCTGTTACCAAAATAAGCTTGGAAGATTCTTTTGTAATAGACTTTTGGATGTTCATTCTTGCCCTGCGTGACCTTGTCAGCGGCTGGGAAACCAGCAGGTCCCGTGCAGGGGTCGTACTCTCTGATCAAAGCTTCACACAGAAGGTTGTAATCCTTTCTCGTTGCATCAGGTAGACGCTCGATGAAGGTGAACACCTCTCTGTCTGAAGTGAGCCTTATCAGACGGATTTTATCCAAAACCGTAGCATTAGGATAACCATTCAATCTGAATTCAATGTCTTTGAGGTACGCTTTTGTTCCACTTGAACCCATTGGTCCCGGTACAAAGCGTTGTACATATTTTGAGAGTTTTAGCAGAACATCTATTGAAAGAGGAAGTTTCCATGCACTCTGTTGCATGTTTGGTGGAGGAGACCTGTTCAGGTCTGTTCCTACCACTGTAGGTGAGGGTGGAGGTATTTCTCTACACACTAGTTTCTCCTCACAAGCCTTCAGGCGTTCCTGTGATGTTTGACATTCACTTTGTAAAAGCAGACATTGTTGGAGTAATCCCGCTTTTACCAGTCTGCATTCGTTAAGTTGTGCTTTAAGCACATCTATTTCACCTTTGCAGCGGGAAACTTGTGACACTGTCACGTCGTGATCCCGTCTTAATGCAAAGTATTCACTGGACAACAGCTCTTTAGCATCCCTGGCTTCAGATAGTGATGCATCAAGTAACTGTATTTTGCTGTTCATTGAATCAACTTCTGCACGTGCATCTTGTTGTGATTGAAACAACTGTTCATAATGTTTTCTTGTGAGGACCTCGTGTTCGCTTTTAAATTGAAGGAAGTGTTCTTCAATTTCCTGAACCACCTCTTTTTCACTGTCTAACCTTATTGCAAGGTCATCAGCTTTCTCAACAACTGAATAGAATGATTCTTTCAGCAAAATTGCAATTTTAGCCAGCTGATCATAACTGGACTTTGTAATTTCTGTAGAGGTCACACTCCCTGCAACCTCCATCAGATTGTCCACTAACTCTTTTGGGTTCATGCTGTACACCTGTTTATCATATGGATGTAAGGATTCTGTCAGCAGTGTTAACGCATCCTCTAAACAGTCCTTCATCTCATAAGGATCAAAATCTTTTTCTATCACGCCTGTCATGGTCATTCACTGTGTAGCACTTTATCTGGTTAAAAGAGTTGCCAGCTTCAGATTATTTTACAGGTAAATTTTTGTATTCAAGTGTCATTGAGTTTCACACTATTTTAAGCTCTGGGTTTACACAAAAGTACTGTTATAAGTCAACTTATTCAAATGTGGGCACCTGTCATAGGTTTTACCCCAATTCATGAATATTTAAGTAAACGCTTCTCTGCAGTGTTACTTTTTATGAGCTTATTTTTTAACAGATACTAGATTACCAAGCTTCTCAGTGTTTCTTACTCTAAAGCACTGAATTTTTATAAACCTGCAATTTTTCTAAAAAGTCTCACAGCAACATCAGTTTAAAAACGCTTTTTAAACCGTTCTATTCCAGAAGTTCGCTATTTTAACAGTTACTCATCAACCCAGGTTGGGTGAAAAGAGAAAAAAAAATTGATGATGAGGAATAATCAGTCTTTCTTCAGAAAAACTGTTATACTCCTGTTCTCCTGCCAATATCTTCTATTTAAAAATTAAATAAGAAGATGTAATTGTTTTAGGTGGTAAAATAAAATCAGAAAAGTCTCTTTTTTTCTGATATATTTACTCTTATTTAATGATCTAGCAATTAAGCGTGTATTATCTTTCCAGCAAATGAGTAAACTTTATCTACTCTGTGAATATCTGTATCTGTACCTTTTAAAAAGTTTCTAATTTTTTATTTTGCACCTCTGTCATGAGGAATTACCAGTGAATAAAAAGTTTTTGGTAAATGCCTGCTGCATAAATACCTTAATCACTTTTTAAATGCAAGATAACAGTAAAATTCAGCTTGAGGAACGTTTATTAACTCAAAAATTCGTCTTACAGAAAATAAACACGTTTAATTTCACTCAAAATAACCTAAAAACGAAGTGAAACTGTGATATCAAGTTTCCACAGGAGGGGGCAGTGTTAGCTTCTACCAGCAGGAGCCTATGACGACTTCCTGTGGACGTTCTGTTGACATCCTGTCGTTAGCCGCTTAGTTTAAAGTTAGCTTCGGCTAAAACTCGGTCAAATCAACATTTCTGAATGGATTTCAAGCTAAAACGTGGCGTTGTTTCAACAAGCACGACTTCTTTGCATGAACATGAGTTTTTGGGACATGTGGCAAATTTTATCTAGTGATTTTAAGCACAGAGAAGCTTCGGTGCAACCGAGCTTTACAATCTGACATCAGAGGAAGTGACGCGACACGTCACTCATCCGGTCGTTAGCTGTTAGCTTAAAATTAGCATCGGCTAGCGAGGTCCAAAAACACCATTTAGTGACGGATTTCAAACTCAAACGTGGCAAAATTTCAGCGATTAGGCTTCAAAGAAACGGATCAGCGGATCAGAATGCAACTTTAAAGCGTTTTTCAACTTTAAAAAGCAGATTGAAATTCCCTATGAAAACGAGTTTCATTTCCGGGTCACGTGACTGAATCTACCAATGACA
>NC_056498.1:92452654-92455508 GCF_014905685.2 Nematolebias whitei
GAGAGACGAAACGTTTCTAGATTTTTTTGCTTTGTTTTGTTTTTTGTTTTTTTGAATGTCCAGAGGACCAGATTGAACTTTTTTGGATTTTTCTACCTGGATTATTGAGCATGCATCAGGATACACATAGAAACAATATCTCATTTATTCTATCAACGTAATCACACAAAGGCATTCTGGACAGATGCACAACAACTCCATCCATCCATCCATTTTCTTTCGCTTATCCGGGGTCAGGTCGCGGGGGTAGCAGCCTAAGTAGGGAGGTCCAGACTTCCCTCTCCCCAGCCACTTGGGCCAGCTCTTCCGGGGGAATCCCGAGGCGTTCCCAGGCCAGCCGAGAAACATAGTCCCTCCAGCGTGTCCTGGGTCTTCCTCTGGGCCTCCTTCCGGTGGGACGTGTCCGGAACACCTCACCAGGGAGGCGTCCAGAAGGCATCCTAAACAGATGCCCAAGCCACCTCAACTGGCTCCTCTCAACGTGGAGAAGCAGCGGCTCTACTCTGAGTCCCTCCCGGATGATCGAGCTTCTCACCCTGTCTCTAAGGGAGAGCCCAGACACCCTGCGGAGAAAACTCATTTCGGCCGCTTGTATCCAAGATCTCATTCTTTCGGTCACAACCCAAAGCTCGTGACCATAGATGAGGGTAGGAACGTAGATCGATTGGTAAATTGAGAGCTTTGCCTTTTGACTCAGCTCTCTCTTCACCACGACAGACCTGTGCAGCGCCCGCTTCACTGCAGACGCTGCACCTATCCGCCTATCAATCGCACGCTCCAATTTCCCCTCATTCGTGAACAAGACCCCAAGACACACAATATGTACAGTATGCACAACAACTCATACAACAGAAAACTGGACAAATAATTCAACTTACAGAGAAAAGCATTATACTATGCTTCGACGATCAGGATATGGATAAAGACGATTTACTTCACCCAACTTTTACTTCTCCTAGGAAAATTTCACATTCACAAGAAAAAGTGGTCAAACTCCAAGCCAGGCATAACCCACTTCAGCAAGGAACTTTACATATACAACACCACTATTAAAGGACTTGAAAACAAAAAGGCAATGAAAACCATTTCAATTCTAGAAAAACTTAATGTGAATCTATGTGAATTTATTTTATTTATATTTATTTTTTATGTGAATTTATCTATATAACCTGTAAATGTAAAAATTTTCATCTTTAAATCACTTCTTGGTCTGTTGTCTTCATACATCTCCTCCTACATGTCTCTGCGTGAGTGCAGCTACAGCGTGTGCTCTCAGGACATTATTACTTGGAGTGTTCCCTCAGTGCAGACTGAACTTGGCAAAAGGGCCTTCTCCTACTCCGCTCCTGTTTCCTGGAATATCTTACAAAAATATTTGAAGCTCTCGACCTTGACCTCTCAAAGTGGCTTTAAGAATCTGTTGGACTCCTGGCATGGATCAATGCAGACTTGTTCCTGTTTTAATTTTTTACATTCATCTTATAATCTAGCTGTTTTTGCTACTTTTTTGCCATCTTATTTGTAAAAATACTGTAATAATAATAATCTGTATGCCTTTTTATAACTGTCTATTGTTGTAGCTGTTGTAATGTTGATAAAAACTTAAAAAAAAAAAAAGAAAACGTCTTTTGAGCCTCTTCAATTCTGACACTGAAGAAGAGGACTTTCATGGTTTCAGTGCACAGGAGGAAAGACAACAGAGCAATGAGTGACTTCTGATCGACCATCGGTACTTTTTTATTTATTTATTTTTAATTATTTTTAGCCATGTTAAAGCTGTCCCCCCTCCAGCGCAGCTGAGTGGAAGTAGTCTAAGTACCGTAGTCAAGTCTGTACATATTTTAATAAAAGTTTTAAAATTCTTAGAGTGTGGCATCTTTCTGTGGATGATACATGTGTTTTTAAATACAGAGATCTAATTTTAAGCTCACATCCGAGCCTTAAACAGAGCGGAACCAACAGGAGGGGCAGTCCCCCTGTCCCCCCTCCCCATGTGAGCTCAGCGAAGTCAAGATTTTATTTTAAAGCAGTCAGTCAGTCAGTCAAGACTGGTACATATTTAAACCAAAGTTTAAAAAAATCTTTCTATCTATGGTAAATGTGTTTAAATACCAATATCTCATTTAAGCTCATCTCATGCATGAAACTGAGCGGGAGAGAGTGAGGGGGGGCTGTTCCCACTTACTCCCTCTCCTGCTCATTAGCACTGAAGAGAAATCCCATAATATTTATTTAAAATAAGATAATTTAGAAAGTAAAGGTAGTTCTAAAAAAGTTAAATCTGGTCCTCTGGACATTCAAAAAAAAAAAAAAAAAAAAATGTAGAAACGTTTCGTCTCTCATCCAAGAGACTTCTTCAGTCTGAGGTGCTGTATTCAGCTCAGTCTCTTAAATAGCACCTTCGCAGAGTGGATCAACCAGTTTTGCTGCTGACAACCAAAACCAGCTGATCACATGCTCAAGAAGGACCATCAGCCTAACAATGGATCATTAGCACACTGATGGCTGTTTACTATTCACAGAGGGCTGAGTGATACTAGCAATCACAGCATTGTAAGAGGGGGACAATTGAACACGTAGGCCTCCACCCCTGTTTAATGATGGACGATTTCTTGAGGTGTACCGCAAACCCACCCACACAGACCAGTATTTGCAGTTTGACTCCCATCACCCTTTGGAGCACAAGTTAGGAGTCATCAGGACTCTGTATCACAGAGCAAACAGCGTCCCTACTAGCTCAGGAGCCAGGCAGAAGGAGAAATCCCACACAAGACAGGCTCTAGAGCAATGTGGATATCCTAACTGGGCCTTCCTGAAAGCAGAGAAGAAACCCAAACAGGACTCCAGTCAGCCA
>NC_056498.1:92455608-92456945 GCF_014905685.2 Nematolebias whitei
ACCCAGCAGGCAGCCCGACTCTCACTGCTCTGTCCCTGGAAGACAAGCTGCGGGGTCCTTTTAGAGACTCTGAGCCTCCAGCTACACCCCTGACGCTTCCTCGGTTCCTGCTCCTGGCTCCTGAGGGTCTCACAGCTGCAGCCCCTGTGGTCGCTCCCATGCCTACTACAGTCCCCGTAGTTTTTCCATCTCCTGCAGCCTCTGCATCATCCATGCTGTGTGAGGACCCAACCTGTCCTGAGCCCACAGACCCAGAAAACGTCTACTCCAGATCCTGTTGCTGCACGCAGCCCCCGAGGTGGATCCCACGCTGCACGCAGCCCCCGAGGTGGATCCCACGCTGCACGCAGCCCCCCGAGGTGGATCCCACGCTGCACGCAGCCCCCGTGGTGGATCTCACACTTCTCCTGTTCCGAGGGGGTCCCGGCGGACGCTCCTCACTTCTCCTGCTCCGAGGGGGTCCCGGCGGACGCTCCTCACTTCTCCTGTTCCGAGGGGGTCCTGGCAGACGCTCCTCACTTCTCCTGTTCCGAGGGGGTCCCGGCGGACGCTCCTCACTTCTCCTGCTCCGAGGGGGTCCTGGCGAACCCTCCTCACTTCTCCTGCTCCTAGGGGGTCCCGGCGGACGCTCCTCACTTCTCCTGCTCCGAGGGGGTCCCGGCAGACGCTCCTCACCTCTCCTGTTCCGAGGGGGTCCCGGCGGACGCTCCTCACCTCTCCTGTTCCGAGGGGGTCCCGGCGGACGCTCCTCACTTCTCCTGTTCTGAGGGGGTCCCGGCGGACGCTCCTCACTTCTCCTGCTCCGAGGGGGTCCTGGCGAACCCTCCTCACTTCTCCTGCTCCTAGGGGGTCCCGGCGGACGCTCCTCACCTCTCCTGTTCCGAGGGGGTCCAGACAGACTCCGCTCCTGCTCCAGATACTGCCGCCGAAGATCCAGCCCCAGACGATCCAGCCACAGAAGAGCTCCTCGCTGCTGAGCTTCTTGCTGCTGATCCGCCTGCTGAGATCCTCACTCCTGCTCTGCCCGACCTGTTCCTGCATATTGGACAACCTCTTGGCCACCCGCCTGACTGGCCTCGGCCTAGTGAATGGTTGCCTGTCTGACCTGTTTCCTGCTTTTTGGACAATCTCACAGTTCCCTACCTGAACTCTGACCTCCTTTTGTTTCCATGTGTTGTACCTTGCCCCTAGTGTACCCTGTCCAGTTCTTCATTCCACTCGTGTCTCTTTTTTTTTCCTAGTGCCCTCCTCCCTGTTGGCTTTCCCCCTCCTCCCACCCATGTTTTGGGGGTGTGGGGTCTTGGAGACGTCAAGGGACGTCCTTGGGGGGGGGGGGG
>NC_056498.1:92457045-92467722 GCF_014905685.2 Nematolebias whitei
AGTTGTGCTTTCCCTGGTCTCTGTCTCCCTCTAGTGTTCCATATTTGTCTGTTCCCCCTCTGATGTCTGCACCTGTGATGTTTCACAGGTGTTCTGTGTTAGTCTTGTTAGTGTGTGTGTATTTAAGTCTGTTTGCCTGCGTCCCTCATTGTCTGGTCATTGTGTCTCACTGTGATGCCTGTTATGCTCCTCGTGTCCTGCGTTCTGCCCCATGATTTATGTAAGTTTGCTGCCCCGTCAGCCATCTTTATTTTGTAAATAATAAATTATTGATTTATTTTCTTTGAGTCTTGCCTGCCTGCCTGCACCAAATGGGTCTCCTGCCTAGAAATCATCACAGTGTGGGCCCCACCCGGTCCATATAAATTACGTTAAGAGCGGGTAATCGGCTCCCAGTTTTCTTCAGCAAGATAATAGCACTGACCTTCAACAAGATGTTCAGCTCTAAAACCATCCGCCTGTGTCCGTCCTGCAAGACCTGCTACTTGCCAAGTTTTGACTGGCACGACACCTGCGAAGGATGCCTGGGTCCCCGCCATGTCACCTGCGCCTCCTCCTGCCGCCTCTGTGACAACCTTCCTCCGGAAGAAAGGCAGAGGAGAGCAGCCTTGTTTAAGGCTAACGTCGAGGACTGCCTGTCCGTGGTGGGAGACTGTTTGCTGGACGATGCGATCGACTTCTTCAACGCCGGCTCTCAGAGCAAATCGGATGGTTCCTCTGGGACAGGCGATATCAGCAGCAGCCCCGATGCTCACTCCCTCCCGGATAGCGTAGTGTTGGAACGAGGGGGGCCGAGCGAATGCTCACCCCCTCAGGGCTTTCCCGCCTCAACGGCCACATCGCTCCCTGCCGTCGGTGCCCTCCTCTCAGAGCTGCCCAACATTATCTGGGAAGCTGCTGACATGAAGGGACTTTCCGTCCTTCTCCTCCCCCCGCCCAGATCGGATGATTTAGCGGGAAGGTTTGGCTCCACTCCGGCTCGCCATCCTGATCCCATCTGGCCTCGTTTTCCAACAGTGGCGTCCTACTGGAATGAGGCTGCGGCCGGCCCTGGTAAATTAAGAGCGCCCGTCTTCACTTTAGCTCCCATCACCAGAGCGGAGGGGTTCACTGAGCGGAACTTTCCCTCGGTACCCTCCCTGTAGCCGAGCCTGGCGGAAGCTTTCGGAGCGAAGCTGTCCAGGTTGAAGCAGCGTCCCGTCCCTCCTGGGAAACATGACCAGACGGTGACTACTAGAGGTGTCAGAGATTGTGCGCCACCTCATCAAGCCGCGCATCTCATCCCGCCCCCCGGCCCGCTGGAAGGATTGTCGTGAGCAGAGACAGCAACAACGACGTTCCACGGCCGCAGCAGCGTCGTCTCGCTCTGCTCCACCGCCAGCCCCGCCCATCAGAGACCAGCCCTCTTCATCCCGGCAACCGGCAGCTCAGCGTTTTCCCAGAGATCAACAACAGGCAGCGCCCTGGGCCAACAAATCACAGAGCTCACGGAGGAAAAGATTCAAAAAATGACGGTCTGCGGAGGGTGTGTGTAAAAATGACACGAGTTCTGTAAAAAAACATGAACATCATTCAATGATTAAAGTGTCTGTTTTTAGCCAGTCTGTCTGCTCGGATGAACTCATAGCGGCTGCGCACATATCCTCCACACAAAACGAGCCGGTGTTTTTAAAAGGGTTTTCAGAACCACCGTTGCTCCAAAATAAGATGAGACGCCGCATGACACAACAGTCGTAAGCGAAATAACTTGTTTTCAGCCCGAGCAGCACACCCGTCATCAAAGCGGTGTCAAACGCGCACTCTCACGACGCGAGCAGTGTTCACCCAAACTGCGCTGTGTTGACGAAGGCGCGCACACAGCTCCCCAGCGTTCAATGGCTCGCATCGGCATAAATGTGAGACCGCAGAACGGGTCCGGTAAGAGACCTCACTCTCAGCAAGAGCGGCACGCGCCTCACTGAAGCAAACGCGTGCTTCCACGGTGCTTACAGCCTTCACGCAAACGGCACGGTGTTGATGAAGGCGCGCTCACCGCTTCTCAGCGCTCGCCCACTCACGTCAGCATAAATGTGCGACCGCTGAACGAGCCCAGTGGCGAACCTCGCTCTCAGCAGGAGCGGCACACGCCCCACTGAAGCAAACGCGTGCTTCAGCGGCGCTTGCAGCCTTCACTCAAACGGCACGGCGTTGATGAAGGCGCGCTCAGCGCTTCTCAGAGCTTCTCAGCGCTTCTCAGCGCTTCTCAGCGCTTCTCAGCGCTCGCCCGCTCACGTCAGCATAAATGTGAGACCGCAGAGCGAGCCCAGTGAAGGACCTCGCTCTCGGCAGGAGCGACACGCGTCTCACTGCAGTGGCGTCGAACGCACACTCCCGAGTCATCAAAAGTTTTCACACGCCTCTCCTCAACACACGCCGGTCCACATAGATATGAATGTGGACCTGCAGCCCGAGCGCAGCACAGAGGTGCGCTCAGAGCCCTTTTGAGGAAGACTTGCCTTGGGTCACGCGGAACACACTCCCGCGGCACATGACGACGGCTGACATCCGTAGAAAATATGATGCATCACATAAACACGCGCCCACTCCACGAAAGTTACGTGGAGTGGCTGCGAACATGCTTGCCAAACAGATGGATGACCAGGTTGTTAAGCAGGGGTTACACGCTGCAATTTGCAGCCTGACCCCCTCAGTTTGGAGGAGTTTTAGAGACGGTTCTGTCATCACCAGACCAAGTCTCATCCCTAAATGCAAAAGTCCAAGAACTTCTGGTAAAAGAGGTGATCTCCAGGGTTCCCGACAGAGAGGAAAACACAGATTTTTATTCACATTACTTCCTGGTTCCAAAACGGACCGGAGGAACGAGACCGATTTTGGACCTGTCAGTTTTCAACAAGGTGATCATGGACAGACCGTTTCACATATTGACAAACAGACAACTGTTGGACAACATCCAGAGAAATGATTGGTTTGTTTCCATCGATCTGAAAGACGCCTACTTCCACATACCAATCATCCCAAAACACAGAAAATTTCTGCGCTTCTCCTTTCAAGGGATGCAGTACCAGTACAACAGGCTGCCGTTCGGGTATTCTCTTGCGCCTCGTACGTTCTCAAAGTGTGTGGAGACGGCCCTGTAACCGTTACACAGAGCAGGGATGAGAATTTTGTTTTACCTAGATGACCTGTTGCTACTGTCACGGTCCAGACAGGAAGCAGCGATGTAGGCTCAGGTGTTGACATCACACCTGCTAAATCTGGGCTTCGCCATACATTGGAAAAAAAGCTTGATTCTCCCGGCCCAGACGATTGTTTATCTGGGAGTGGAGCTAAACTCGACCACCATGAGGGCTCGTTTATCACAGACAAGAATCGACGCTCTAAGAGTCCAGCTCCACCACGTAAGACCAGGCAGAGTACTAACAGCTGTTTCCATCATGAAGCTGTTAGGAACGATGTCGTCAGCTCACACCGTGGTCCCGCTGGGTTTAATACACATGAGACGCCTCCAGAGATGGTTTGCTCGTCTGTGCGTGGATCCGGTAAAGCAAGAGACGGATGATAACTGTTCCACCCTCCGTGAGAACAGACCTCCGACACTGGGAAAACACCCTGGTTCTGTCGGAGGGAGTCCTCGTCACCAGACCCACATCACACGTGTCAGTCTTCACAGACGTGTCGTTGTCAGGATGTGGGGGGACATGCCTATCTCGAGCTGTAGGGGCGCTGTGGCCCCATCACACAACAGCTCATATAAATGTTCTGTAGTTTTGCACGGTTCTGAACATGATTCAACACTTTGCTCCTGTGCTGCACAATCAAAACGTTTTGATTCACACAGACAACAAGGTTACTGCTGCTTACATAAACTGGCAGGGGGGTGTGCGCTCAGCCCAAATGTTACAAATTGCGAGAAAATACTGTGTTGGGCACACCAAAATCTGATCTCCATCAGAGCAGTGTACATCCCCGGTGTTCTAAACAAAGGGACAGATGTGATGTCCAGGGGCAGTCCATGTCACAGGGACTGGACCCTCCACCCAGATCTGATGGCCCAGAAGTGGCAGAAATTTGGCAAAGCAGCTGTGGACCTGTTTGCGACATGAGAGAACGCTCAGTGTCAACTATGGTTCTCACTGAGCTCACAAGACGAACTGCCGCTGGGGGGTGGACGCGTTTGCTCACAGCCCATGGCCCAAAACGCTTCTTTACTCGTTACCCCCACCTCCTCTGATATTACGGTTTTTGAACCGAGTTCAGGAGGAGGGATTGACAGCTCTCCTGGTGGCTCCCGAGCACGTGAACGCACCATGGTTCCCAGTTCTACAACACCTGTTATCTGGGCGCCCGTGGAAACTGCCAAGGAGGGAGGACACTCTCCTGCAGGCGGGAGGAGCGATCAGGAGTTACACAAAATAGGCCAGCACCTGTGGGTCTGTCCGCTGAGCAGATCTGCTTAGAGAGGATGGGCCTCCCGCAAGATGTAGTGCGCACAATCCAGGATTCATGTGCTGCATCCACCACAGTGCTGTACACATCAAAGTGGACAGCTTTTTAGCGCTGGTGTACAGAGAAAGGTGTAGAGGCCACCTCATGTCCACTAGGTGACGTGCTGTCTTTTCTGCAGCAGCTGATGGACAGAAATTTGGCGTTCAGCACAATTAAAACGTACGCTGCAGCCATCTCTTCCTGTCACGAAGGTTTCGGAGACAGAACAGCTTTTAATCATCCGCTGATGAAGCATTTTTTAAAAGGTGTACAGAGACGCAGTCCTGTTTCACATCCACTTGTTGCACAGTGGGATTTAACACTGGTCCTGCAAGCCCTGATCAAAGCTCCATTTGAGCCTCTGGGTCAGGTTCCAATTAAATTTTTTTCTCTTAAAACAGCCCTGCTGCTGGCTTTAACATCCGCTAAGAGGGTGAGTGATTTATCTGCCCTCTCTGTCGCTCCGTCATGTCTCAGAATTCAGGCTGACGGTAGCTCAGCTGATCTAAGACCAAATCCAGCTTTTATGCCTAAAAAGCGATATCGTTGGAGGGGTTTTTCCCTCCCCCCCACAAATCAGAAGAAGAAGCATCTTTCCATCTTCTCTGTCCTGTGCGGGCGTTGACGTGTTACATAGCACGCACAGCTGCAATGCATCAAACTCAACATTTGTTTGTGCATTATAGAGATGCATCTGCAGGCCGCCCGTTATCCACCCAGCGATTGTCACACTGGCTATGTGAGGCCATTTCTGAAGCTTACAGAGCTTCAGATTTAGAGCCTCTTGTCAACCTCAGGGCACACTCGACCAGAGGTATCGTATCTTCGACTGCTTTGCATAATGGTATGACAATGCTGTAAGGATGGTACCATTTGGTGGCTCGGTTTGTGTCTGTGTTTCCCTAGTGTTTTCTCTTTAGTTTAATTGGTGCCATCCTTGTCTCGTCACAGCTGTTAGTAATCACGTCTCGTCTTGTCCTTGTATATAAGCTGTCTGTTCAGTCTTGTTTTTTGTTGCGTCGTCTTCGTTGGGTCCCTGTGTCTTCTGAGTCTTCTGAGTTTTCTGAATCCCTCTGAACTTCCCGTGCCTTCATCCCGTTTTGTAAGTTATGCTGCCTCGTCAGCCTGTTATTTTATTATTATCATTAAATTTCTATTTTTTGTACTTCTGCCGGTTTGAGTCCCTGTCCGCACTACTGGGTTCGCCCTGACCAGAAAACCCTGACAAATGCAGGATATTTGCACTGCGGCCGTGTGGTCAACACCCTGCTCATTTATTCGTTTCTAGTTACGTGATGTGACGGCTCGTTCCATGACACATTCTGTACTTAGTGTTCTAACAGAATGAATTTTGTTGTTTCATGGAACCCCGTCTAAACTCACATCTGACTGCATGCATTACAATGTGAGATGTTGTTATCAGTCACAAGTTGTGACTGTTATTTTGGTTCTATTGTCACTAATCAGTTCATGACTATTGTTACCAATCAGTTCATTTGATTAATAATCAGTTCACTTGTTATTATTAATCTGTTCATACTGTTCAGCCGTGAATCGGTTGGTTCATGGCCCCTATTTTCAGCATCTTCCCTTCCATGTTGAAACTTTCTGGGGCGTTCATGCATTCAGAACGCATGACTACACAGCATGCGTCTGTGCATGGTACACATAATTATGCAACACGTAATTACGTACATGGGGAGCTGAGTGACAAGATGTTTTTTGGGCAAGCTTCCGTTTCATACGGTGTTCGAATGGACCCAGTGAGGCGAGGACCACATCCGCTTCGCCCTTAACCCACCAGCGACAGCCTTAAAGGGCGAAGCCTATACGAAATAGAATGTTGGTTACGTACTGTAACCTCAGATTCTATGAGTATAGGCGTAACCCTTTAAGCGTCGGGCCTCTCTGGCTCCTAAATGGCTGAAGAAAAAGCTATTTGGGAGCCGATTACCCGCTCTTAATGTAATTTATACGGACCGGGTGGGGCCCACACAGCAGGTGGGCGTGGACTAAACTTTTCAGTGTAATGCTTTGCATGACGGGATAAAACCCACCAGCGACAGCCTTAAAGGGCTACGCCTATACTCATAGAATCTGGGGTTACAGTATGTAACCAACAATTTAAAAACAGCAGCTTATACCAATACTGTTTAACAATAAAAATCTGTGGTACTACCAGTGATTTAATGAATATTTGCCACATTTTATCTGTATTACGGTATTTCACTTCTGGTCACATGACCTCGTTAAGACTTCGGGGTAATATTTCCCGGTATATAAATTTTTAATAATTTCAGTTACGTAGGTGTTTGGAACTTTTATGTCCAGTAATTATGCTTACCAGTAGATATTTACTGGTATTTTGTTCATTTTGAAGGTACAATGGTTGTTACCATGAGTTAAATACTGAAGCTTCAAGTATACTTAGGATCACCGTTCCAACTTCATGTATGTTAAAAGAAAGCCATAGTCTGTGAACACCATCAAGTGGCTGATTCTTGTACTACAACAAGTACAACACAGACGAGGCTGGGCACTTTCATTCAATGTACGGTGGATACCCACAGTTAACAGCTGGGATGTCTTATTTATGTACAAAATTGTGATTTGCCTTATATGTAGTATGTGCGACTTGTACACAGGTGCGTTTTGTAGTACGGAAATTTCAGTAACACTTTGAATAATTAATCACATGAAATCTGACATTTTACTTTAAATGTTGGTCGCTTGACAAATAATTAAAACTTTAGGAATGTACAAAATATGAGTATGAATCTTAAAAAAATGTAGCTTCTCAGTTTCTTGATTTTTTTTCTCAAGGAATGGTAAGAAAACTTGACTCTGTTCATTATCTTTACCCACGTTTTCTTTCCAGATTGTGGGGAACTGGTGTCTATATACAGCAGTTGCTGCTCTAAGCCCCTTTTCCATTAGTACCTTTAGTAACGGTACAGCATGGTTCAACTCGGCACGGTACAGTTTTGTTCCCATTAAACTTTCAGTACCTGTTCTAGTGGGCGGGTTCAGAGTTCAAAAACTGATGTCACACGCCTTACCAGCTGGTGGTAAGACCCTGAAACAGGTTTCAGTACAGGGTGAGAATTTATTTTAAAGTTTCTGGTAAATGAAAATGAATATAGATTGTTAAAATTATCAAATTAAACAATATATATAAATCCTGCTAATGAACTTTTAATGAACTTTAGTTCACCATTAAATCTCTGATGTATCAAATTCTACAAAAAACATCTGTATTTAAAATGTTATAGTTTCTCTTCATTATTTGATGTTTTTGCACTCATTGTGTCTACTTTTATTGTTCTATTTAGATGTGTGGTTTTGTTTCTTGTATACAGATTATTTATTTATTTATTTTAGCTTTGCTTTAAAGTTTAATTCTTGTTTTGTGATTTGTACATCTGAGGGTTAGAATAAAATTGAATTAAAGGCTGTAGCTCTTCTTTCAACATATTTGAGGGAATATTCATGAGATCCACTAATTTTGTGTATTTTTATGATTTTTCAGCTGAGTTAAACTTTAACAGATTAGTTAATAAAGTCATTAAAGTGAAAACAGGATTTCATGATAAAGCTGGCACCGTTTATTTATTTAAATATTTACTGATAAAAAAAAAATACATAATAATAATAAAAAAAGGGATTAAAAAAAAAACATGATTTTTTTAAAAATACATAAAATGTTTTTAAAAATCGTTTCCACTCTCCGTCCCAGACTCGTCCCGGTCCGCCCCTCCCTGCCTGCCGGGACTCAGGGTCCGGCCTTCAGGAGCGCGCGAGGCCGGGGTCAGCCAGGCCCTGGCCTCACGCGCTTCTGTAGGTCGGCAGCTCGTGTGATCCGCCATGGTGACCGACGGAGCTCGGAGCCAGGGAGATGACGCCGATGAATTTTGTCATCGGCAACAAAACGCAAAAACATCCTTTACTTCAATATTAGACCACTGTATTGTCATTATTGTTTTAAAATCTTTAAAATAGGTTCAGTCGCTCCTCGAGTTTGAGCTTTTGCAAATGGTGAATCAGGTTGTTTTGAAAGTTTCTCAAACAACCAGTGACTCCACTCCCTGACCAATCAGTGACCGACAGTGTTCTGACCTTACGTTTTAAGGCTGGCATGGTATGGTTGGAACCCCAGATAAAAGGGGACTGAAAAAGGGATCGGTTTCACAAACTGTTGCTAGTGGAAAGGCCTTGGAACTGTGCCAAGCTGAGTCAAAATGTGCTGTACCATTACTAATGAAAAAGGGCCATAAGAGACAAGGCACACCATGGACAGGTCGTAAGTCCATCACAGGGACACATAGAACAAATGAGACAACTGTTCACACTCACTCACAACTAGGGATAATTTTAAGTTACCAGTTAATAAAAATCCATGTTTTTGGTGTGTGGGAGGAAACCGGAGTAGCCAGAAAAAAAAAAAAAATGAATGGGGAGAACATGTAGACTCCACCCAGAAAAGCCCCAGATTAGAAGGCCATCATGCAATCTTCTCACTGAGAGATGATAGCTCTAACCACTGAGACACCATGCTGCCCAATAAAAAAAAAAAAAAAAAAGATTTCTTTAATCTGAAAAAGAAACTATTAGGTCAGAATTTAGCAACACCGTATTTTGAGGCACTTGATCCATTAAACAAAGCACTTTTCAAACGTTGCAAACCCCACATTACATTTCGAGTGTTTTCAGGGGGTTCCAGGACTTGTACAAACCCATTAAACATTAAATCTCGTGAAAAAAAAAAGATAGAAAAAGTCAGTAAAATCAGCAGACACATCTGGGGACTTTGTGTGGGTTTGTGTTTTGACGCACAAAAACAACATGGCACACAAAATGAAAATGAGAACTCTGTTTAATTTCCTACTTTTTAAAAAATCTGCTGCCTGTTTTCTTGCTCTAGATAAAAGAAGTAAAAAAATTAAAAAAAAAAACCTAACAAAACATGAAAGCACATATTCCATTAGGTCTCCTGGGGTTTCAACAGAAACAATAGTGTCTCCACATTAGGAGCAAAACAAAGCTTGTCAGAAGAAACTCAAAAGGAGACCTGAGCAGCTCTAGCTGCATGGATAACCCACCATGGATTAAAACAAAACAATCGGTAAACAATGTCAGACATTTCGAGCTCCCTCCACTGCTATTTATTACTTGGTAGGGAGAGAGACTTAGAACAAGGAGAGAAGGAGAGGGAGTCAAAATAACAGTATTTCCTGATTTTTCTTTTCTAATTTGCTAGCTGCGATATGAAGCGTGCTAGCAAGCTCCATTCCTGCGTGGCTGGCTGAAGCCTAATTAATGAGAGGCCATGGTGATGGAGATTGGAAAGTTTCTTGCGGGTTGACACTTGGAGGGGGCAGGCCGAGCTGCGTTTAAAGGACTGTGAATGGTGATGAGGGGAGAGAGCGACGAAGAGTGTGGGGGCTAGGATTAGCCGTTCTGCTCGGCAGGCCTTGTATATCACAGCCCACAGCGTTTCGCTCTCCTCCTGCCTGGCTCTGTTCCTCTGACTCCATTTTTAATGCAATCAACAATTAGTAGAACAATTCAGAAAAGCTGAAAGAGCAAACAAATCAATTCCTAACCTCAGTTTATCCCAGTTTTGTCCTCTTTTGATTAGGACTGATTAAATTTTATTAGTTTGTCTATTTGTTTTCTCAAATTATTGGAACTCAGTGTTTGTGCATGTCTCTTAGCCATGATGCCATGTAAGGGTAATAATGTAACAGCCAATTTGTGTTCAGTTGGCCGTCTGTTAGAAAAATAGCTCATGAATCAATGAACAGATTTCAATGAAACTCTCACAAAGGATGCACATCTACAATTGCTTAATTTTTGGAGTCAATCCGATTTGAGAAGGCCACCATAGCTAATAGACCTTAGCAAACACAAAAATGGCCATAACTCTGCCAATTTTATAGATACTGAGCTAAAATTTGGTGATGTGTCCCCAAGACAGATTCCAAGTACTCATAAATTGTGTCAAAATTTGGTATGCAAGGCAGTGAGCAATATTTATTCGTTCAAGGAATGATAGTTCTTAAATTGTTTATAAGCTTCGCAGCTAAGCTAATATTGAATATTATATTGAATTATCCTGATGCATGCTCAATAATCCAGGTAGAAAAATCTAAAAAAGTTCAATCTGGTCCTCTGGACATTCAGAAAAACAAA
>NC_056498.1:92467822-92471603 GCF_014905685.2 Nematolebias whitei
CAGGCTCATCTTCCCAGCTCCGAGCTCAGCTGGTGACTCACAGAGGCCGTTCCAAGACTCCAGCTGCGCGTAATCATGAAGGCCCGACACGCGCAGACAGGCGGACAGAGACGGGTCTGCGACGAACGGTGGAAGCAATTTTAAAAAACTTTTTACGTGTAAAAAAAATAATAATCATTTTTAAATCGCTTCAGCAATTTTTTAAAACATATTTTGTATAAAAACAAAATATTATTTTATTTAAAAATCGCTTCCACCGTCCGTCCCAGACTGTCCAGTCCGCCTGACTGCCGGGTGGGATCGGGATTCAGCCTTCATGATTACGCGTGGTCGGGGTCTCGCAACGGCCGTCTGCGCGTCCCCATCTCCAGCTTCGCAGTGACCAGCGGAGCTCTGAGCACACAAGGCTGGTATCCGGAACCCGAGCCTCTGAGTCGGCACATCGATGGATCTTCCGCGGTGACCAGCTGAACTTGGAGCCGGGGAGATGACGCCCTGCCCGGCCTGGCGCTCCGAGGCTCCGGAGGGAGGATCGGGGTACACCAGCAGAGCTCCATCCAGCTTGCTCTGAATTATGTTGTCGGCCACCAAGCACAAAAAATGCCAGCACATCAGCATTAGACCAAGATGTTGTCAGTATTATTTTTAAAATCTTTAAAATAAGTCCAGCCGCTGTTCCAGTCCGAGAAATTGCAAATGGCGGATTATTGTTTTGAAAAGTTTCTGAAGGATCCAGTGACTCCGCCCCCGACTCCGCCCCCGACCAATCAGTGACCGACAGTGTTCTGACGTTACGTTTTAGTACCTCTTCGTTCCGGTTAGAACCACAGAGCCAAGGGTACTGAAAATAGTAACAGGTGCTAAGTACTGGTACTAATGGAAAAGCCTCAGAACCGGGCCAAGTAGGGTCCAGTCGGCCCGTACCGGTACTAATGGAAAAGGGGCATAAATGGCTTTAAGGGGCCGTTTACACGGCGCGTATTTTGAGTGCATCCGCAGCTTTCTCTCTGCGGTTCTGCTGATCATTTACATGACACCAGTGGCCCCCCTCTTTGAATCCTGAGGTTTTTCAACCCACCTTCCAGAGTGGAGTTTTTTTGCTGACCCCCCGCTGATAATGTAAACATCTCCCACTGAGGCTTTGTGTTAAACCACATGCGCACACGCACGCGCGGACAGACGCTATATTTCTATCAGCATGGCGGGGGACACACTTTCAGAACTACGACTAATGGAATATATTTTTAATCTCGTAGTTAATCTACGTCAGATTCTAGGTGCTGTGACCGACATCTGTGTTGGAAGAGACTTTTCATTCACTCAACCTTTATTTAGACAGGTAAATCCCATTGAGCCTCGAGGACTCATTTACAAGAGAGACCTGATTTCAACAAAGAAATATGACAACAATGGACAACAACGACAACAATAAATAGTTATAAAAAGTCATACTACAGTTTTTTTTTTTTTTTTTTTTAAATATCAAATAGGATGGCTAAAAGAAAAAGGTAACAAAAAAACAGCTAGATTCTAAGGTGAATGTAGAAAACTAAAAACAGGAACATGTCTGCATTGGTCCCTGCCAGGAGTCCAACAGATTCTTAAAGCCACTTAGAGAGGTCAAGGTCGAGAGCTTCAAATCTTTTTGTAAGATATTCCAGGAAACAGGAGCGGAGTAGGAGAAGGCCCTTTTGCCTAGTTCAGTCCTCATTGAGGGAACACTGCAGGTAATAATGTCCTGAGAGCGCACGCTGTAGCTGCACTCACAGAGACACGTAGGAGGAGATATATGAAGGCAGCAGACCAAGAAGTGATTTAAAGATGAAAATGTACCAGTGAGAGAGTCTGCGTGAAGTTAATGATGTCCAGTTAACCAGTGAATACAGGGTGCAGTGGTGGGTACGATAATCACAGCCAGTTATGAATCTTAGTGCATCATGATAGACAGCATCCAACATCTGCAGGGTTCTTGTAGGAGCGTTCATGTAAATAATGTCACCGTAATCATTGGAGGAAAGGAAAGTCACAGATACAAGGCGTTTTCTAGCATTCAGGGTTAGACAGGATCTGTTTCTGAAAAAGAAACCCAGTTTAACTTTCAGTTTCTTTACCAAGTTTTCCACATGGAGCTTAAAAGAGAGATGTGAGTCGACCAAGATACCCAAATATTTATAGGAATCAACAAACTCAATAGGGACACCATTTGAGGATAAAATCGGAGGAAGAACTGCTGGGACCAACTTCCTATTTGAAAAAAGCATCCCTTTGGTTTTGTCGGCATTTAGGACAAGTTTGAGGAGGAACAAATCTGTCTGGATGATGTTGAATGCAGATTTCAAAAGCTGGAAAGCCTTAGCAACAGTTTTAGCTCGGCAATAAACAACTGTGTCATCAGCATAGAAATGTATGGATGCATTAGGGATGTTTTTACCTACATTATGTATGTAGATTGTAAAGTGGGTGTGGGTGGGGGTGGGGGTTAAACTGTCTAAATAAAGGTTGAATGAATAGAGCACATTTCATTTAAGTTATGTTACAATCCTTTTGTCTTAGATGTCTTTCAAAACTGTATTTCTTCATTCCACCCATCCTGGATGTTTGTTTATGTCTCAGTGGTTACTAGCTGCTAAATGTGTGCTTGTTTGGGCCATGATCAGTTAAGTGCCTGTCTTAACTGATGGGAGTGTGTTTGGTGTGTGTGTGAATGGGTGTTGTGGCCTTTGCTATCAGTAGGATCATACTGAATTGACCTGAAAATGACATTTCTGCCATTGCTCTGATGGCGACAGCTCAATACTGTATCTGTCCAGAGCCAAGATGAGGTCTGTGTGCTCCTGACTCCATGACGCAGCGAGATGTGTATGTGAATTTTGAGAGCAAAACGTTTTAAGTCTAATTTATAGGAGTGTGAAAATGCTATAAAGGTGACACCATATCGTCTTTCAGCAGTCTGCACTCACCAAGTAACCATAATAATAAAGAATGTAGAATAATATGGAAAATCGTACGGTGATTACAATCAGTTTTTATTTAAAACAGAATATTATATTTTTTCTAACATTCTTCCTTTAGGTTTGATCTTTACACCACTTTACCATGAGACTGTTAAAAGGACTGAGATGTTTCAACAGGAACATACTTTTGTGTAAAAATCTGCAGAAGTGATGCTGTGAAATGTACAATATAAGATTCACTTGAATTGCTTTTAAATATATGGAGTTTGTTTAGAGGACAAAAGGTAGCTCTTTTGTGGTCTTGTCTAAACATGGGTCACTGTTTCTACAAAATGTTGAAAGTAGGACATTTGTTTTTAGTGTTTTCCAAGTTTAAATAAATGTGGGGGAAAATACATAACAGAAATGAAAACCGTGTGTTTTCAGCCTTTCTTCCCTAAATTCTATTTTTTGAAAGATAAAAATCCTAATTTATAAACAAACTTGCCTGACGTGTTTCATATTCCTCTTGAATAAAACAAAAACTCCAATTTCCTCATAATATCTTGCATGGTATCAGTATGTGAACGTGAACACATTATGAGGCACTTATACAGCAAAGTTCAAGATTACATTTTAGGATTCATTTTTTTAGGCTGTTATTACTAAAAGCCACTTATTAGCATTTGCATTGACATTAAGGACACAATAAAAATTATATTTTGTTTATCCTGATGCATGCTCAATAATCCAGGTAGAAAAATCCATAAAAGAGTGACCGCTTGCCTGGAGATGAGTGTAGACCGCAGAATCCTGGCCTGATGATGTTGATCTTCTGTGCTGGGCCA
>NC_056498.1:92471703-92475485 GCF_014905685.2 Nematolebias whitei
GGATTCTGCGGTCTACACTCATCTCCAGGCCAGCGGTCACTCTTTCAAGGATGAAGATGTTCACATCCTGGACAGAGAGGAACGATGGTTTGAGAGAGGAGTAAAGGAGGCCATCTTTGTGAAAAGAAACCATCCATCGTTAAACAGGGGTGGAGGCCTCCGGGTTCAACTGTCCCCCTCTTACAATGCTGTGATTGCTAGTATCACTCAGCCCCCTGTGAATAGTAAGCAGCCATCAGTGTGCTAATGATCCATTAGTAGGCTGATGGTCCTTCTTGAGCATGTAATCAGCTGGTTTTGGTTGTCAGCAGCAAAACTGGTTGAGCCACTCTGAGAAGGTGCTATTTAAGAGACTGAGCTGAAAACAGCACCTCAGACTGAGGAAGTCTCTTGGATGAGAGACGAAACGTTTCTATATTTTTTTGCTTTGTTTTGTTTTTTGTTTATTTTGAATGTCCAGAGGACCAGATTGAACTTTTTTGTATATTTTGTTTAGGCTTTTTAAACAGCAATTCTATAGTTATATTTTATGTAACTTAAACTGATTGTACTAAGGAGTTTATTATAAGTCCATCATAAGTAGTACTAAAAATGCTTCATCTGATAATCAGGTTTGCATTTATTCACTAAAGCCTCCAGTATACTCATGCGTACGTCAGTCCGCGGAGGTCTGCGCGTACTGGATTAGACTTGAAGTGGATGCCCACAGGGCATGTCCGTGCAAAGCTCAATTTTTACGATCACGTATGCTTACTCGGTGTCACACAATAAACTGCCCGGCGACGGACTGTTTTGTATGTGACACCAATGTATTAATTTTCCCTTCTTCATCCCTGATCTGGTTTAATGTCCTTTTCTTTTGTTTGTTTTTTTTTCCCAAGAGGCAAGTGATCTCCTCCTCCGTTGACGCCATGACTAAAATGGTGAGAAATGAAGGAATTTGTCACAAGCGAATTAAAATCAGATCCAACGTGGCTGTGGGAGGGTCTGGAGATTTCCTGGTGGGCTGGTCTGATGTGTGGGCTGCAGGGCCAGTGCTCCCTGTTTTTTTTAAAGAACTTTTTATTAACAACATATAAACACAGAACACCGCTGCAGCTTACTGCCAGCTCTGTTATTTAAAAAAAATAATTGTGACCTGTCAATCAATCCAGTAGGTGTGTCAGCAAATGACCAATCGGCGACCTCAGTTTGTCCCAACGGTAAACACCCCTTGCCTGTGGAGTTGATCTGCAGCTGCTCAGGGTGGACGCTCAAGTATGAAGTCTCAACCCTCTGCAGACAGTGCGTGTCAAGTCTGTACGGAAAAAGGTCTGCGCGAGTATACTGGAGCCTTTAAGCTTCTACTGTTAACGGATTAATGCCTGAAGTAGTTTCCCCCCCCCCCCCCCCCCCAAAAAAAATACTGACAAATTGCTTCCTTAAAAAATATCTCTGATTTAATTGTAACTTTAAGAAAAAAGTGGTTCATAATACAGTGGTGAATTTTGACTGGTCAGCTATAGGACACCTGAGAATAACAGCTGCCACTGAACTACAAGAGACAACGAGGGCAGTCTGTCTGTCATCCCGGCCTATAAACAATGGAAAACAGAGTGGAAATATTCTATAGCTGTTTTTAAACAGTTATGCAACTGTAAATGGACTGTACTTATATAGTGCCTTTCTATCTTATAGAGATACTCAAAGTGCTTTACATTAAAATCTTTGTCCTCAGCACTCTACTAGATCTCTACATTTAATTGAACAAATCATTCTAATGAGACTAATCGGTGCTTTAGATCATATTCATACACCGATGGGACACACATCAGAGGCATTGAGGGGTTCAGTGTCTTGTCCAGGGACACTTCGGCATGTGACTGCTGGTGGATTTGAACTCCCAACTCCTGCATTGGAGGATGACTGCTCTAACCACTCAGCCACAGCTGCCACTGTCTGAAGGAAATGCACTTTTCTGATTATGACAACTCCTCAAGAGTCCTTGATATTCTGTTGTTCTTGTGTGCAGGAGCGAGATGCAGAGCGGCGGAGACAACTGAGGGAAAGAGCCAGGCAGCTGATAGCCGAGGCCCGATCTGGAGTCAAGATAACCGACATGAACCTGCTGGATGCAAACAGCACAAAGAGAAGCAAAGGCAGCAAGGGCGGATCTGCAGGAGGTCCGGTTACACCTCACACATTCATTTATACATACAAGACTTCAGAAATAGAAACAATCATTTTCATGTACTTTGATTATTCCAATAAAACATAAAGGTTTCATTAAATTGGTTCGCTAAGAACACCAACAGTCACTAATATTTAACACAAATGTCACAGCTGTATGCTTTCAACATAAACCTTCTTCTTCCACACACACAAACTTACACTTTTCCATTATGTTCTCTAAAGGGGTTCTGCTAATCCTCAGAGAAAAACAAAATGTCATTTGACAACAGCCGCAGGTCGAAAAAGTACCATCCTTATATTTCCGAGAAGCAGTTTATCCTGCAACTCTTCCCCTGCCTCTTTGTCTCAGTAATTATTAATCACTACAACATATTGTGTGGCCAAATCACATTCAAAATATCAAACACTTCTAATAACATCTTGCAGTGGTTTCAAATGCTGTCTGTATGCATTTCCCACTGCTTCCCATTTTCCTTGAAATTGGGGTTATTATCATAATGATTGTTATTAGGCCTCACAAGTAATTTGTTTCAGATTTCCCCGCTTTACGTTCTTCTTTTAGTTATTTTGTTCAGGAGGATCAGGTGTACTCCATGTATCTGTAAATGAATGCAGGAGTGTTAGCTGCCGAGGAAGAAACGTGCAAGGCAAAGAAAGCGATAAAATGAGTAACTAATCATGAAAAGGTGAAAAGAGGACACTTGTTATACAATTACACAAAATAATTACTGACTGGTTCCGTAGCTGGTTAGAAATAAGATTATTAAACTTTTGCCTGAGATAAAACTTTTAGTGCCTCCATCAATCAGCTTTACTTAAAGTCAGGACAATGATTAAACTGCTCGAGGTGGCATACAGCTAATTGTTTTTTTATTTGTATTTCCTAATGTTTCCTATGATAAAGAACTGGTAGAACACACAAAAACAAGTTTTTATTTTATTTTAAAATACTTTGAATCTTCTAAACAACGGAGTTATAAATCAGTCAAATAATGCAGGCACAATTCAATTTAATCTAAAAAAGTTCAATCTGGTCCTCTGGACATTCAGAAAAACAAAAAAACAAAACAAAGCAAAAAAAATATAGAAACGTTTCGTCTCTCATCCAAGAGACTTCCTCAGTCTGAGGTGCTGTATTCAGCTCAGTCTCTTAAATAGCACCTTCTCAGAGTGGATCAACCAGTTTTGCTGTTGACAACCAAAACCAGCTGATCACATGCTCAAGAAGGACCATCAGCCTAACAATGGATCATTAGCACCTGATGGCTGTTTACTATTCACAGAGGGCTGAGTGATACTAGCAATCACTGCATTGTAAGAGGGGGACTGTTGAACCCGGAGGCCTCCACCCCTGTTTAACGATGGACGGGTCCTTTTCACAAAGATGGCCTCCTTTACTCCTTTCTCAAACCATCGTTCCTCTCTATCCAGGATGTGAACATCTTCATCCCTGAAAGAGTGACCGCTGGCCTGGAGATGAGTGTAGACCGCAGAGTCCTGGCCTGATGATGTTGATCTTCTGTGCTGGGCCATCCTTTTGGCCAGTGGCTGTTTTGTTTCCCCGATGTAAGACTGATCACAGCCCTCCTGACACTGAACAGCATACACAA
>NC_056498.1:92475585-92495984 GCF_014905685.2 Nematolebias whitei
CTGTAGTGAACTAAGCCTGATGTCAAAACTGACCAGATGGACAGAAACTGTCATTTCATTGATTTGAATCCAGAAATACAGTTTAGACCCATCCTGAGACTTTCTTTCTTGAATTAATCAAGTGGAAAAGACAATTCTCTATGATCATTACTATTTTACAAATGTTTTGATAATCAAATTGTGTTAGTTCAAACAATGTTTACATGTTGAAGTGAACTACTCATTTTTATTTACTTAAACAGTAGTAATGATTTTTATTCCTCAATTCAAAGTGAAATCAAGTTAGAGTACATTACAGAGTAATGATTTAATTTCTTGATCGTCTGCTTTGAAAGTGAGCAAGTTTGTAAGTGTGTTAGAGTTCAGGTTTCGGTCAACTAAGAAGTTTACTGAAAAGAAATGTCATGTTTAACTTTTACAGCAAGATACTGAGTAGAGACGCCACTAAGACTGGTTTTCTCCAACAATCTTTCTGTCTGTTCTTAAACAATCTTAATCTCTATCCTTGACTTTCCATAACACCTTACATCACAAACCACACCTCTGTTCTGGTCCATCCACCAATCAAAAAGCTCTCAAATGAACCGGAAGTATAGCCCGTTTAAATGTGGCAACTTCCCAGAGTTCAGAGAGTTCCAGAAGAGTTCAAGAGTTGTGGAATCCAGAGTGCAGGGAGTTTGGGAGTCCGTGAATGCAACCGCAGGCATTCATGGATGCTGCTAAACCAAACAAGCTGAACCAGAGACGATTTTAGGAATTATAACTTCTGTTTGGATAACCTCACACGACTCCTAAGGTTTAGCTGTTCTCACGGAGACGCTGAAAAAAGTCAAAAGAAGAGCTCTACACCGACGCTGAAGCTATCGTCTGCAAGGTAAAAGTTCTATTTCGACCAAGCGTACCGTTGGCCAAGCTGATTTCAATGGAGCGTGCTGTTCTGGTTAAAACAGATAAATTCCCTCACACATCTCTCTGTAAGATAAATCTCAATTTTCCATCTTTAAACTCTCCTTTCTGCTAGAAAATTAATCCAGATGTTTTCATTAATGTCTGTGGTGAAGCAACGGAAAACCATGGCCGTATGGTTTCCTGGTTGTAAAAGCTGATTAATTATGTTGTTGTTTTCATATTCTGCCAAATTAATGTAAATGTTTGATGTTAAACTTTGATTCTGTAAAATAAATGACCGCAATCATTTTGATGGGTCAAAGATAATTAACGTCTCACGTCTACATTTCTGTTGAATTCAACGCACGAACATCACACAGTCCAGAAAGATGAGTGAACCCGTTTAATGTATGAATATATCTCAGGATATGTCATACTACATGTCCAAAGTGGAGCCAGCAGCGGTGGAGTTAGCGCGCGCTAATGGCCGCAGGTTTTCAATAACAGCCCCTCCAGGTAGGTCCGAGTTGCGCAACAGCTGACAACTCCCGTTGGTTACCTGGTCCGGGCACACAGGAAGTTGGAGATGGAGACCATGACCGCCAGCTGAAGAGGAAGATGCAGTGCGCAGGGCTTTAATATTCACCAGCTGACCAGCACGTTTCCCTCGGCGTCTGAAGCGATGTCTGCGGACATAGAGGTGAGGAGCCCAGCGGAGGTAAGCTGGCACGTCCGCCAGCAGGGGGGGAGGAAGGGGGGGGGGGGTCCAGAGGTACGCTCATATTGTTCCAAGTAAACACTATCAGTGACAGAAAAACGAAGATCCAGAAGCTGTTGTCGGTCATACATGAGGAGTGATTTCATGCCACAGATAAAAAACGAACAAAACAGAAATGATGTCCAGTTAACCAGTGAATACAGGGTGCAGTGGTGGGTATGATAATCACAGCCAGTTATGAATCTTAGTGCACCATGATAGACAGCATCCAACATCTGCAGGGTTCTTGTAGGAGCATCCATGTAAATAATGTCACCGTAATCAGTAGAGGGAAGGAAAGTCACAGTTACAAGGCGTTTCCTAGCATTCAGAGTTAGACAGGAGCTGTTTCTGAAAACGAAACCCAGCTTAACTTTCAGTTTCTTTACTAGGTTTTCCACATGGAGCTTAAAAGAGAGATGCAAGTCGACCAAGATACCCATTTATAGGAATCAACAAACTCAATAGGGACACCATTTGAGAATAAAATCGGAGGAAGAACTGCTGGGGCCGACTTCCTGCTTGAAAAAAACATCCCTTTGGTTTTTTCGGCATTTAAGACAAGTTTGAGGCGGAACAAATCAGACTGGATGATGTCAAATGCAGATTGCAAAAGCTGGAGAGCCTTAGCAACTGTTTTAGCTCGACAATAAACAACTGTGTCATCAGCATAGAAATTTAAGGATGCATCAGGAATGCTCTGACCTACATTACCTATCTAGATTGTAAAGAGGGTGTGTCCTAAGACTGAGCCTTGTGGTACACCATTGTTGACTGTTAAATAACTGGAGGAAGTACCATTATGTTGAACACATCTTTAAAGCAGTAAGTTATAACTTGTCAAATTCTTGACTATTTTAAGACAAGTTTTGGCCATAAAACAATACTTGATTGTAAAAGTTATTTTTAATTTGAAAAAGGTGAAACTTCATCTTGCATGTAAATGCAGACACACTTAAAACTTACCACCACCCCTAAATCTCATATAACCCAAGGGAAAGTGAAGCTGCATTTCCATGTCACCATTTTCCTCCCTGTGGTTTCCTGTTAATCAGGTGTCTCCATGTAGAGGCAAAGGTTTTAGGGATGGCCTAAGACGCCCATTTATCCAAATAACAAAATAAGCTGTGCCCGCTAATGAGCTACAGCTCTCCATTTCCATGTCAATTGTTTGTTTGTAGCTATTGTTTAGCCAGGACAATAGGCTTGTATTGTAAATGGCAGCAACCCTAATGCACTTTGTGAACGTGTGTGCACAGGGGAATGGCCATAGGGAGTATGGGAACACACCTTTGAGGGAGACTGATAAAAAGAAACAGTTGGCGGGGAGGGGGTTGGAGGTGTGTGAAAGAGACAAAATGAGAGATAAAAAGCGAGGGCAGGAGTGACAGTAGAAATGATTGTTGATATTGTCCTTTAGAAAAGTACCAAGACATGAGACTTTTTTTTTTTTTTTTTTAACTCTTTGAGATATTTGAACATTTATTTAGTTAGGTCTCAGATTTGGTTCTTCGCTTAATCTGTATAAAATTATTAAAAGTTGGCAGAAAAACAAGACGTTTCTGTTCAGGTTTGCTGTTCTCTATTTGTTGTAATTGCTTTTATTCTGGTATTTGCTTCTTCTTTGCTTCTGTTTTTTGTTTTGTATTTTATATTTAAGCATTCATTTTGTTGCTTTTATAATGTATTATAACATTGGTACAAATGGCCCTCTGGCTATGAGCTTGTCCTGATATCCAATCTGGCCTTTACAGATACAACTACCTCTTTGACACCACTGTATCTGTATACATATACATTAGCTCAGGAACCAACACAATCCAAAACATCCCTCTGCATTATTGGTGATAGCCAATTTTGGGACAGAAAATGGGAAATTGACTTTGCCTATCCAGAGGCTAGGATTAACACTATAGAAAAAATGGCATCTGACTACGGTCGAGGTCCAGCTCCAACAGAGCCACCGTTTAAAAAACAGCAGAACATATTTTGGTAGAAGGAAAGGAGATGATAAAAAGGCAAATGTCACAACTCACGACCTAGTCTTTGTGGCAAATTTTACATGAGAATTCATTTTATGTTTTAAACCTTTTGGGCACGTGTAGGTTGTATTTTAAAATAAGCAATTGTAACTGAAAGGCTCAACACCAGTCTTGGTTTTAATTAATCTAAAGTGTAAAAAGATGCTTCTTAAATTATATACAAAAGGCAAAGACAGCATTCATGCTGGACTACAAGGTGCCACTCAGGCTTTTAGATTTAAAATGAAAAAAAAAAAAAAGCACTTGCTGTTTCACAACTTATTAATCACACAGAAAACTGGTTGTGAGATTTGAAGCTCTGAATATTACTGTTGTGAACAAGAGGACATAGTTTCCTTTGGTAATTTAAAGTATTTTAAGTCTGGCCTGAGTCAGACCTTTTGAGGCAGGTTCCTGTCAATAAGGTTGCTTTCACACCTGATAGTCTGGTAGACTCGGTTGGGTTGGGGACCAATATTCATGACATTTTGTTTACATTTGAGCTGGTGCGTTTGCATTCACACTGCACTGTGCAGTCAAGCCAGCGTATTGAACCAACCTATTCCCCCGCTCGCCTGTGGGGGCGCTGCACCTAAAACTACTAAAAGAAACGACACAGAAACCTCTGAAGACAATTCTTCTTCTTCTGGAAATAAAAACAAAAACGGAGTGGCATCAAGTTTTAGCAGTTTTAGGAGTTATATTTTGTCATTTTTCAAAAATGGACTCCGCATGAGCAGAAGATGAGGCAGAAGACCATGGAGAATATTGTTTTTCACACAAGGCAGCTGACGGCTCCATATAAGGTAAGAGAAATTTGTGTTTGTTTGCCCTGCGCTGTACTCCACTTCTTACTTGTGAAGCAGGGGCCTGGTCTGTTTACATTCACACTGTACTCAAACTGCTCTGGAGTTCTCTTCTACCGGACCGAGACCTAGGTTTTAGCCCGGGCCTTTTTGTTCCGTGACAAAGTTCGATGGTGCGTTCACACCTCCCCAAACGAACCGGACTTTCTAGGAAAACGAGCTAGAGTTCGATTAAAGCGGACTAAACAGGGCTGGTGTGAATACACCCTAAAGTGCTTTGTCAATACAATTACCAGGCATTGTTATTTGCAATTACTCGAACTCGGAGCCGTGGCTGGACCTATTTTTAAGATTTTAAAAACAATAATGACAACACCATGGTCTAATGCTGAAGTCCAGATGGTCTTTTGTGTTTTGTGACCAATGACAAAATTCAGAGTGAGCTACAAAGTAGATTGAGCTCCACCGGTCGCCCCAGTAATCTCCACCGGAGCCTCGGAGCCCTCTCAGCCCAGGGAGGGCGGCGTCACTTCCCGACTCCGAGTTCCGCCAGTCACCGTGGAATAGAGCTGTCATTTCTAATCTGAACCCAGAGTCCTGCCCCGCCCGACCCGGATTTGGACAGGGCCAGGCCAATATAATGTGTTTAATGTGTGGGCCAGGTTGGTGTCAGGCTTTTGATTGCATCAGCGGACATGCGTGGCTGATGATCCAAAAATACGACGACACGGCTTGCCATACAATCACCAGCCGTACGCGGCCATTTGACCGCGTAGTGACCAGCCATGAAAAAGGTAAAACGTTAAGTTTAGCTTCAGATAGACAACTGCCAGCAATCCATCAGCCCAAATGGATGTTCATTCAGCCGCTGCACTCAACAGACATGTATGGACGACGACCCAAACAGGTGAGATCATAAAATATACGTCTGAAATGTATGCAGGAGCACAGCAGGGTCCGTGTCGGACCTGTAATTACTATTAATTTGCTGGGTCAGTTGGGGTTCAGAAATGATGGCTACGGGCTGGGGCAGGGTTGGGTCAGATTTTTTTGGGCCTGAATGCAACTCTACCACATAAGATCCTCCATGCTGCCGACCCGCAAGAGCAGGCGAGGCCGGGGCTTGGGCTCCGGGCCCCAGCCTCGCAGGCTGGTCACCACAGAGGATCATACGAGCTGCTGACCCACAGAAGCGTGTGAGGCCAGGGCCCGCCCGACTTTGGTCTCGTGTGCTCCTGAAGGCCGGACCCCGGGCCCCGGTAAACAGGGGCGGACCGGGATGGGTCAGGGACAGAGGGTGGAAACGATTTTCGAAAACATTTTAAGCATTAAAAAAAGGTATTTTTTTTTATCAGTGAAGATTAAAAAATAAACTTTATCATGAAATCATGTTTTCACTTTAATGATTTTATTAAATAATGTTAATTAAAGTTAACTAAGCTGAAAAATCATAAAAAGACACTAAATTATTGGATCCCTCAGAAATATTTCCCACAAACAGGTTTAAAAAAGACATACAGACTTTAGTTCAACTTTATTCTAACCCATAGATGTACAAATCACAAACAAGAATTAATTTTGTTTTTCTCACTGGCTCTTTAAAGAGGCGCAGACATTCTCTTCTCTCTCCCTGTTCTCCTCCTGCTTTTTTGCTCTCTGTCTGTGTATCGGAGCAGCTCCTATTTTTACACATCTTCCGAAATGACCCCCCCAGTCGGCTTCGAAACAGGCCAACTTATCAATTTCTCCTGGGAAATGTGTAAACTAAAGCCCCCAGTATATTACTGCATACGTCCGTTCGCGCGTACGTACGCGGAGGGTTGAGACTTCATACTCGAGCGTCCACCCTGAGTGGCTGCAGAGCAACTTCATAAACAAGGGGCGTTTACCTTCGGGACAAATTGAGGTCGCCAAATGGTCATTTGCTGACACGCCTAATGAATTGATTGACAGGTCGGTAAAAAAAAACAACAAAACGCTGGCAGGCTCAGCTGCGGTGTTCTGTGTTTATATGTTGTTAATACAAAGCTCTCAAAAACTGGGCTCCATCTTATATTACAGATCTTACTGTTCCATATTTTCCTAACAGAGCACTTGGCTCTCAGGCTGCAGGTTTACATATAGTTCCTAGAGTTTACAAAAACAGAATGGGAGGCAGATCCTTCAGTTATCAGGCTCGTCTCTTGTCGAACCAACTTCCAATCTCTTTCCGTGAGGCTGACACATTATCCAGTTTTAAGACTAGGCTTAAGACTTTCCTTTTTGCTAAATCCTATAGTTGGGGTCGGCTTGGGTTTCCTGAGCTGCCCCTTAGTTATGCTGCTATAGGCTTAGACTGCTGGAGGACAAACTGACCACACTTTTCACTCTGCTAATGTATTTTCATACTCTGCTCAACCTGTTTTGTATTTGTAATTTTTTTTTCCTTAACGTGTTTTTTTGTCTTTCAGATACACCTGGACCTATACCTGGACCTACCATTCTGTGTTCGTCTGTCTCTCCTTCCTGTCCTCTCAACCAGCCGGTCAAAGCAGATGGCTGCCAGTCCTGAGCCTGGTTCTGCTGGAGGTTTTCTCCTTTTAAAAAGGGAGTTTTTCTTTCCACTGTTGCCACTGTGCTTGTTCAGGATGGGAGACTGCAACGAAGCCAAGATTGAACTTATCTGCTGGATTCCTTAGATACAGAACTTTACTAATTGGCTTTTTTATGTATGTGAATGTTCCTGTAAAGCGCCCGGAGACAACTTTGTTGTGATTTGGTGCTATATAAATAAACTGAATTGAATTGAATTCATAAAAAGATCTAAAAAACAAACAAACAAAAAACAGGTAGCGCTGGTCCTGCAGCCCACACATCAGACCAGCCCACCAGGAAATCTCTAGACCCTCCCGCAGCCATGCTGGAACTGAGTTTAATTCACTTGTGACAAATTCCTTAATTTCTCACCATTTCAGTCATGGCATCAATGGAGGAGGAAGAGATCACTTGCCTTTTGGCAAGAAAACAAACGAAAAGGCCAGATCAGGGATGAAGAAGCATTTGCACTCGTTCGTCCTGTGAACCCTTAAAAAGCTTCTTTTTTGTTTTTTTCTGCATACCTCTTAATTCGAAGGATCAGCTGGTCTCTCAACAAAATTGATCAACTTCTCCCGACAGGAGTCAGGGTAAGGAGGACCCTCTTATCTTGACAGAAACAAATTGGATTCATGATGACAACTGTTTTTTTTTTGCTGTTTGGCTGGTGAATTCTGGATTGCCTATAAATTTGTGTGGATGTGTCTAAGCTCGACAGCGCTCAGAATGAATTTGGGGAGCTGCAGCAGGGAGTTGGAGCAGGCTGTTATCAGGACTGTGAACTTTCTGGCAGCGCCCATGAACGGTGAGAATAATCTTGAAGAAAGCTGTGAGCTTGACTTTTGGCGTAAAGGATCAATTCAGCTGTTTTGGAGTTCCATCAGAGGAATACATACCAGCGAGACTTTAAAAAGGCAGAAACAGCAATTCCCAAGTTCTGCCTGACCCAAACTGTGCCCTTGACGGCGGACTTATCTCAACTCCTCCTGGCATGTTTTGAAAACAACAAAGATGCTTCGTCAATCTCCTCACCCCTCCCTTCCCCAAGGCCATGGACATGTGGCAGAGCCTCAACCGAGCTGGTGATGAATAACACCTCTTATCTGGACAATGGCTGGGGGTGGGGTGGGGGGGGGGGGCGGCTCTGGACTATGCTACGACTTTCCCTTAAAAGTTCTATGTTTTCACTGGTACATGTATAACGTCTATTTATGTTGCTTTGCTGTGGTAGGTTTTTTCAATGCTCAAATCGTGCCCTGTCTAGGACACGGCATGAGAGATCTTTTTTTATACCGTCTCTCCTCATGTTTTCTTCCCTTTTTTCATCTAAGCAAAATATTATTCTGAATAAGAATAAGAACGTTGCGCTTTTTAAAGTAGCAGCTTTGTGCACTCTGCCCATCTTTCGGACGACTGTATGTACACGTTCTCGTTGTATCTCGGTGCAATGCCAATAAAGTTTATTCTGATTCTGAAGAAGGGGAATTTAATAAATTGGTGTCGCATACAAAACGGTCCATTGCTGGGCAGTTTATTGTGCGACACCATGTATGCTGTCGTAAAAATTGAGCTTTGCGCAAACATGCCCTGCGGGGGTACGCTCGTACCTCCACGTACGTACGCGTGTATCTCTGTGGGAGGTACGAGCGGAGTATACTGTATACTTTGTCTATCGCAACCCCCCCCCCCCCCCACCCACACACAAATCTTCTGTGGAAGCTTATCAGAAATGTGCCGGCTGACCATCATCTTATCAGGACAATGGACTATCTGTTAGTGCTTCATGGACCGCCTCATCGTCAAATTCATATGTAACGTATTCATAAATGTGCTTGCTGACAGAGTTTTTTGATGTCTTAAATTGTGCCCTGTTAGGACAAGGTGCGAAGAGATGTTTTTTTGTAATGCCACTATCCTCTCCTCATGGCTTTGTCCCTATTTTTCTCTCTAAAAAATGTATTCTGAAAAGGATAAGAAGGCCGCACTATATAGCAGCAGCTACGTGTACTCGCCCATCTTTCAGATGACTGTACGGACATACTGTATTCTCGTTGTATCTCTGTGCAATGATAATAAAGCTTATTCTGATTCTGAAACTTTAAAGCAAAGCTAAAATAAAAATAAAAAAGTCTCTATGCATGAAACAAAATCACACATCTAAATTGAACAATAAATGTAGACTCAATGAGTGCAAATACATCAAATGATGAAGAAAATCTATAAAATTTTAAATACATATGTTTTTGTAGAATCTGGCTCAGCAGACATTTAATGGTGAATTTAATGGTGAATTTGAGCATTGAGCAATGGTAAAGTTCATTAAAAGTTCATATGCAGGATTTATATATCTGGGGCGGCTGTGGCTGAATGGTTAGAGCAGTCGTCCTCCAATGCAAGAGTTGGGGGTTCGAATCCACCAGCACATGCCAAAGTGTCCCTGGGCAAGACACTGAACCCCTCATTGCCCCACATTGCATGTGTGTCCCAACTGTGTATGAATGTGATAAAGCACTGATTAGTCTCTTCAGAATGATTTGTTCAATTAGCTTTGTAGCGATCTAGTAGAGTATGAATGTATGTATGAATGGGTAAATAAGGCACAGATTGTTGTAAAGCGCTTTGAGTGTCTTGAAATAGAAAGGCGCTATATAAGTACAGTCCATATATATATTGTTTAAATGATCATTTTAATAATCTGTATTCTTTTAAATTGACCAAAAATTTCAAAATAAATTCTCACTCTGCATATGAAACCGGTTTCAAGTTTAAATCAAGATTATGAGCTAAATCCAGATTTTATCCAATCCGTGCCTTTGAAAGTAATAATCTGACATGAATGACAAATTTTGACGCTTCCACGTTAACGCTTTTATTGTCCGCTGACTTTATGACCATTCATGACCCTTACGGAAATATCAACCACCTTATTTAACTTCATATACTTTTTATTTTATTTTTCTTACAGTGCCCCCGAGAGTGTCCTTGGACATCTCCCTGCTTTTGTCCCCCCCCCCCCCCCCCCGCGCGAAATGTCTACGTCATCATGTGTTTGCATGTGCAAGAGGTTTTTTAATCTTAAGAGTCTTTCTTCTCAGCCAAGAAGAAATAGTTTGATAGGAATATATTTGCCTCCAACTCCTACATGTGTCCAGTTTCAATACTTTTGTGTCTGTCTGAACAGATCTCACTTGTAAATGTTGTAAATGAGTCTTCGAGGCTCAATGTGATTTGTCTGTCTAAATAAAGGCTGAATGAATGAATGAATATTAAAAGACTATTTTGCATGCTGAGATTGGCAAGTCTTCAGAGAAGCTGCTGAAAATGAGGGAGAACTAGACCTGGAGGAATACACATCCTCAGTCTTGGGGTACATTAGCAAATGTGATGATGACATCACCACCATCATGTTAAGAGTTACCCGAACAGGAAGCCTTGGCTGAATGCAAAGGTTTAACACAATACTGGAAACCAGGAATACTGCCTTCAGGTCTGGAAACTCACAGTTCAATTCAATTCAATTCAATTCAGTTTATTTATATCGTGCCAAATCACAACAAAGTTGTCTCAGGGCACTTTACAGGAGCATTCACATACATAAAAGCCAATTAGTAAAGTTCTCTATCTAAGGAAGCCAGCAGACAAGTTGAATCTTGGATTTGTTGCAATCTTCCATCCTGAACAAGCACAATGGCAACAGTGGAAAATAAAAACTCCCTTTAAAAAGGATGAAACCTCCAGCAGAACCAGGCTCAGGACAAGAGGCCATCTGCTTTGACCGGCTGGGTTGAGAGGACAGAAAGGAGAGACAAACGGACACAGAATGGTAGGTCCAGGTATAGGTCCAGGTGTACTTGAAATACAAAAAACACATGTTAAGGATAGAAAAAATAATTACAAATACAAAACAGTTGAGCAGAGTAAGTTAAGACAGTAGCTGAGTGAAAAAAAAAGCTGCCAGTTTGTCCTCCAGCAGGCTAAGCCTATAGTAGCATAACTAAGGGGCAGCTCAGGAAACCCAAGACGACCCTAACTATAGGATTTAGCAAAAAGGAGAGTCTTAAGCCTAGTCTTAAAAATGGATAATGTGTCAGCCTCACGGACAGAGATTGGAAGTTGGTTCCACAAGAGAGGAGCCTGATAACTGAAAGCTCTGCCTCCCATTCTGTTTTTATAAACTCTAGGAACCGCAAGTAAACCTGCAGCCCGAGAGCGAAGGGCTCTGTTATTAAAATATGGAACAATAAGATCTATAATATAAGATCGAGATAGGTTGTTGAGAGCTTTGTAGGTTAGAAGTAGGATTTTGAATTCTATTCTGAATTTGATAGGGAGTCAATGGAGAGAAGCTAAAACTGGAGAGATATGATCTCTCCTACTAACTCCAGTTAAGACTCTGGCAGCAGGATTTCAGATCAAGTGAAGACGTTTTAAAGAAGTATTTGGACAGCCAGTTAATAAACCATTGCAATAGTCCAGTCTAGACGTGACAAATTCATGGACCAGTTTTTCTACATTATTTTTAGATAAGATGTTTCTAATTTTAGTGATATTACGCAGATGGAAAAAGGCAGTTCTGGTAACATTTTTAATGTGGGGGATAAAAGACATGTCCTGATCAAAAACAACACCAAGATTTTTAACATTAGAGCTGGAGGACAAATTATTGCCATCTAAGGAGGGAGAAAGACTGAAAAAAAAAATCATTCCTAAGGTGCTCACGTCCAAGAACAAAAACCTCAGTCTTGTCTGTGTTCAAAAGGAGAAAATTAAGGGTCACCCAGGTTTTTATGTCTTTAAGACATGCTTGTAGTCTAAGTAACTGATTGGATTCAGTGGGTTTAATGGACAAATATAATTGTGTGTCATCAGCACAACATTGTATAATAATTTTACCTAATGGAAGCATATATAAAGTAAAGAGTATTGTCCCAAGCACTGAGCCCTGAGGAACTCCATGACTAACTTTGGTGTATGAAGAAGATTTATTATTTACATTTACAAACTGGAATCTATCAGACAGATATGAATAATTCATTTTAGAGCTGTTCCTGTAATTCCAACATCATATTCAAGCCTCTGTAGTAAAATATTATGATCAACCGTATCAAATGTAGTGCTGAGGTCTAACAGGATCAGTATAGACACAAGTCCATTATCTGAGGCCATGAGAATATCATTAGTGACTTTTACTAGTGCTGTTTCTGTACTATGATGAGCTCTAAACCCTGACTGAAACTCTTCAAACAGATTATTTCTTTGTAGTTGTTCATGCAACTGACCTGCAACTATTTCCTCTAGAATTTTTTAGATGAAAGTTAGATTAGATATAGGTCTATAGTTGGCCAGAATTTCTGAATCAAGGTCAGATTTCTTAAGTAAAGGTTTAATTACAGCAACCTTGACCTGGGCTACAGAGAAGCAGCACTGGACTGGACTGGACATTTTTCGGATGAAAGCAAATTTTGCATGTCATTCGGAAATCAAGGTGCCAGAGTCTGGAGGAAGGCTGGGGAGAAGGAAATGCCAAAATGCCAGAAGTCCAGTGTGAAGCACCCACAGTCAGTGATAGTCTGGGGTGCCATGTCAGCTGCTGGTGTTGGTCCACTGTGTTTTATCAAGGGCAGGGTCAATGCAGCTAGCTATCAGGAGATTTTGGAGCACTTCATGCTTCCATCTGCTGAAAAGCTTTATGGAGATAAAGATTTCATTTTTCAGCACGACCTGGCACCTGCTCACAGTGCCAAAACCACTGGTAAATGGTTTACTGACCATGGTATTACTGTGCTCAATTAGCCTGCCAACTCTCCTGACCTGAACCCCATAGAGAACCTGTGGGATATTGTGAAGAGAAAGTTGAGAGACGCAAGACCCAACACTCTGGATGAGCTTAAGGCTGCTATCGAAGCATCCTGGGCCTCCATAACACCTCAGCAGTGCCACAGTCTGATTGCTTCCATGCCACGCCGCATTGAAGCAGTCATTCATGCAAAAGGATTCCCGACCAAGTATTGAGTGCATAACTGAACATGATTATTTTAAGGTTGGCGTTTTTTGTATTAAAAACACTTGTCTTTCATTGGTGGGAAGAAATATGCTAATTTTTTGGGACAGACATTTTGGGTTTTCATGAGCTATATGCCATAATCATCAGTATTAAAACAATTAAAGACCTGAACTATTTCAGTTGGTGTGCAATGAATCTGAAATATATGAAAGATAAGCACAAATCACTTAGTCCAGAAAAATGAAAGAATCCGTTTAAATTAAGTATAATATCATGTATTTGAACTAGTCCAGATATTATAAAATGTAAGAGAGCACCCCTGAGCTAAATCCATCTCTCGGCTCTCTCACTACACATGGTTCAACAGAAATGGGACTTTTAATTAGTCTAACAATAGTACTAAACATAAACCTAGGGTTATTTTTGTTCTCCTCTATTAAAGATGAGTAATATAAAGTTCTAGCTTTATGGAGAGCTTTTTTATATGTTAGCAGACTATCTTTCCAAGTTAAATAAAATTCTTCAACTTTAGTAGAGCGCCATTTTCTCTCCTGGTTTCTAGATGCCTGCTTTAAAGTACGTAACTCAGAATTGAACCAAGGAGCCAGTTTCCTCTGAATGATTACTTTCTTTTTCAGTGGAGCAATTTTATCAAGTGAAATTTGCATTGAAGTTGTAAGATGATCAACCAGATTATCTAAGTCACTGTTCTCTGATGCATTACTCTGCAAGACAGAGGAAAACATTGATGGAAGAGATTGTTTAAATTTGGTTACAGCATTGTCTGATAAGCACCTGCTGAGATGAAATTTACTCTCAGTGACTGTGTAGTCATTTAATGTAAACTCAAAGGTTAATAAAAAAATGGTAGGACAGAATAGGATTTTGAGGAACTATTACCAAGTCCTTAATCTCTATGCCATAGGTCAGAACTAAATCAAGAGTGTGATGATAAGGATGAGTAGATGTGTGGACGTTTTGGGTAAAACCAAATGAGTCTATTAAATTATTAAAGGCTATGCTTAAGCTATCACTTTCAACATCACATGAATATTGAAATCACCCATTAAGATGATTTTATCAGTATTTAATAGTAAGTCAGTTAAGAATTCTGAGAATTCAGACAAAAACTGAGAGTAAGTGCCTGGTGGACGATATATAACAACTAATAAAAGTGGATTTTCTGATTTCCATTTTCGATGAGAAAGACTGAGGGACAGCAATTCAAAAGAATCATAACTAATAACTGGTTTGGCATTGATCAATAATCCTGACTGAAAAATAGAAGCTACTCCTCAACCTTGGCCAGTTGTTCTAGGAATATGAAAATTCAAATAATTAACAGGAGTGGATTCATTCATACTAACAAAATCCTCCTGCTGTAGCCAAGTTTTCTGTCAGACAGAATAAATCAATATGATGATCAGTTATCAGTTCATTAACTAACAGGGATTTAGAGGAAAGATCTGATGTTCAATAATCCACATTTAATGATTTTATGATTTTGCTCTGGTAAAGTAACTGTGTTTATTTTAATAAGATTTTTATGGTTTATATTTTTAGAGCTGATTTTTGGTTTATTTAATTTGAGCTGTGGGAGAGTTGACACTGTTTCAATGTGGGTGTGGGTGGGTAACAGAGGAGAAGCAGCAAAGAGGTGTGGGGGACTACAACTCTGCTTCCTGGACTGGACCCTGGGTTGTCAATAATTTGGGGGATAAACAAAATCAGCCATATTTCTAGAAAGAAGAGCAGCCCCATCCAAAGTGGGATGGATGCCATCTCTACGCATCAGACCAGGTTTTCCACAGTAAGAACTCCAGTTATCTATGTAGCCCACGTCGTTGTCAGAACACCACCTGGACACCCAGAGGTTAAACGACGACATGCGGCTAAACATTTAATCGCTGGTCAGGTTGGGGAGGGGGCCGGAGAAAACTACGGAGTCCGACATGATTTTAGCAAAGTCACACACCGAAGCAACATTAATTTTAGTGACCTCCGATTGGCGTAACCAGGTGTCATTACCGCCGATGTGAATAACAATCTTACTGTATTTAGCTTTAGCCTTAGTCAGCAGTTTCAAATATGATTCTATGTCGCCCATTCTGGCCCCCGGAATGCATTTGACTATGGCCGCTGGAGTCCCTAAAGCCACGTTTCGGACTATGGAGCTGCCAATAACCAGGGTCTGCTTCTCAGTGGGTGTGTCACTGAGCGAAGAAAATCGATTAGAAACGTGAACGGGTCTGTGGTGAACTGGGGGCTTAGCCTTAGCACTACGCTTGCTACGGACCGCCACTCAGCCAGCATGGGGTCTTGGCTGCTCGAGGTCTGCTGGAGGACCGCTAACGGGAGCTAGCCTCTGTGGTTCTACGCCATCTAAGGGGACCTGGCTAGCTACTGGTTTTTCTACAGCGCGGAGCCGAGATTCCAGTTCATACAGCCTCTCCTCCAAAGCTACCATAAGACTACATGTGTTATATGTATCATTACCACTAAAGGAGGAAGAGGAGTAGCTAAACATCTGACACATGGTGCAAGTGAGAACAGAGGAAGCTGGGAGAGAAGCAGCAGCCATGCGAAGCTAATGCTAGCAGGAGCTAGCAGAGCCAAATACACCAATAAAAACCAATAAGTGTCAAAAGATAAGAGGTGTTTTAAGCACTATCCAACAGTAGAAAAAAAATGTACTAAGTGTGTTTGTGAACTAGAATGAAAAACTGTGCAAAAGACATATAAATCCAGAAAACAGGGACGACTCGGGCAAACAATTCACTCGAGCTCCCAACAGACAAACAAGAAGTGACACAATACGTCTCACCATGAACGTGCAACGTCAGCCAAGATGAGCGCTTCTGCTCATGCTGAGTCCATTTTTGAAAAATGGCAAAATATAACTCCTAAAACTGCTAAAACTTGATGCCACTCCGTTTTTTGTTTTTATTTCCAGAAGAAGTGTCTTCAGAGGTTTTTGTGTCATTTCTTTCAGTAGTTCTTTGTGCAGCGCCACCACAGGCGAGTGGGGGAACTGGTTGGTTCAACAGGTTGGCTCGACTGCACAGTGCAGTGTCAATGCAAACGCACCAGCTCAAATGTAAACAAAATGTTATGAATATTGGTCCCCAACCGAACCGAGTCTACTGGACTATCAGGTATGAAAACAACCTCAGGAATTGATTGGATTCATTGGGTTTCGTGGACAAATAAAATTGTTTGTCATCAGCATAACAATGAAAATTTATCCCATGCTGTTAAATAACTTTACCTAATGGAAGAAGATATAAAGTAAAGAGTATTGGTCCAAGCACTGAGCCCTGAGGAACTCCATGACTAACTTTAGAGTATGAAGAAGATTTATTATTTACATTTACAAACTGGAATCTACCAGATAGATATGATTTAAATCATTTTAGAGCTGTTTCTGTAATCCCAATATCATATTCTTTAGTAAATTATTGTGATCAACTGTATCAAATGCAGCACTGAGGTCTAATAGGACCAGTAGAGACACAAGTCCATTGTCTGAGGCCATGAGAATAGCATTAGTGACTTTTACTAGTGCTGTTTCTGTGTTATGATGAGCTCTATACCCTGTCTGAAACTCTTTAAACAGATTAATTATTTTGTAGATGTTCATGCAACTGACCTGCAACTATTTTCTCTAGAATTTTTTAGATGAAAGTTAGTTAAGATATAGGTCTATAATTGGCCAGAATTTCTGAATCAAGGTCAGACTTCTTAAGTAAAGGTGTAATTACAACAACCTTAAAGCACTGTGGTATGTAACCTTTCCATCCATCCATCATCTTTTAACCGCTTCTTCCTTTTTGGTCACGGGGGTCGCTGATGCCCATGTCCAGCAATCACTGTGTGAGGGGCGGGGTACACCCTGGACGGGTCGCAAGTCCATCACAGGACCACATAGAGACAAACAACCATTCACTCTCTCACTCACACCTAGGGACAATTTAGAGTTACCAATCAGCCCAATGTGCATGTTTTTGGTCTGTGGGAGGAAACCGGAGTACCCGGAGAAAACCCACACATGCACGGAAATAACATGCGAACTCCACCCATGCATGCTCAATAATCCACCGAGAAAGGCCCCCAGACCAAGATTTGAACCAGGGACCTGCTCGCTGAGATGCATCAGCTCTACCTGTTGCGCCACCGTGCTGCCTTACGTAACCTTTCATTAAAGACAAATTAAGTAGATCCAATATGTGGACATTAATTAGGGGAAATACCTCTTTAAACATTCTGGTTGTGATGGGATCTAGCAGATATGTAGATAGTTTGGATGAGGCTATTATTTTTTACAATTCAGAGAACTCAACACGACAAAAAAACAGTCCAAACACAAATCAGGCTCTAGTGAAATTTTTGAAGTTGTCTCATTTGACAGGGGACTAGGGATAGTATGGACTGTACTTATATAGCGCCTTTCTATCTTATTTCAAGATACTCAAAGCGCTTTACACTACAATCTGTGCCTCATTTACCCATTCATACAGCACTCTACTAGATCTCTACAAAGCTAATTTGAACAAATCATTCTAAAGATGGGATTACATCAGAGGCTATGAGGGGTTCAGTGTCTTGCCCAGGGACACTTCAACATGTGAACCACTCAGCCACAGCCGCCCCACCAGTAGTAGAAGGAAGGTTTGAATTTTATTTCTAATTGAAATTTTTTTTTTATAAAGAATCTCATGAAGTCATCACTACTTATAGTTGTAGGGATACTTGGTTCAACAGAAATGGGACTTTTTATTAGTCTACCAATAGTACTAAACAGAAACCTAGAGTTATTTTTATTCTCATCTATTAAAAATGAGTAACATAAAGTTCTAGCTTTACAGAGAGCTTTCTTATATGTTAGCAGACTATCTTTCCAAGTAATGTTAGTAGAGTGCCATTTTCTCTCCCGGGATCTAGATGCCTGCTTTAAGGTAGTAACTCAGAATTGAACGAAGGAGCCAGTTTCTTTTGATTGATTACTTTCTTTTTCAGCAAAGCAATTGTATCAAGTGAGGTTTGCATTGAAGTTGTAAGATGATCAACTAGATGATCTAAGTCACTGTTCTCTGATGCATTACTCTGCAAGACAGAGGAAAACATTGATGGAAGAGATTGTTTAAATTTGGTTACAGCGTTTTCTGATAAGCACCTGCTAAGATAAAATTTACTCTCAGTGACTGTGTAGTCATTTAATGTAAACTCAAAGGTTATTAAGAAATGGTCAGACAGAATAAGATTTTGAGGAACTATTACTAAGTCCTTAATGTCTATGCCATAGATCAGAACTAAGTCTAGGGTGTGATGATAAGAATGAGTAGGTGTGTGGAAGTTTTGGGTTAAACCAAATGACTCTATTAAATTATTGAAGGCTATGCTTAAGCTTTGACTTTCAACATCTACATGAATATTGAAATCACCCATTATTAGGACTTTATCAGTATTTAGTAGTAAGTCAATTAAGAATTCTGAGAATTTGGACAAAAACTGAGTAAGTGCCTGGTGAACAATATATAACAACTAGTAAAAGTGGATTTCCTGATTTCCATTTTGGATGAGAAAGACTGTGGGACAGCGATTCAAAAGAATCATAACTAATAAATGGTTTGGCATTAAAAAATAGAAGCTACTCCTCCACCTCGGCCAGTTGTTCTAGGAACATGAAACTTTAAATAATTAACAGGAGTGATTCATTTATACTAACAAAATCCTCTTGTTGTAGCCAGGTTTCTGTCAGACAGAATAAATGAATATGATGATCAGTTATCAGTTCATTAACTAACAGGGATTTAGAGGAAAGTGATCTGATGTTCAATAATCCACATTTAATGTGTAGCAGTATGGAAATATGCCTGGCTAGAGAAGAGTCACTTCCTGGTGAACGAGGTAGGCGGAGTATAAAAGGAGGTGGTAATGCTTATTCTGGCACCTGTTTCCTCCTGCTCCCACTATGTGGCTTGCAACCTGTGGGGTTTGGTTGTGGCTGAGCAGCTGATCGTATTGTGCGTGCTGTTATGGCCTTCGTGGGGTGAACACCAAGCTTGCTGCTTTCTTCCTCCTCCTCTTGTGCATGTCTGCATGTGTGTGTCAGCAGGGCCTTTGCTGAGGTTGGGACCACTGCTGTTTTGTCTCTACGGAAAATCACTGTTTTTTCTCCACTGAGGTTACAACCGTTGTCCCTGTGGAAGATTACCAGTGTTCTGGCTCTGTGAAGGACCACTGCTGTTTGGGTTCTCCAGATTGTTGCACTTAATTGTCCTCAGATGCCTGTGGCTGCTTCACTGGACTTCTCCACCACAAATTGTTTGGGGTGCGGTCCCTGAGCACTCAAGTCAGTGGTGTGGGTATTTAGCCATACACCTGGGTCTGAACTACAACTTTTAAAATGAGTATTTGATTGTTAAAGGTATATTCTTTAAATTGTTTCTTTATTTTGTTTGGTTACAGTCCCTTTACTTTGTAAATTGTACTGTATAATTTAGATATTTAGTTGGGCTGGCCTTTATTTGTTTTTCACTTTCTTTTTGATTAGACTTAGTTTGGTAGTTGTCCTGTATTAATTTTGTTTTGTTTTCCAGTTGCTAGGGTCCGGGGCTGTGCTGGTTTGGTGGCCTTCATCCGGTAACCTCCGCTCCTGGGTTTTGTTTTGTTTCCTTCCTTCTTTTTTTCATAGGATTTTAAAAAGAGTATTTATAAAAATGTACATAAATAAACTTTTTTAATTATGCAAGCCTGTCTCAGATGTCACAAGTATTTTTGTAAGATCTATGAACTGGTGTGCCTTGTAAATCACATAATTTTAATGAGAACCACTTGGTACCACCACATTTTTGGCGTTGGTAGGGTGTGTGTATATATGTGTGTGTATATATACATAGTACTTTTGTGAACATCTGAGACAGGTATTCTTTTAGCTTTGTTATATTTGTATATTTTTCTGGTGTTAACTGTTATTTGTGTGCAAATTGGACTGCCCAGAGACAGAGCAGCAGTGGTTCCGTGCAGATCTTCACAAGTGTTTGGTGAGGTGGTTAAAGTTTTAGCCTCAGGGTGCTTTCTGCACTATAGTAATCACAAATAGCAGAGTAAGCTTGTGGCAATTATGGAGGAAGAAATAAAGGAACTCAGAGAGTTAGTGGCAAGTTTGAAAGCTGACAATGAGCAGTTGCGACAAGGACAGGCCGGCCCAAGTGCTCAGCCGTCCACCTCTTCAGTATTGCTTAATGCCCCTTCCACACCTAGTCTCCCTGTATCGGAGAGATTAATTTTTGTGCCTAGAGATAGGAAGTGTCCCATCTTTAGAGGAAGGGTAGGTATAGGTTTGAGTG
>NC_056498.1:92500984-92512416 GCF_014905685.2 Nematolebias whitei
GGGACCAACAGTGTCAGTCAGTTTTGTTGTACCTCAATGACATTGTCGTTTTCTCTTCAAGTGTGGAACAACATTTGGAGAGATTAAAGGTGGTACTGGGGCGGATTCAGCATCAGGGCCTTAAAGCAAAGCTCAGCAAATGTTCCTTCTTTCAGAAAGAGGTACGTTATTTGGGTGGGGCATGTGATCTCTGGTGATGGCGTTGCTATGGATCCCAGTAAAATTGAAGTTGTGGCTAACTGGCCAACTCCCACAAAGGTTTCTGAACTGTGGTCTTTCCTTAGTTTTGCCAGTTATTATCGTCGTTTTGTGGAAGGTTTTGCCAAATTGGCAGCCCCATTACATAGAGTTGTGGCTCATTGAAGTGTTGCCAAGGCTGGCAAGAAACTTGATTGTGGACTTGCTGCCTGTTGGACAGATGAATGTCAGCAGAGTTTTGAAGCACTGAAAGTAAAGCTAACGACAACACCCATGTTAGCCTATGCAGATTTCACTCAGCCATTTATTTTGGAGATTGATGCCAGTCATGGTGGCCTGGGGGCAGTCCTTTCACAAATGTAGGCAGGCAAAGTGAGGCCGATAGCTTATGCCAGCCGAGGCTTGCGGCCTACAGAGTGGAACATGTCAAATTATAGTTCCATGAAGCTTGAGTTTTTGGTCCTTAAGTGGGCTATGGCAGATAAGTTTAGAGAGTACCTGTTGGGCAACAAGTGTATTGTATACAAGGATAACAATCCTCTTAGCCATTTGCTTACTGCTAAATTGGCTGCCACTGAACAGAGGTGGGCCGCTCAGCTAGCTGCTTTTGATTTTGAAATTAAGTACCGGTCAGGATGGTGTAATATAAATGCTGATACACTTTCTCGTCAGCGTCCACCTGACCCACCCGATGTGGAAGCTATGCTTCCAGGTACGGTTATGCCTAAACCTTTGCAGCAAGCTTTGGAGCCAAAGAAGGTTGAGGTAACTCAAGCCGTTGTTGCGGTGATGCCTCAGCATACCACCGCCGAGCTCCGTGCTTCACAGCAGGCTGATCATGTTTTACAGGAGCTGTTGGGATTCTGGTGGAAAGGTCCGCGTCCCAGGCGAGAGTAGCGGGCCCAACTGTCCCACCCCGCGTTGGTTTTACTCAGACAGTGGGATCGTTTTGTCGAGAGAGATGGAATTCTGTATCGAAAGGTATTTCGATCAGATGGTGCTGAGACTGTGTTTCAGTTGTTGTTGCCAAGTGCACTAATTAAAGAGGTTCTGACCCAAGTTCATGAAGAACATGGACATCAGGGAATGGAGCGAACTTTGATGCTCCTACGATCTCATTGTTACTGGCCTCATATGGCCTCTGATGTAGCTCAGTGGTGTCAGGCTTATGAGAGGTGTCAAGTGGCCAAGGATGTCCATCCAAAAGCTTATGGCTACATGGGACATCTAATGGCATCACGGCCTAATGAAATTCTTGCCATTGACTATACCACCTTAGAGCCCACCCAGAATGGGTTGGAAAATGTTTTGGTCTTGACAGATGTTTTCAGTAAATATACAGTTGCTGTCCCCACTCGGGACCAGCGTGCTGCCACGGTGGCAAAGGTTTTGGTGTCAGAATGGTTTTATAAGTTTGGTGTTCCTGCTCGGCTGCATTCCGACCAGGGTCGTAACTTTGAAAGCTTGCTCATCCAGCAGTTGTGTAATTTATATGGGGTTGTAAAATCTCACACCACTCCATACCATCCAGAAGGGAATGGTCAATGTGAGCGCTTTAATCGGACGCTTCGCAATCTGTTACAGACACTTCCTGTGTCCCGGGAAAAGGGATTGGCACTCTTGTCTACCTCAGGTCCTTTATTGTTATAACACCACTCCTCGTCAATCTACGGGAGAGTCGCCATTTCTTTTAATGTTTGGTCAGGAACCTAGATTGCCCATAGACTTCTTGTTGGGTAAGGTTGAGAGCCCAGTTGGTGGGTCTATTCATGAGTGGATCCAAGAACATCAAGCTCATTTGCAGATAGCCTTTGAGGGGGCCAGGGATTGCTTGCAACAAGCAGCAGATCGCCAAAGGCAGGCCCATGACTCATGTGAAACATCTGCCATTAAATGAAGGGCAGTTGGTATTTTTGCGTGACTTTAGTGCTCGGGGGCCTCATAAGACTCAGGACCGATGGAGCTCTGTGAAGTACAAAGAGTGGAGGGCACCAAGGGAAGGTGGCTCCGTTTATACTATTGAGCCTGTGGATGACCAGACTAAAGTAAAACAGGTTCACCGCACCATGATAAAGCCTGTGGTTGGTGTTGTTCCTCCTGATCACATTCTTTCCTATGACTTGCCACAAGCAGAAAAGTCATTTTCTGAGGATGAGGAGGACCCAGTTTATGATCTGTTTGTTTGTGAACAACAACCTCTGGTGGTGGCTTCTGCCTCACCCTTTAGTAGATCAGTGTCTCAAACTGCATCCCAAGAACAAAAGCCATCTAGTGAAACGGGTCCTTCTCGGTGTGGCCCTCTAATGGCTGTACCTACTGGAACCTCTACATCTCTGGTTGTTCCATCTGTCAGCAGTGCTGATCCAGTGGTCCTACGCCAGACTACATGTTCAACTGCTGGTCACCATTCTAATTTGTACCATCTCCCACGGCCAGCGGACGGTGTTCATTCTGTAGGTCCTTCTGCATCTTTGTCCACTGTTTTAGCTTTGTTTACAGCTTGGAATTGATATTCAGTTTGAACTTTGAATCGGCCATCGTCGGGTCAACGATACAGGAAGGGGGTGGGGGTAGAATGTAGCAGTATGGAAATATGCCTGGCTAGAGAAGAGTCACTTCCTGGTGAACGAGGTAGGCGGAGTAAAAAGGAGGTGGTAATGCTTATTCTGGCACCTGTTTCCTCCTGCTCCCACTACGTGGCTTGCAACCTGTGGGGTTTGGTTGTGGCTGAGCAGCTGATTGTGTTGTGCGTGCTGTTATGGCCTTCGTGGGGTGAACACCAAGCTTGCTGCTTTCTTCCTCCTCCTCCTGTGCATGTCTGCATGTGTGTGTCAGCAGGTCCTTTGCTGAGGTTGGGACCACTGCTGTTTTGTCTCTACGGAAAATCACTGCTGTTTTGTCTATACGGAAGATCACTGTTTTGTTTCCACTGAGGTTACAACCGTTGTCCCTGTGGAAGATTACCAGTGTTCTGGCTCTGTGAAGGACCACTGCTGTTTGGGTTCTCCAGATTGTTGCACTTAATTGTCCTCAGACGCCTGTGGCTGCTTCACTGAACTTCTCCACCACAAATTGTTTGGGGCGCGGTCTCTGAGCACTCAAGTCAGTCATGTGGCTAATTAGCCATACACCTGGGTCTGAACTACAACTTTTAAAATGAGTATTTGATTGTTAAAGCTATCTTCTTTAAATAGTTTCTTTATTTTGTTTGGTTATAGCCCCTTTACTTTGTAAATTGTACTGTATAATTTAGATATTAAGTTGGGCAGGCCTTTATTTGTTTTTCACTTTCTTTTTGATTAGACTTAGTTTGGTGGTTGCCCTGTATTAATTTTGCTTTGTTTTCCATTTGCTAGGGTCCGGGCCTGTGCTGGTTGGGTGACCTTCATCCGGTAACCTCCGCTCCTGGGTTTTGTTTTGTTTCCTTCCTTCTTTTTTTCATAGGATTTTAAAAAAGAGTATTTATAAAAATGTACATAAATAAACTTTTCTAATTTTGCAAGCCTGTCTCAGATGTCACAAGTATTTTTGTAAGATCTATGAACCGGTGTGCCTTGTAAATCACATAATTTTAATGAGAACCACTTTTGCTCTGGAAAAGTAACTGTGTTTATTTTAATAAGATTTTTATGGTTTATATTTTTAGAGCTGATTTTTTGTTTATTCATTTTGAGCCGTGGGCGATTTGACACTGTTTCAATGGGGTTGTGGGTGGATAACAGAGGAGAAGCAGCAGAGAGGTGTGGAATACTACAACTCTGCTTCCTGGACTGGACCCTGGGTTGTCAATAATTTGGGGGATAAACAAAATCAGCCATATTTCTAGAAAGAAGAGTGGCTCTGTCCAAAGAGGGATGGATGCCATCTCTCCGCATCAGACCAGGTTTTCCCCAAAAAGAACTCCAGGTATCTATGTAGTCCACGTCATTGTCAGAACACCACCTGGACACCCAGTGGTTGAACAATGACATATGGCTAAACATGTCATCACTGGGTCAGGTTGGGGAGGGGGCCAGAGAAAACTACGTACCATACCATACCATACCATACCATACCATACCATACCAATTTATTTATATAGCACTTAAAACAGCAACAAGGCCAACCAAAGTGCTGTACAAAAGAACACAAACATGCACAGCAGACAGGAAAACATAAAATAGAAATACAGATGCAAATAGCAGCAGAAGCTAACTAAAATGGCCAACAGAGTAGAGAACAGACCGGGCCTAAACAAATCACACCGTGTTAAAGGCAAGCGAATAGAAGTGGGTCTTCAAGCGAGACTTAAAGACTGAGAGTGTGGGAGCCTGCCGGACACTCAGTGGCAACTCATTCCACAGTCGTGGACCTGCATCAGAGAAAGCCCTGTCACCCCTGAGCTTACGACGGGTTTCTGGGACTGAGAGAAGCATCTGGTCTGCTGACCTCAGAGAGCGCGGTGGGACATATGGCTGCAGAAGATCAGTGAGATAGGATGGGGCGGAACTGTTCAGTGATTTAAAAACATACATGAGAATTTTGAAATGGATCCGAAGGTGAATGGGTAGCCAATGCAGGGAGGCCAAAACTGGCGTGATGTGCTCTCTATAGCCTGTACCAGTTAAAAATCGGGCTGCAGCATTTTGGACCAGTTGTAGACGAGCAATGGAGGACTGACTGATTCCAAACAGAAGTGAATTGCAGTAATCAAGCCTAGATGTTATGAAGGCGTGGATCACTGTCTCAAGGTTCTTTTTGGAGAGTATAGGCTTCAGCTTAGACAGCCGTCTCAGCTGAAAAAAACAGGATTTGACCATCATGTTTACGTGACTGTTGAGTTTTAAGGACGGGTCCATTATCACCCCCAGATTAGTGACCTTTTGTTTCTCTAGCGGGGCTAGAGAGAAAAGGTCAATGTCATGGTTCATGAGTGAACCACTGGGATGGAACAGCATGACTTCAGACTTCTTCTCATTGAAGCTTAAGAAGTTTAAAGCCATCCAGTCCCGGATGTCAGCCAGGCAGTCAAGAAGAGGCTGAATAGAGCGTGTGCCTCTGTGCCTCAGGGGGAAGTAAATTTGGCAATCATCGGCGTAGAAATGAAAGGGTATGTCGTGTTTGCGGAAGATAGCACCTAGTGGCAGCAGGTATAAAGAAAAGAGAAGGTGACCGAGGATGGACCCCTGCGGTACCCCCCACTGGAGCGCTGTCAATGCCGAACTAGAATCTTTGATATTGACACAGAAGGTTCTGTCAGATAGGTAGGACCCAAACCATTTAAGGGCTGACCCTGTGATGCCCACCTACTGCTCCAGTCTAGAAATGAGGATCTTGTGGTCGATGGTGTCAAAAGCAGATGTAAGGTCCAATAGGACCAACAGCACAGAATCACCTGCGTCTGTGGAAATGAAAATGAAAATGAACGTAGTCCGACATGGTTTTAACAAAGTCACACACAAAGGCTAAATTAATTTAATGACCTCCGACTGGCGTAACCGGGTGGAATAACCGCTGACTTGAATAACAATTTTACTGTAATTAGCTTTAGCCTTAGTCAGCGGTTTCAATAAGATTCAATGTCGCCCGCTCTGGCCCCCGGAATGCATTTAACTATGGCCGCTAGAATCCCTAAAGCCACGTTTTGGACTATGGAGCTGCCAATAACCAGAGTCTGCTTCTCAGCGGGTGTATAACTGAGCGAGGAAAATTGATTAGAAATGTGAACGGGTTGTTGGTGAACTGGGGGCTTAGCCTTAGCACTACGCTTAAGGCTCCGGACCGTCAACCAGCCAGCCTGGGGTCCAGGCTGCTCGGGGTCTGCTGGAGGACCGCTAACGGGAGCTAGTCTCTGTAGTTCCACGCTGTCTAAGGGGACCTGGCTAGCTACTGGTTTTTCGACAGTGCAGAGCCGAGCTTCCAGCTCAGACAGCCTCTCCTCCAAAGCTACCATAAGACTACATTTGTTACATGTATCATTACCACTAAAGAAGGCAGAGGAGTAGCTAGACATCTGACACACAGAGCAAGTGAAAACAGAGGAAGCAGGGAGAGAAGAAGCCGATCAGCTCTGCAAGGTGCTGGCAGACATCTTTAACACCTCACTTACCCTGGAGACAATTCCCACCTGCCTGAAGACTGCCACCTTCATCCCAGTCCCAAGAAGCTCTACAGTGACTGGTCTGAATAACTATCGGCCAGTGGCCTTCACCCCGATAGTCGCTAAATGCTTCGAAAAATTGGTCATGACTCTCATCAAAACAACCATCAACATCAACGAGGACCCTCATCAGTATGCATACTGTGAGAACCGATCAACAGAGGATGCCATCTCCTCTGTCGTCCACACTGCGCTCAACCACCTGGAGCAGAAAAAACTCTTACATCCGTATGCTCTTTGTGGACTTCACATCTGCCTTCAACACCATGATCCCCCAAACCGTGATGGACAAACTATTCACACTAGGACTAAGCCCCCCCATTTGCAACTGGGTACTAGACTTCTTAACAAACAGACCACAGTTAGTGAGGATCCACAACTTCTCCTCCTCCACCATAACCCTCAGCCCTGGCTCTCCTCAGGGATGTGTGTTGAGCCCCTTCCTGTTTACTCTGCTCACGCATGATTGTGCAGCTTCCCATCCAGGCTGTCACATTGTAAAGTTTGCAGATGATACAGCGGTGGTGGGATGCATCACAAACAATGATGAGTCCAGCTACAGAAAAGAGGTGGAACACCTGGAGAGCTGGTCCAAAGAGAACAACTTTCACATCAATGTGAAGAAGACAAATAAGATGATTGTGGAATTCAGAAGAAACAAAAACATCTACACCCCCTGAACATAAGAGGATTTGCGGTGGAAGTGGTCTCCTGCTACAAGTACTTGGGTGTACACCTGAATGACAACCTCAGCTGGAGCAACAACACCACCAGCCTGATCAATAAAGCTCATCAGAGACTCTACATCCTCAGACAGATGAGACGAGCTGGTCTGGGAAGCGCAGTCCTCACCTCCTTCTACAGGTGTGCAGTGGAGAGCATCTTGTGCTCCAGCATAACGTGTGGCATGGAGGCTGCACAGCTGCAGAAAGAAAAGCTTTGCAGAGAGTAGTGAAGGCTGCACAGAAGTCTGTCGGAGTCAGTCTCCCCACCAACACAGACATCTACACCTCCAGATGCAAGAAGAGGGCCACCTGCATCATGAAGGACCCCACTCACCCAGCACACACACTTTTTGTCCCACTCCCCTCAGGAAGGAGTTTGAGGAGCATTAAGTGTAGAACCACTAGACTGAGGAACACTTCTACCCTGAGGCTGTTAGGCTCATGAATCTCTAACCAGAATAATCACTGTGAAAAAAAAATCACATCATGTTGCTGCTGATCTGTTTCAATGTTGCTGCTGATCTGTTTCAATGTTGATGTGTTCGTGCATGCTCATCTGCTCACACGGACTCATGTTCATGTTTGTGCTGATGTTTGACGTAATGTTTTATGTTATGAGTGCTTGGTGTATATTTAGTTGATGTTTTTCTTAGTTCATATGTTAGATGTTATTACAGTTTTTCTTTTACATTTTGTTGTTGGATGTAACTGGGACCCTGTGTACATAATTTCGCTCCACCACATGTACCACATAAGGTGCGAATGACAATAAAGAAACTCTGACTCTGACTCTGATAACCCTCAGCACTGGCTCCCCTCAGGGCTGTTCACTGAGCCCTCTCCTGTTCACTCTGCTCATGTATGACTGTGCACCTACCCATCCAGGTTGTCATATTGTAAAGTTTGCAGATGATACAGCGGTGGTGGGATGCATCACAAACTACAGGCAAGAGGTGGAAAACCTAGAGAGCTGGTGCAGGAAGAACAACATTCACATCAGTGAAGAAGACAAAGGAGATGGTTGTGGACTTCAGAAGGACACCCCCCCCCCCCCCAAAAAAAAAAAAAAAAAAAAAAAAACATAGGAGGATCAGTGGTGGAAGTGGTCTCCAGCTACAAGTACTTGGGTGTACCTGAATGACAACCTCAGCTGGGGCAACAGCACTTTTTGCCCCGCTCCCCTTAGGAAGGAGGTTAAGAAGCCTTAAGTGTAGAACCACTAGACTGAGAAACAGCTTCTACCCTGAAGCTGTTACTCGTGAATCTGTAACTACGAAAATCACTGTGAAAAATCACAGCATTTTGCTGCTGCTCTGTTTCATGTTGCTGTGTTCATTACACAGACTCATGTTCGTGCTGCTGTACAACATATTGTTTTTATGCTACTAGTGCTTAGTGTGTTTTTATTTAACATTTCTCTTAGTTTATATCTTCGATCTTATTACTGTTTTTCTTTTACATTTTAATACTTTTGTTGGATGTAACTGGGACCCTGTGTACACAATTTCTTTCCACCACATGTGGTGTGAATGACAAATAAAGAACCTTGAATCCTTGAAAAGTAAAGTGTCTTATTAAAAGTCAAGATATTTTTAATACATCTTTATTGTCAACATCTATATTGAAATGATACATCAATGGTTTTAGGGCAGGGAAGGTAACAGCCAAATGGCACACATTGCATGCTGTCGCTCCAGTGCTGGACAATCGCAGCAGACCTACAGTCTGCTGCGATTATCCAGCACTGGATAATTAGCACTGGATTATTTTGCTGGAGAATCATCTGAAACACACACACACAGCATATGTATTACTAAACTGTATTTAATCGACATTTACATACTTTTACGCTCAGTTCCCACTATAGCATATTCACATTGGCTTACCATCACACGCCGTGTAGCTCGCATATTTATGGCTTCCCAAACTCTCCTGTAGTTCTCTAGAGCCTTTTGCCTTGCTGCCTGCAACCTTTTCTGTGTCTCTTCTCTTTGACGTTTGACAAGTCACATACTGAGCAGTGTAGTGAACTTGACCTAAGGTCAAAACCCTTGACCTTAAGAACCTTGTGGGACAGAAACTGTCATTTCATTGATTTGAATCCAGAAATACAGGTTCACCCATCCTGAGACTTTCTTTCTTGAAAATTCAAATGAAACAACTCTCTCTTTTCTATTATCATTACTGTTTTACAAATGTTTGATAATCAAAGTGTTTTAGTTCAAACGTTTCAGATGTTACAGTGAACTAATCAATTTTATTAACTGTAAAACAGTAACAATGATTTTTTAGTTGCTTATGCAAAGTTAGAATTCATGTTAAGGCCTGTTACAGAGTAATTATGCATTTTCTGATTTCTGTCTTTGAATGAGCAGTGTACGTTTTCCAAGGTCAAGAGTCGAAGCAGACAAGTGTGGAACAACTGCGTTGTTTTACATCCTCTCAGACGTAAACAGAGGAGTTGGCACCTGTTTCTCCAAACTCGCCAAAACATTTCTCTCTCTGTCTCTGAGAACATTTTCAATCTGTTCCATAACATTCTTGCTGTTTTCTGACTTCTAGTAACCTCTTACATCACAAAACACACCCCTGTCTGGTTGATATTGACCAATCAGGAACTCTCAAATATACCGGAAATAGAGCCCTTTAAATGCCGGTACTTCCTAGTCCTCCTAGGGCTGAGATGATCGTAGTTCGGTGTGGTAGCAGTTCTGAGATGTTCTCAGTTCTGTGAGTTCTGTGAAGTTCTGTTGGAGTCTGGCTGGGAAACAGGAAAACCCTGACATGACCGCAGAGCTCTTCCGAGTTTTATGGGATTATAACACTTCCACCTCTGGGTGGAACTCTGACGGACTCCACTCATGTGAAGTCCACTTGCTGAGGTGAGCTTGTGTTGGACGGAATATCTTCACTGCTTCGGACGATTCACAGCCATCCTACGGAGACGCTGAAAGGTAGCGTTAACTGGAGCTCCTCTTCTGCTGATTCATCGTCAGAGAGGTAAATGAGTCTAGTCTCCTACTGAGCGTACCGAGGAAAAGCTGGGTCGGATGGAGGGTGTCGTCCTGTCAACACTTTTCACTCATACACACCACATTCTCCCTCATCCATCTTTCACTCCCTTTAAACTTCATTTTCCATCTTTAAATTCTTCTATCAAGTAGAAATCATTCCAGATATTTTAGAAATGTCTGTGTAAAGTGCTCATTCCACCGCCGTGTGGATTGATGTCTGCTGTTCTGCTGAAAAGTGAAAACAATCGCCGTGTTGTTTCTCACGACCTGTAAAGCTGTTTAATTATGTTGTTATTTTCATATTTTTGCCAAATTAATGTAAATGTTTGATGTTAAACTTTGATTCTGTAAATAAATGGCCACATTCATTTTGATGGGTCAAAGATGAATAACGTTTCACGTTACATTTTATTAAATTCAATGCACGTTTTATTCAGTCCAGAAAAATGAAGAATCCGTTTTAATTGATGAATATATCTCAGCATCTGTTCATCTACAGCAGAATGTTCAAAAAAGCTACGAGATCCTCCATTTGTGTTGTGTATCTTCTCAGGGTCTTCTTCTAATACATTTAGTGGTGGCTAGTAAATAGCTTAATGGAGCACTACTGCCACCAACTGGTAGGGTGCGTTGGATTCTCAACACGCCCACTAGAACGGGTAATGAAGTGTATATGGAAAAGCAACATGTACCGAGCTGAGCCGAGTCGAACTGTTCCGAGCCGTTGCTATGGAAAAGTGGCATAAGTAAAGTACAGAAACTTAATCAGCTACAACATGACACGATCAAAAGTCAAAATAAAAGCAAACAGGAAAAAAAGGACAGCTGGTGTTCGGTGAGGAACCCAACTTTAAAAATGGAGACTCCAGGAAAAAATTGAACTTTTCTCTTTTAAATGTCCAAAATAAGAACAATTGTTTGATTGTGTCTTCAACTGATGTTTGGGTACCTCAAGGTAAGAAAGGCTAAACGGTTGACTGCAAGAATGAGACAGAGGCTTCCTCTGTGGGCTTGGCATCGGGTGAGGATGTCTCTGCTCTGGAAGCTCCTTTTGAGCAGGTTATCATCTTGGTTGCTCTTTTCTGGGCAAGTAAAAAGAGGGTGGGAGAGCACGCACCACTGGCCATGTACAGAGACCTGGCGTGGGCACAGTGATGCTACACACACATAAACACACAAACAATCACTATCTAAAAGGGTTGCCAACCTCCTAGATAGCCAGCCAGTCTAGCATCCAGTCATGCAGTTCCAGACATTTGTCATGACAGGCTAATTTACAGTCAAGAGGTGCTTTAGGTCTCAATCTTGTACACGCATTCACACACACACACACACACACACACACACACACACACA
>NC_056498.1:92512516-92517991 GCF_014905685.2 Nematolebias whitei
GTTGGTCCTCACAATGTAGTATAAGTTGGAAAAATGGGCCTCACAAAGTAGCATAAACAAGGACACACACACACACACACACACACACCCAGGTTTGTTTTGCTATCTTTGTGGGGCCTTTGCATTGACTTCCATTCATTTTTCATTCATTTCTATAGCCTAACCATGACCTTTATCCATAACCTAACCATTACCAGTACATACCTAACCCTAAACCTAACACATCCTCAATTCACACCTTAGTCCTAAACCTAGCCCCTAACCCACCAACGGGACTTCTTCTTATGGGGCCCGGGCTTTGGGCCCCATAAGGAGCAGTTGGTCCTCACAATGTAGTATAAGTTGGAAAAATGGGCCTCACAAAGTAGCATAAACAAGGACACACACACACACACACACACACATACAAAGGAAACACAAAACACACACACATGCATGCACACATACACACATGATTACATGATACATGATGAGCTGGTGCTAAATTTTGAACTATTCTATAACCAAACTTTACAAGATTAAACTATCTTCAGTCAGGTCACCTGGACGGTTTCTTTTGTTGTTGAGACATTTCGTCCTTCATCTGAAGGCTGAAGGGCCGGCCCCAGAGGCCATGTTATCACCAGCAAACTGTTATGTTCCACTCTGGGAGTGGAACAAAACAGTTCAAATTCTCATCTGTGAATTAGAGTAACAAAGACTTTAAGAAACCCCTACTGTTAAGGTGTTTAGCTGTGAATTGCCAAGCTACATATGTATGTGTGTGTGTTATCTCACTCAGCCTTATAACCTGAATCTCTCACTTACTGCTCATTGAATTGAGAAAGCTGCTCGGATGAGGAGCGAAACGTCTTCTGTTCCAAATAAAGTCCAGTTGTTTTTGTATTGAACGCTTTTTGAATTCATCATGTCCTGGATGACTGAGAATCTTCACCAGCACTCTAGGAGTGAGCTGTTTGTGGGATTCAGTTTGGTTTGGTGGGCTCCTCAGACTGAAGAAGTCCTTCGGATGAAGGACGAACCATATCAGCAACAAAATAAACCGTCCAGATGACCTGACTGAACATTGTTAGCTTTATATCTGGATTAATGAGCATGAACTTTGGTGTTTACAGGATTCAATTTTAATTGCTTTAAAACATCTCTTAAACCTTATATATATATATATGTTTAATTAAAAAAATTAAAGTTGTTTGAATATAAAAGAAAGTTATGAAAAAAAAACTTGAGATAGCATCTTTTGATGCGTTTGAGACCAAACTTTGATTCGAGGTCAACTGCCACAAAATCAAGGCATAAAAGCTGAAAAATATCTCAACAACAGATAGTTATAATTGCAATGATTCCTTTAAAATAAACACTTCCCCTGCTAAAGATACTGCTACAGTAGCTTCTGCTAACTTCTGGTAAAAGAGGAAAAAAGTGGAAGCAGTGAGATTTAAAGAAATGAAGGTGCTCAATTAAAAAAAAAAACAGCAGAAACTTCCAATTGGACTGGTATACAGAATAAGTATATACACGTATACAATATGTAGTACCATACATTAAAAAAATCTATTAATTTCTGCTCAAGTTTAAGTGAACATGATGAGTGTGATGGAAAAAGGGGAGAGAAAGAGAAGGAAGCAGGGTGGGACAGGGAGAGCAGAGGGCTTATCGGCTGCCTCCAGATGGAGTGTGCGGATCAATGGGCATGCAAGGCCCACAGTAATCAATGCATTTGATAAAGAATTAAAGAAGAGCCACTGTACATGGCTATCAAAGAACTGGGACACGGCCTAATTATGATTCGACGGGTGCGTGCCCATGATAGGGGTCTGAGTGTGCAAGTATATGAGGGTTTTGAGTACGGAAATACAAAACTCAGAGATGTCAGGATGCAAGTGCTGCCCGAATACTTGAGTGTCACTGTATACTCATTTCTAGACAAATGGAAAGGTCCAGAAGCGATGCCTCAGCATACGTGTGTTGTTTAGTACTACTGAGTCTTAATGTGTTTTGAAGTGAGAAAGTGGATTTTTAGAACAATTCACTAAATATTCTATGTTCATTAAGGAAATGTGGGTTTGTTAGTGTAACAAAGGCCACTTGTGCAGCACAAGAATGGGGCATGCAGACACATAAGTTATGCCTCTTTTGCACCGCTCCTACTCAGCCCCTACTCTACTCAGCCCTCCACGGAAAAATTCCACCAGTATTTTTTAGCTGATTCAAGGCTAATTTGGGACCTTTTTTTGTCCCTGCTTCTCTGGTGGAACCATTCAAGCTGAGTCGATCTGACTGGACCGAAACGTGAATGCAGGACACTGACTGGTCAGGGGGAGGAGTCACTGGATCTCAGAAACTTTTCACAGATCCGCCATTTGCAATTTCTCAGAATACAGCGCAGCTGCTGGGTCTTTTTTCAAAATTTTAAAAACAATAATGACAACATCCAAAAAAATTAAATCTGTTCCTCTGGACATAAAAAAAAAAAAAAAAAAAAAAAAATGTAGCTACGTTTTGTCTTTCATCTGAAATACTTCCTCAGTCTGAGGTGCTGTATTAAGCTCAGTCTCTTAAATAGCAACTTCTCAGAGTGGATCAACCAGTTTGCTGCTGACAATCAAAACCAGCTGCTCACATGGTCAAGAAGGACCATCAGCCTAACAATGGATCATTAGCACACTGATGGCTGTTTAATATTCACAGCGGGTTGAGTGATACTAGCAATAACAGCATGAGAGGGGGACAGTTGAACCCGGAGGCCTCCACCCCTGTTTAATGATGGACAATTTATTTTCACAAAGATGGCCTCCTTTACTCCTCTCTCAAACCATCGTTCCTCTCTGTCCAGGATGTGAACATCTTCATCCCTGAAAGAGGGACCGCTGGCCTGGAGATGAGTGTAGACCGCAGAATCATGGCCTGATGATGTTGATCTTCTGTGCTGGGCCATCCTTTTGGCCAGTGGCTGTTTAGTTTCCCTGATGTAAGACTGATCACAGCCCTCCTGACACTGAACAGCATACACAATATTACTCTGTTTGTGCCGGGGGACTGGATCTTTGGGATGAACCAGTCTTTGCCGTAGTGTACTTTGGGGTTTAAAAGCCACTGGGATGTTGTGTTTAGAAAATAAATGTTTCAGTTTCTCTGATACTCCCTCAACATACGGAATGACCACTGGTCTCGTTTCCTCCTTTTCACCTGATGGCTGACTGGAGTCCTGTTTGGGTTTCTTCTCTGCTTTCAGGAAGGCCCAGTTAGGATATCCACATTGCTCTAGAGCCTGTCTTGTGTGGGATTTCTCCTTCTGCCTGGCTCCTGAGTTAGTGGGGACGCTGTCTGCTCTGTGATACAGAGTCCTGATGACTCCTAACTTGTGCTCCAAAGGGTGATGGGAGTCAAACTGCAAATACTGGTCTGTGTGGGTTGGTTTGCGGTACACCTTAGTTTGCAAATGTCCTCTATCAAAGACTGAGACCTCACAGTCCAAGAAAGCCAACCTGCCATTTTTTATATCTTCTCGTGTGAACTTGATGTATTTATCTACAGAGTTGATGTGGTCAGTAAAATGTTGGACTTCCTGAGATTTAATTTTTACCCAGGTGTCGTCAACATACCTGAACCAATGACTTGGTGGTGTCCCTGAAAAGGACGTCAAGGCTCTCTTTTCTACCTCCTCCATGTACAGGTTGGCAACAATGGGAGAAACTGGAGACCCCATAGCACACCCATGTTTCTGCCTATAATATTGCTCCCCATATTTGGTGAAGTAGGTTGACTGCAGGCACAGTTTCAAGCATTGACACAGTTGTTCTGTGGAAAGCGTGGTCCTGCTGCTCAGAGTGGTGTCTGATTTTAATCTTAAACTGACCACCTCTACTGCATCATCAACAGGAATGCACGTAAAGAGTGATGTGACATCAAAAGAGACCATTGTTTCATCAGTCTCCATGATGACATCCCTCACCTTATCCACAAAGTCCATGGTGTTCTGTATGTGGTGTTCTGAGCTGCCAACTAATAGGATGAGTGCAGATGACAGATATTTGGAAACATTGTAAGTGACAGAGTTAATCATGCTAACAATTGGTCTTAAAGGTACACCTTGTTTGTGGATTTTAGGTAAACCATACAGACTAGGTGTGGCCTCCCCTGGGTACAGTCTGTGGTACAGAATACGGTCAATAGCCTTGTCCTGCTCCAATTTTTCAGGCAATGTATTAACTTCTTCTTGTAACCACTTCCTGGATCTCTTTTCAGAGGTTCATAAGTGGTTAAGTCACTAAGGAGTGTCATAACTTTCTCATGATAGTCTTTCTTGTTCAAAATCACTGTGCACCTTCCTTTGTCTACTGGGAGAACGATGATGTTTTTGTCCTTGCTAAGAGTGGTGAGTGCGTCCCTCTCCTCTCTACTGATGTTGGAAGGTGGTGGTTTGGCATTGCTGAGGCAGGCTGAAACTTTGATTCTGAGAATGCCTGATGTTTTTTGTTTTCGCTTTTGAGATGTTCAAGCCTGAGTTGTTTGTTTATTTTATATTTTTTTTTAAAAAAGGGGCAGATGTTATAAGAATTTTCTTCTTCTTTCCGGACCATTTCAGTCAATTTTTTTTTTTTTCTTTTTGATTAATTTGTTTTGTTTCTTTTCAAAGAATGAATAAATTAATTAAAAAATTACAAATAAAAAATAAGAAAACTTTTTTATTGGAAAGTAACAAATGTTCAATCAATGTGTGGTGACGCATGGTAGAAGCCGTGGATGGAGCAGGGCAGAAGCCGGGGAGCTTTGAGACAAACCGTCACATGCCGGGAGACATTCTGGAATAAAAGAAACAACCAACATGTAGCTGCAGATCAAACAGAGTGAAAAACAGAAACAGAGCACAGTTAGCACTGATGCTAATTAGCTGTCCTATTACATTCAGGGGCAGTGGCGTCAGCCTCTTTGTTTGTTCAAAATCTGCTCAAAGCCGATAGGATGAGTAACTTAAAATATGTTTAAAGTTAGAAAACACTCACCATCATCCATCATTGATTCCAGCTAAGGATTAACTTCTCCCAACATTACTTTGGAGTTCGCTGGTAGCCTGAGAAGCCATCAGCTCTGACACCTCTTTAAACACTTTTTTGTTGCGAGTCGCTCAATCTAGCTCGCTCTGAATTTTGTTGTCAGCCACCAAGCATAAAAACGCCTGCACTTCAGCATTAGACCACGGTGTTGTCATTATTGTTTTTAAAATCTGCAAAATAGGCCCAGTCGTTCCTCCAAGTTCGAGTTACTGCAAATGGTGTATCGAGTTGTTGTGAAAGTTTCTCAAACAACCAGTGACTCCACCCCCAGACCAATCAGTGACCAACAGTGTTCTGACGTTACATTTTCAGGCCAGCACAGTACACTTGGAACCGCAGCGAAGTGGTTCTGAAAAAGGGGCTAGTTCCACTGATATGATAATTATTTTTATGCTTTTATGTCAATTTATACTTAACT
>NC_056498.1:92518091-92522666 GCF_014905685.2 Nematolebias whitei
CATTCAAACAGCCCAAAGGGGGTACAAAAGGCAGTTTTTGGCCGATCTGCTTCTACGACTGGGACTTGATTATACTCACTGGCCAAATCAAGGGTAGAAAACCAGCATGCACCAAACAATGCATCCAAAGATGACTCTATACGTGGAAGAGGACAATAATATTTACGGGTTTCACTATTATGTTTGGCTGCCCCCCGCCTCTGGAACTCCCTCCCTGAATATCTGAGAGCTCCACAATCATTGACTGACTTTAAAAAAGGCTTAAAGACTTTTCTTTTTAAGCAAGCCTATTCTGTCTCCACATGATTGTATCATTGATTTTAGTTGTTTGTATCATTGATTTTAGTTGATTTTATCACAGATTTTAGTTGATTTTATCACAGATTTTAGTTGATTGTATCATTGATTTTAGTTGATTTTATCACAGATTTTAGTTGATTGTATCATTGATTTTAGTTGATTTTATCACAGATTTTAGTTGATTTTATCATTGATTTTAGTTGCACTCTGTAGCACTTTGAGATTTTTGTTAATGAAAAGTGCGTTACAAATTAAATTCATTATTATTATTATTATTAAGCTGTCTATAGTCAACACACATGCGAATACTCCCATCTTTCTTCCTTGCTAAGACGATGGGAGATGCATAAGGGCTGCTACTCTCCCGAATGATCTGGGAGAAGAGCAACTGATTGATATGATCCTTCACCACCTCGTATTCAGAAGGCGGAATGTGCCTATAGCGCTGCTTAACTGGGACATCACCAACCAGAGGAATGTCATGAGCTAACAAAATAGTACAGCCTAGGTCTCCATCACGAGAGGAGAAAACTGGCATATATTGATGGAGCAGAGATCTCACCTGACCCTGTTCTTCCACTGACAGGGAAGACAAATCTAAGTCCTCCACCTGCTGCTGCACATTAACCAAAGCTGTCTGACCTGACATTGTGGCTATGTTTACTGGGACCTCAGTAATTCCTGAAGGGAGACTAACAACTTTAACAACCTCCAATGTGCTCACAACTGTGCGGGGGTATAACACCACCTCATTCAATCTGACATTAATGACAGGCACATAGGCTGTACCCCGATTACTTGAACTAAAGCTGGGGAAGCAAGTAAATCAGAAGGCAAACCAGCGTCCAAAGGTTCAAACAGAGCAGTAGAACCCGAGTACTCTTCCGAACATGTGGCAGCCACAATCTTCATGACACCACCAGGAATCCGACAGCCCTTTTTACCCCTGATCTTAACTCTTCCTGGACTATTCTGAGGCTGTTGGGAGTAAGCAGATTGGCACTGTTGCAATGCCTGCATGACCGACTGAGGGGCCTGAGAAACACAAGACACAGAAGACCAAGCTACACCATTCAGCCCAAACAGCTCTTGGTAACACTTCCTGATCACATTCATTCCCAAAACACCAGGCACTTTGGCTGGCACTTCACCACAGGGGTCCCTCACAACCAGAACACCACAATGGGGAATCAATTTGCTACAAAGCTGTACATCCAGTTCCAAGTAGCCAATATATAGTGCCTTGAGTGGTGGCGCAGAGGTTAGAGAGGTGGGCCTGTAATCCGAAGATCGCCGGTTCACACCCCAGCCCCGACAACATCAAAATTGTGGGTGGGGTAGGTGAAACACCCACACTTGCCCCCACCCTCTTTCGCCCCACTCTGGGCCCATGAGCAAGGCCCTTAACCCCACCATGTGCTCCCTAAACAGGTCTCTCTTGAAAATGAGTTCTCGTGGCTCAATGAGACTACCTGTATAAATAAAGGCTAAATGAAAAAAAAAAAAAAAAAATTCGGCCCCCTTGAACTTTTCAACCTTTTGCCACATTTCAGGCTTCAAACATAAAGATATAAAATTTAAATGTTTTGTGAAGAATCAACAACAAGTGGGACACAATCATGAAGTGGAATGAAATTTATTGGATGTGTCAAACTTTTTTAACAAATAAAAAACTGAAAAGTGGGGCGTGCAATATTATGCGGCCCCCTTGCGTTAATACTTTGTAGCGCCGCCTTTTGCTGCAATTACAGCTGCAAGTCTCTTGGGATATGTCTCTATCAGTTTTGCACATAGAGAGACTGAAATTCTTGCCCATTCTTCCTTGCAAAACAGCTCGAGCTCAGTGAGGTTGGATGGAGAGCATTTGTGAACAGCAGTCTTCAGCTCTTTCCACAGATTCTCGATTGGATTCAGGTCTGGACTTTGACTTGGCCATTCCAACGCCTGGATATGTTTATTTGTGAACCATTCCATTGTAGATTTGGCTTTATGTTTTGGATCATTATCTTGTTGGAAGATAAATCTCCGTCCCAGTCTCAGGTCTCTTGCAGACTCAAACACGTTTTCTTCCAGAATGGTCCTGTATTTGGCCCCATCCATCTTCCCATCAATTCTGACCATCTTCCCTGTCCCTGCTGTCGAAAAGCAGGCCCAAACCATGATGCTGCCATCACCATGTTTGACAGTGGGGATAGTGTGTTCAGGTTGATGAGCTGTGTTACTTTTACGTAACATATCGTTTTGCATTGTGGCCAAACAGTTCAATTTTGGTTTCATCTGACCAGAGCACATTCTTCCACATGTTTGGTGTGTCTCCCAGGTGGCTTATGGCAAACTTTAAACAACACTTTTTATGGATATCTTTGAGAAATGGCTTTCTTCTTGCCACTCTTCCATAAAGGTCAGATTTGTGTAGTGTATGACCGATTGTTGTCCTATAGACAGACTCTCCCACCTCAGCTGTAGATCTCTGCAGTTCATCCAGAGTGATCATGGGCCTCTTGGCCGCATCTTTGATCAGTCTTCTCCTTGTTCAAGATGAAAGTTTAGAGGGACGGCCGGGTCTTGGTAGATTTGCAGTGGTCTGATACTCCTTCCATTTCAATATGATTGCTTGCACAGTGCTCCTTGGGATGTTTAAAGGTTGGGAAATCTTTTTGTATCCAAATCTTTAAACTTCTCCACAACAGTATCTCAGACCTGCCTGGTGTGTTCCTTCATCTTCATGATGCTCTCTGCGCTTTGAACAGAACCCTGAGGCTATCACAGAGCAGATGCATTTATACGGAGACTTGATTACACACAGGTGGATTCTATTTATCATCATCAGTCATTTGGGACAACATTGGATCATTCATAGATCCTCACTTAACTTCTGGAGTGAGTTTGCTGCACTGAAAGTAAAGGGGCCGAATAATATTGCACGTCCCACTTTTCAGGTTTTTTTTTGTTAAAAAGTTTGACATATCCAATAGATTTCATTCCACTTCACGATTGTGTCCCACTTGTTGTTGATTCTTCACAAATAATTTAAATTTTATATCTTTATGTTTGAAGCCTGAAATGTGGCAAAAGGTTGAAAAGTTCAAGGGGGCCGAATACTTTCGCAAGGCACTGTAAGGGATTGTAAAACCATTGGCAGCTCTAAGCTCCAACCAATGACACGAGTGGAGGCGCTCCTGCCCCCAAGGCTTCAAATGCTGACGAATAAACTTTCAGAGACCGTAGACACCATGGAACCAGTATCCACCAGACACGAGACTGTCACTCCACCCATGATTACATCTGTATGGGGCCAAGCTGAGATCAACCTAGAAGCATCCAAGCTTCCTAAAGCAGCTTGTGAGCCAGTAGCAACCCCACCCAAACTGTGGCTCTGCAGTTCGGTGGGAACTAGTTTTCTGACATCGACGCAGAATGAGACCGAGTAGCAGTATCTGACTGAAATTGAGCACGAGGGGGAGCACGCACCCCATCACACACCCGCGCAAAATGACCAAGCTAATTACACCACCTACAAATTATAGGACCAGTAAAGGGTGAACAATTAGTATGGCGGGAGTTCTGAGCTGGATGCGAGTTCTGAAGCTGAGAAATACTCTTACTAAGCTGCTGGAGCTGCTCTTGCTACTGTTTTAACAGTTCTTTTATCTGACTCATCTCAGTCGCTGAGGATAAAGGCACCACCTGAGAACTGCCACAAACCTCATACTGGACACCATACACTGTGGGAACTGACTGGTTATGGTTCCTGACACCATGAGGTACCCCTTCTTGCTCCCATTGGATTGCTACAGCTCGGACATCAAGCAGAGTACTCTCATGCTGCGCACGCACCACCTGCTTCAATTCACGTCGCAGGGAACATCCAGCACGTGCTCAACAAACTGATCTCTTAACAGAGTTCCAGCATTTGACATCTCAGTGGATGCACGCTGCTTCACCCTCTCCATAAGATCCATCAACGCGAGGGAGAACTCCTGAAGACTCTCTCCCTCTTGTTGTCTTCTGGAAAAGAAGGCCTCCTAAAGAGCAATGTATGACTCTGAACAGCCATACAAACTCTGTAAAATCTCAAATATCTTAGCAGGGTCCTCTCTTTCTGCACTAGAGCGATATTTTATTTCATTCCTAGCCTCTCCCTCCAAGTGATCAAACAGAAAAAATGCTTGGTCCGACACAGATAGATGTCGTGCTCTCATACACACTTTGACTTCCTCCATCCACACACTCAAACCTATACCTACCCTTCCTCTAAAGATGGGACACTTCCTA
>NC_056498.1:92522766-92531123 GCF_014905685.2 Nematolebias whitei
AAAAAGGTGTAACACTCAGAGTAAAGATAGAGTCTGCTGGGGTTTCCGATCGCAACGCCCAGCTGTTTTGATGTCTGCCTTTACCCGGATCGCTCAGGCTCTCCGATCTAAGTGTCACGGTGAGAAGCACTGCATCATTACTTTGTGTTTGTACTGAATGTACATTGTTTGGCTGTTATCTGTGGCAGATTAATAAATGACACTATTATTTCTAGCAGAGCAGTCTCTGGCTTTTATTCATTGTACCGACTCTTCTATTATCCTGCAACTTATTTAAAAGGGATTTCACAGAACATCCACGAATCATTGCTAGTGGAAAAGCCTTGGAACCGTGCCGAGCCGAGTCGAACCATGCTGAAGAGGTGCTATGAAAAAAGGGTTTTAGTTTTATTAGGTGCAGATTTTTCAAAAAGAACAGAAAAAAGTACATGAAAGGAATGAAAAAGGAGGGGTGTGATAAAAAAAATGAGAAGAGAGGGAAGAATGAATGGAGAAACCACATTAAAATTAGACCTAGAAAAAACATTACTGCTGAAAGGACAAAGGACGGGAAGAAGAGGAAGAAAGAGTTTCGATAAGAAAAAAATGTACAAAATCACATAGCCTTCATAAAAAGACCATTTCTTCAGCAGGTTTTATATGAAAGCACTACTTATAAAGTATTTATAAATGCGCAACTTTACATCATTGTATTTCATTAGATTTGTGCTTTACCAATATAATAAATGTAATATAAGTGAATGTCATGATAGTACATTTTTAAGTCATAATAATGAATGATTATACAGATGCAGATACATTTTTTGGTATATTTACAGAATAATTAACAGAAATGCATATGGCATATTATACACCAGCTGACAAATTGTTATAGAGTAACACAGCAATCTATAGCAATGGCACAAATAAACAAAGGCTTGGTATAACCTTTGACCTTGATTTTTAACCTTGAACTTGGAGCTGGGGTGATGAAAATTGTATGTGACACTGTCTGGTGATGATGCATATGTGTATCCATCCATCCATCCATTATCTTTACCCGCTTATTCCATTTTGGGTCACGGGGGTCGCTGGTGCCCATGTCCAGCAATCAGTGTGCGAGGGGCGGGGTACACCCTGGACGGGTCGCAAGTCCATCACAGGGCCACATAGAGACAAACGAGACAAAAAACCATTCACTCTCCCACTCACACCTAGGGACAATTTAGAGTTACCAATCAGCCTAACATGCATGTTTTTGGTCTGTGGGAGGAAACCGGAGTACCCGGAGAAAACCCACGCATGCACGGAGAGAACATGCAAACTCCACCCAGAAAGGCCCCTGGACCGGGGTTTGAACCAAGGACCTGCTCGCTGAGAGGCAGCAGCTCTACCAGTTGCGCCACCGTGCTGCCCACATGCATATGTGTATGTTTTTTTTAAATTATTATTATTTTGAGTGGATCAGACATTATGGGCAGGACAAGAGAAAGTTCACACAGATGCATACAAATTTAAATGCATCCCTGTCTGGACATTTTGTTTTTTCTGCTAATAGTGGAGCTCTAATGGGTCTTTATCCTCTGAGTCCATTGTGATTCAAAATGTGACAAATGGTGTAATTAGAAAGTGATGTACCTTGACCTTAAAGTTAGGCTTGTTTTCTTGGATGTTTTTTTTTAACCATTCTGATTAAGCCTGAATAACCTGAGGTTGCATTTCCTTTTGCGTCCATGTCCTGTGAAGTTGGCTACAGTCCCACAAACCTTATACTTTTGAATGATATTGGCAACTGGGTCACAGAAACATGAACTTGCTTAGAGGTGGTCTTGTAGTCTTTAACATGGATACCTTCAAGATTCTTTCTGAGCTTTTCAAACAGCTCACACCTTTGCTTGCTTTCTCTGGTCTGTGTTGAGTGTAGATCAAACAATAATACCAAACTACCCCGTGGCTGTGTACAATTTAAATAGTCTGAAAGGCTGATGAAAAGCTTGAAGGTACCTATGATACAAAATAAGGTTGAAACACTTAGTTTTAAACATGACTATAATGCAATGATTATAACAAATCTACTTACAGTCTGTTCATACTATTATTGAATATGTTAAATAAACAAACAATTTATTTTCACTTTTTTCCACTTCATTATACAGTATACTAAAGGAGTGAAAAGATATTGGGTAGTTATTTTAAAATGAATTACTTTTCATAAGAAATTAAGCATTGTTTTGATGAGCTGTATGGATACCAACAAATTTATCTGCGTCTGTAAATGTGCCGCTAAGAGCACAATTAAAAATTTAGCTTGTTGATGTTTGAAATAATGGGCAAACAACCAAAAAACCTGCAACCTAAATGATGCCTGACATGCAAAGATATCTCTCTTCAATAGCTGCTTGAATTGAAGTATGCAAAAAGTAATTCATGCACAATGTTTTACTTTTATTTTGGAGCTATTTGGAATGTCAAAATCAGCCAGAGGGGTTTTCTTTGTTAACAGTGACAAGAAAGAAAAAGAGTGAGAAAGATTAAGGTAAGAAAGGAAAGAGGTAAGAAGGAACATGCAGACAGCAGATGACAACACCTTCAGGTCACAACAGCAGAGACCCAGGAGTTCCTCTTCACTGTTCAGGAGGAGAAGGGTGAGGAAGGGGCGGCTGGGGTGCTGGTCGGCAAAAATCAAACGAGACCCAATTATAGGAATCACAACGAGTCAGTGAGCATGGAACTCTCTTACCTGGAAAACACCAGGGCATTTGGTGTGCACTCTTGAATCACACAAGCACATACACACATTCACACCCTAAAAGTCCACAGGTGCTATATGTGTATTTGCACAAAAAGCACACATATCTTTTTTACTTTACAGTCGCACATGCTCGTGCACTCACATGCACACACTCATCCCAAACCAAGTGTGGATTCTGATAATTAGCCTGGCCAGGCCGCTGTGAAATTACTGTTCTCATCTGCTAATAGATGAGAAGACTTGAAGCGAAAAGACGCAGACACACACCAACTTCTCTATTAAAATATTAAAGGTGGGAAAGACTAAAGAGCAACATTAAAGACTGCAACCAAAATTGGAATGGCTGCACTAAAAACAACAAAGAGAATCAAGCCTGTGCTCTAAACTGAGTTGTTGGTGACGTTAAATTACAAAAATCTGTACAGCGGACTGCTGATGTGTTGTGGTGGCCACCTATGATGAGAAGGAATAGGTGAGGGTGGTGATGGATGCAAAACCGTTAGTGGAAACTCCTTGTCCAAGACCACAGAGTGAGAAGACAAGGACGTGAGGAGGGCAGACAACAAAAAAGTGACATCAGAAAAATTAAGACTAGGAGAAATAAACTGAATCAAAAAACTGACATGAAAGAGAGAGAGAATGAGAGAAAGTGACTGAGTAGACAGGAAGAAAGAGAAACCTGAACCTGTGACCTTAGATGAAAGAACCAGTCACTGTGGGCTACAATTAGGAATGGTAGGAGGGAGCGCATAGGTCAGGAGAACAGGGCTACACACACACATGCACACACACACACGCACGCACACACACACACACACACACACACACGCACGCACGCACGCACGCACGCACGCACGCACGCACGCACGCACACACACACACACACACAGTAGCTGTGAATATCTATGTGTGAAACATTTATTCCATAAAATCTACAATAATTCTCACTGTACAGATGACAAATTGATAAAAATGATTAGATTTTGGTGAGGTTCATTATGTAAGGAGATTAACGAATGGCTACAACATTTAAAGATTTGACATCAGAACAATTCAATTTAAATGGTAAATGGACTGTACTTATATAGCGCCTTTCTATCTTATCAAGATACTCAAAGTGCTTTACACTACAATCTGTGCCTCATTTACCCATTCATACAACACTCTACTAGATAACAAAGTCCATGGTCAATAATCCAGGTATACAATCCAACATTTTTCAGTCAGGTCATCTGGACAGTTTCTTTTTGAAGTAAGCTGTTGGGGGAAGAATCAGTTTTAAGTTGTGTGTTTCCTTGACTGATGAAGCCTTCCGAATTGAAGGCGAAACGTTTCAGCACAAAAAAAGAAAACTGTCCAGTTGACCTGACTGAAAAATGTTGCACTCTACTAGATCTCTACAAAGATAATTGAACAAATCATTCTAAAGAGACTAATCAGAGCTTTAGATCACATTCATACACTGATGGGACACACATCAGAGGCTATGAGGGGTTCAGTGTCTTGCCCAGTGACACTTCAGCATGTGACTGCTGGTGGATTCGAACCCCCAATTCTCGCATTGGAGGACGACTGTTTTAACCACTCAGCCACAGCTGCCCCAATAAATTCAGTTTATTTATATAGCACCAAGTCACAACAGAAGTCGTCTCAGGGCACTGAACAGAAACATTCATATATCTATAAAGTAAGTTAACATCACAGACATCTACACCTCCAGATGCAGGAAGAGTGCCACTTGCATCATGAAGGACCCCACTCACCCAGCACACACACTTTTTGCCCCGCTCCCCTCAGGCAGGAGGTTGAGGAGCATTAAGTGTAGAACCACTGGACTGAGAAACAGCTTCTACCCTGAAGCTGTTAGACTCATGAATCTCCAATCAGGATTATCACTGTGAAAAAAAGCATTATGTTGCTGCTGATCCGTCTCATGTTGCTGCTGATCTGTTTCATATTCTGATCTGTTTCAATGTTGATGTGTTCATGCGTGCTCATCTGCTCACACAGACTCAAGTTTGTGCTGCTGTTCGGCATATTCTAAAAAAGTTAAATCTGGTCCTCTGGATATTCAAAAAAAAAACAAAAACAAAGCAAAACAACAAAAAAATGTAGAAACGTTTTGTCTCTCATCATCAGGCAATCTATCAATTTCTTCTTGTAACCACTTCCTGGATCTCTTTTCAGAGGTTCATAAGTGTTTGTCACTAAGGAGTGTCATAACTTTCTCATGATAGTCTTTCTGGTTCAAAATCACTGTGCACCTTCCTTTGTCTGCTGGGAGAATGATGATGTTTTTGTCCTTGCTAAGAGTGGTGAGTGCGTCCCTCTCCTCTCTACTGATGTTGGAAGGTGGTGGTTTGGCATTGCTGAGGCAGGCTGAAACTTTAATTCTGAGCTGTTCTGCTTCAGCCTCTTTAATTTTGTTGTTGCGGATGGCTGACTCAGTAGCTGTGATCATCTCCACCAGAGGAATTCTACTTGGTGCAACCGCAAAGTTCAGTCCCTTGGCAAGAATCTCTGTCTCCGGCTGGGTGAGCTGTCTGTCAGATAAATTCTTCACCCACTTTTCTGCCTCCCTGACATGTAATTGACTACTGAAGTGTTGTCCTACACTGAATGTGTTGTTATTGGAATAGTGATGGTGTTGATGAGTTATTAGTAAGTTAAACTTGTTTTGTTGTCGAGTCTTGGACTTGACATGCTGTGCTAAGCGTGCCTGATCTGTACAGTCCAACACTTGCTGAAGTGTGGTCTGATCTAGACACATAGTTAGTTTCTGTTTAATGTGCTCTTCTTTGGCCTTCAAGGCCTCAATAGTAAAATTGGTCTGTCTCACCCGTTCATTCAGCAGCTGGGTCTGTGCCTTCTGAAGGATCTTGCTTGCCCGGTGCCTGCTGACCGAAGATTTTAGTTCCAGGCTCTTGGGAATGATGCCACTTTGTCGACATCTGAGGTTGAATCGCAAATGGTTCCTGTAGTCTGCCCTCTTCCTTGCTGTTTTCTCAAACTCTCTAACTAAAGGTGTGGAATGAAAAAAAAAACTTGAAAAAAATCGAGACTACTGTGGCAGCAGTCTGAGGAGCTGAGGAAGACCTAAACATCAGGCTATGGTCGTTAACATTTTTTGGTGTATTGGATCAGTCCAAGTTTTTTCTTTTTAGAAAATTAATTTAGTTTTCCCCCCACCCACTCGGAATCTGGTGTAGATTTTTCCCCCCAGACTTTAAGAAAAGCTGGTTAGTCAACCTGACTCTTCACCACCTTCACCTATCGTCCGCTGTTCTCTGCTTGCTTCTCGCTACACTTCCAGGGTTCTGGAAAAGCCTGTCTTGAACACTTTATGAACGAGCTCTTTTCCTCATTCTCTCCTGGGCTGCTGTATGTTGCAATCTGAGCGTGTCAGTAATAAAAACTCCAATGTGGATGAACTTCTTCGTACTCTTCTCTCACTTTAAACTCAACTCTTTCTCTTCAGGCTCTCTCTTTGCCTGTCTTGACCCTGCACAGTTTATATGACACTGCTTATTAAATTTTCTGCCTGCCTTCACTTCCTCCAGCGCACTGAGTAAATTGTTGTACACAGACAGCTGTCAACAGAAGAACATTCTTGGTAAATGGGGGTTAAGAATCGCTGTACAGAAGCTAACTAGACTAGAAATGGCATGAGTGACATTGCCAGCTCTGAACTGAGCACGCTTCAATGAACATAATATACTGAGAGGAAGGAGCACACTGATGAACCACAAGTTACCCTGGGAAAGAACTGTGGTCAAATCTTCCAACACGTTTCCAGATATTTGAATGGACTGTACTTACATAGCACCTTTTTATCTTATTTCAAGATACTCAAAGTGCTTTACACTACAATCTGTGTCCTCATTTATCCATTCATACAGCACTCTACTAGATCTCTACAAAGCTAATCTAAAGAGACTAATCAGTGCTTTTAGATCACATTCATACACTGGTGGGACACACATCAGAAGCTATGAGGTGTTCAGTATCTTGCCCAGGGCAGTGGTGGGATGTAACTAAGTACAAATACTTTGTTACTGTACTTAAGTACATTTTTCATGTATCTGTACTTTACTTAAGTAGAGTTAAATGTGGGTACTTTATACTTTTACTCCACTCCATTTTACATCAAGTATCTGCACTTTCTACCACACTACATTTCTATAACGCGTTGCATTACAAGTTACATTCATGTTGCGGCTTTTTGATTTGTTTGTTACTTTGAAAGTAACCAATGGTGAGAGGGGAGCTGGTCCATTGAATCACTGCAAAGTGGGCAGGTAACGTTAGACCCACCTTCAAGAAGAGCTGGGCCAATGACATATATTCTACTATGTATGTCACTGAACTGGATGCACCCGCAGCACCACTAACACACCCAAAATGTATTCCACCGCAAGAGAGTCAGCCAGAAGATATGCTCCACCCATGTCCTTATTGAAAGACTGCTCAGTACAACAGGACAGATTCTCTCTCCCAAAAGAGCCAGATTGAACTCAAAAATCTTTGAAAACCAACTTCTTCTGAACTTGAACAAGAAATTCTTGTGTCAGTTCATGGATGTTAGGAGACAAGAGATGTCTCCAAATGGCTCGACACTATGGTCCAAGTTTTAAAAATGGTGTCAGGAAGTTAAAATCCATCCATCCATCCATTATCTTTACCCGTTTATTCCATTTTGGGTCACGGGGGTCGCTGGTGCCCATGTCCAGCAATCACTGTGCGAGGGGCGGGGTACACCCTGGACAGGTCGCAAGTCCATCACAGGGCCACATAGAGACAAACGAGACAAACAACCATTCACTCTCTCACACACCTAGGGACAATTTAGAGTTACCAATCAGCTTAACATGCATGTTTTTGGTCTGTGGGAGGAAACCGGAGCACCCGGAGAAAACCCACGCATGCACGGAGAGAACATGCAAACTCCACCCAGAAAGGCCCCTGGACCGGGGTTTGAACCAAGGACCTTCTCGCTGAGAGGCAGCAGCTCTACCAGTTGCACCACCGTGCTGCCTAGGAAGTTAAAATATTGTTCATTATTGACCCATTACAAGGTTGAATAGATAGTATTTTAACTAGAGTTGATGACAAACTGGAGTCAGTTGAAATGATCAGTCTGTTCCTTTGTCAGTTGTGTCTAATGCCACTTTTGTTCAGGCAGACAACTTTTTGTGTTTACTGCAGTTAAAATGACACATTGGTTTTGCTTTGTGTTAAATAAAAACTTTCAAAGGTATAATCATTCCTCTTTCTTATTTTGCTTAATGACATTTAACTCTGCATGTCATCCCTGAAATTCTGATGCACAGAATCACGAGTCCAAGTGTGAAATGTGTCACAGAGTAAACACAATAAAAGCATGTATTATCTGCAGCATTGTTCATTAAAATGGCGCAACACTATTAATGTATTACAGAAAGTATACATACTGTAGGTACACTTAAAGATATGTAGACCATTGCATTATGTAATTAGGAAGTACTTTTACTTTTAATACTTTAAGTATTTTAAAAGCAAGTACTTATTTACTTTTACTTGAGTAAACATGTTAATGTTGTACTTCTACTTTTACTAGAGTACATTTTTGTCTGTTTATTTGTACTTT
>NC_056498.1:92531223-92545684 GCF_014905685.2 Nematolebias whitei
TTGTACTTTTACTTAAGTACAGTGTTTGAGTACTTTCTCCACCACTGGCCCAGGGACACTTCAGCATGTGACTGCTGGTGGATTCGAACCCCCAACTCTTGCATTTCACAGAAAGTAAAAGGCTGTAAAAAAACAAAAAAACAAAAACCACGATCTTGTGAGAATTGTGACAAGGGATTTGAGGGTAAAATGAAATAAATACATTTTAGTAATAAAATATCTAAAAGGCAGCAGCTGCTTGGCCTCACATTTGCTGCCAGAATTCTTAAAAAGGAAATATGCCCTTGAATTAGATGTTTTTATAGAAGTGTGTGTGTGTGTGTGTGTGTGTGCGTGTGTGTGTGCGTGTGTGTGTGCGTGTGTGTGTTTGTTTGTTTTCTGTGGCAGCCACAGGAATAACCGTTTCTGAATAATCTGGGAAAATAAATGAGGACCTTCCAAGGACTGGAAGCGTTAAAAGTCTTCAGAGGAAGGGAGAGAAATTAAAAGAACTTTTCAAAGCTGTTGCTGCGCTGATATATTTCCTTAGCGACAAAAAGAAACGTCCTCCTCTGTCCCTTGTTGTACACCAAGATGGCTGACTTAAGTCCGATTAGCTCCTTAAAGTAGCCAGACCCACCCTTTCACTCTGTGTCTCCTCCTGATTTCCTGACACATTTCCAAGGACAATTGGTTAATATCCCCCCTCAAACACACACTGTATGCATAGGGAAAGGAATCAAAAGAGGAGGGGTGAAGGGTGATATTGAATTGTTTACACTTTTTTTAATAGAAAACATTGATCAAAGCAAAACGACTGGCCTTGAGGCCACTGTGCTGATAATTGTTCGTGATTCAGATTAGATTACTCAATGTCTTGTTTTGATTAGCATGAGTGTGTGTGTGTGTGTGTGTGTGTGTGTGTGTGTGTGTGTGTGTGTGTATGTGTGTGTGTGCGTGCGTGTGTGTGTGTCACTGTTATCAGCTGGAGAGGCATTAGCCTTTCCCATTTTACTCTCCATCTGTCTAAGTAGGTGCTTTGTGATTTAGCATGCATAAGTTATAATTTAATTCAATTAAAGCAGGCTGCTTTTTTCTAGAGAAGTGGCTAATGTGAGCTAAAGGAGGGGCCCACTTTAGCTATTTCAGAACTGTGACTTTCATTGTAAAAACTAAATACATAATGACTTAATTTTGTTATTTTTCTAAAACTTAACTGGTCAGTAGTGTTCAGATTTTCTAACAAAAAGACCATTTAAGTGCTTCCCGTGAGTGTTTATAGCTTTGATATAAACCCTCTGAGACATCAAAGTGTCTTCTCCTCAGATAATCACAGTCATACGCACCATGTGGTACATGTGGTGGAAGGAAATTGTGTACACAGGGTCCCAGTTACATCCAACAAAAGTATAAAATGTAAAAGAAAAACGGTAATAAGATCTAAGATATGAACTAAGAAAAATGTTAACTAAAAATACGCTAAGCACTAATTGTACAAAAACAATAAAAACAATATGCCAAACATATCCTGATGCATGCTCAATAATCCAGGTAGAAAAATCTAAAAAAGTTAAATCTGGTTCTCTGGACATTCAAAAAAACAAAACAAAGCAAAACAACAAAAAAAGAGAGACTGGGCTGAATACAGCACCTCCGACTGAGGAAGTCTCTCGGATGAGAGACGAAACGTTTCTACATTTTTTTGTTGTTTTGCTTTGTTTTTTTTTGTTTTTTTTTGAATGTCCAGAGGACCAGATTTAACTTTTTTGGATTTTTCTACCTGGATTATTGAGCATGCATCAGGATATTTTGAACCACTTTGGCCAGGATTGCCTCAAACTAGGTAGCAGTACCAGTGACAATAATGACATCAAAATACAAATAACCTACTGATTATGACTGATTCACGTAAAAATAATTGTAGCTTGTTTATTCTATGATATTGTTTATCATTTCCTCTCTTTAAATCACCCTTTCAGCACAAAAGTTAGGTTTAATGTTGACAGGATCAGGAGAAATTTTGCAAGATGCAAAAAAAAACAACAAAACACCCTCCCAAAATAGTAATAAAAAAATAAATAAATAAACTTTAATAACAGCTCTATTGTTATTGTGATTTTCAGGGCTAGTAGGATACACAACAGTGGACACAAGTACAGCAGGTTGCAAATGTAAATGGTTGTAAATGGTCTGTACTTATATAGCACCTTTCTATCTTATTGAGATACTCAAAGCGCTTTGCACTACAATCTGTGCCTCATTTACCCATTCATACAGCACTCTACTAGATCTCTACAAAGATAATTGAACAAATCATTCTAAAGAGACTAATCAGTGCTTTAGATCACATTCATACACCGATGGCACACATAGGAGGCAACAAGGGGTTCAGTGTCTTGCCCAGGGACACTTCGGCATGTGACCGCTGTGGGGTTCGAACCCCCAACTCTTGCATTGGAGGACGACTGCTCTAACCACTCAGCCACAGCCGCCCATGAGAGGTGCAAAGCTCAGCAAAATCATTTGTTTTGACAAATGTTGTTTTGACAAATGACACAAAAAAGGGCAGAGATGGTGTAGAGGTAGGCAGCTGACTTGGGACCAGAAAGTTGCAGGTTCATGGTGTCTTTGAGCAAGTCACGTACCGGTAATCCGTAATTGCTCTTCGGGCGCTTACAAAGCTGCCCACTGCTCCTCCTCGGTGTATCTCACATGTGATGGGTTAAATACAGATAACTAATTTTGTCATTGTATGGGAACATACAATGATGACAACTAAGGGTGCACCAATTTAATGGCCCCGATTTCCTTAATTTTGAGAAATCGGAAATCGTCCGATACTTGAATAAGAAACCGATTTTACCATTTTTTTTAGTTTTAACAAAAATTGTCTAAACTTCATTTATATTTCAGAGCACTACCTCTTGGCCAGTTAAAACAAGGTTGTATTGTTTCTAGGATATTGTTCAAGGGTATGTTTTTCAACAAAATAATAATGGAAAATTGAAGGTGCATTGTGACCTTATAACACCTGACAGTGTCGCTTATAAAAAAAAATCGGTATCGACCAAAATCGGAATCGGTAGGTCAGGCTTTTTAGAAATCGGTGATTGGTGATCGGCCAGAAAACTGCAATCGGTGCACCCCTAATGACAACACATACATAGCACTTTACTTTATGTTTAAGTTAGCTTGTTTTAAACCAACTGCCTTGTACAACATAGTAAAAATATATATGTATTATCAAGGTATAAACCCAACAAAAACTGATGGTATAAAACATTCAAGCATTGATGATTGATTGAAGCATGATTTAAAGGTTAATGTTGCAAATAAATGTAAAAAAAAACAACAATTTCCCTATTTCTTTTCATGACTGACAGCAAAATATTTTATTTGCTAAAAAAAGACAATTAGAAAATTAGAAAATCTTTTCAGTATTTGAAGAATTTGACTGGCTCTTACAAGAGCCTGATAAGATTCTCTGACACCCAGCAGACTTACATCAGAGATGCCTGAAGTCCTGTTTGGTGCAGCTATAGAGTTGGAGACGTTCTTGCTGCCCGCTTTCACTGCAGCATCTCGGCGGGCCTGCTCCAGGAGGAGCCGGGCTCTCTCCTTCAACTCCTCCTGACGAGAAAGAACTTTCTACAAGAAGAAACAAAGTGTGATCTCACAATGGCTGTACCGTGTTTTTCGCTGTATAAGTTGTGGTTTTATTGCATAATTTGCACGCCCTGCGACTTATAGTCCGAAGCAATTTATTTATGGATTTTTCAATAATATGACCGTTTTCATTCATTCTGACAGAAAAAAAATTGAACAGTACCATTTTCAGCCACTAGATGGCAGCAGAGTAGTAAGGCATGTCGTTGCGTCAAGTAATGGAGTTAAACTCAAAGCTGTCTGCTCCTCAGATAAATAATGTTAAATTATTATTTTTAAATATGAATGTTTCTGTTAACTTATTTTATATATTAATTTTCCTGTTCAGTGTCCTGAGGCAACTTCTGTTGTGACTTAGTGCTATATAAATAAAATGAATTGAATTAATAGGTAAAAGTGGCTATGATTGACAAAATCTGCTTGCCATAACCTGCCCCCGTCGTTTGCCTGGAGCTACCAAATTAGCTTCAATTCACTGCGCCACCCCGGCAAAATGTAGCTGCTTTGACCGTCAAAGTGAATTTATTAGAATGAATGGACAGCGAGTCCTCCTTCTGCGTGGTCATGTTTCTGCATATCGGCTTTTGAAAATGCAGCTGATTTGATCGTCAAAGTGCATTTATTATGTAAAAGTTCAACTGAAACACACATTTACTATAAAGTCAAGCTAACAAATAATTGTTTTAGGTGCTTATCTTGTTAAATTTCAAATAAATGGACAGCAAGTCGCCCTCTGCACATGGGTCCGCATATCAGCTTTTGAAAATGCAGCTGATTTGACTGTCAAAGTGCATTTATTAAGCAAAAGTTAGACTGAGACACAACTTTAGTATAATGTCGAGCAAACAAATAATTGTTTTTAGGTGTTTATCTTGTTAAATTTTGAAGAAATGCGGAGGCTCGTCCCTCTGCGCGTGCCTGCATTTGACCGTTTTGACCATCAAAGTGCATTTATTAAGCCAAAGGTAGACTAAGATACACCTCTACTACAATTTTGAGGAAACATATAATTGTTTTTAAGTGTAAATCTAGTTAAATTCTTGTTAAAGTCCATCTGTGCACGCTCCCGCAGCCGCCATTTGGCAGCCCAAAGATTTTTGGCATAACACCGGCCCACATTTCCGGGTTCAGCCCACATTTCCGGGTTGTCAGCGGTGACATGTAACAAACGCAACGCGTCAACACAGCGACAAAACTGCGAATCAACATATTTATGGATTTTTTCCACTTTTTTAGACAAATTTGGACAGATGCGACTTATAGGGCGGTATGACGTGTATGGCAGAAAATATGGTATTAACAAAAATTGCGTAGGTTTCACTTCACTAATGAAACTGCAACAAAAATTGTGTAAACTTTGTACACGTAAATGCATCTAATATTCTTTCTTGATGTGCATAATTTCACTTTTTGCAGTTCAATTCTCTACAAAAGTTTACTCACTTTTTCAGCTGGAGGACTTGATGCAGAAGCAGGTGATGGATCCTTTAAAAAGATAAACAAATCACAACAAAAGGTGCTTAATTGTATAGTAGAAAGTTACAAGTCATATTTTAAAGGTACTTCTTTATCATTATTGCTGTGAATTTAAACCCAAACAGTTGACACAATTCTGGTAATGTCAACAAGAAATGGTAGAAAGGAGTAAAACAAGTGTAAAATACATTCCTGATGATTTAAACATAAGCATTATTAGAAAGAGAAGAACAGCTTACAAAAACAAAACGCTCAACTGGTTCAACATTTCATGTTAGGCAGGCACAGACAGAACAAAGTTCTTGCATTGATCATGTCAACAATTTCAATCAGACTTGGATTCAGGTAAAAATGCACCCAATTAACTAGATAACAGCAAATCAGAAAATGGGTGACATGACTGCCATCACAACGCCCCCCACCCCCCACCCCCCGGCACTTGCTGGCCCCACTGCTTGACCCATGACCTTTCAGCTTGTAAACAAGAAGCTGTAAACTGGGGTTCACCAACTGCACTGAGCACATTTGTGTGCATGAGTGAGTGCACGCGTGCATACGGGTGTGTGTCGGTGTGCAAGTAGAGATGATGTCGGCTCTGCGCAAAGCATCGCCACGCCTGAGCAGTCACGGTTCCAACTGTCATCAACTGCAAGGATGAGAAATATAATGAAAAATATAATGAAATGTCAAAGAAGGTGTTTCTGTTAGGCGCCTTCAGTAGTCGCCACATGTTCAGGACCAGGATGTGTCGGGTTCTAGGCAGTCATACAGGTGACGACAACATCTAATGCAGAAGGGAAGAATTTCAGTACGGTCATCTCTGCATTTGTATCAACAAGGTTGGGATTTGAAGCTTAGCGAGTGCCAGGAGGTAATGAATGTTCGAGGCATCCTCTGTCTTATGACTGACGGCTCTGAGAAAATTTCAATCAAATCTTGGGTGAAAGGATAAAAACATGAACAATCCACACGGAAGCCAAACTAGATACCTGAAGGTAAACGCTGCCAGAATCTTAATACCCGACTTAAAGAGCAAAAATTTGTTTATGATACATAAATAGCACATTTCTTTAAATACCATTTTCTTTTATTTGTTATTCCAAATTTGTATGCTTTTTATTATTGTCTACTGTTGTCTTTGTTGTCCACTGTTGTCATCACTCTTTGTTAAAATCATGTCTCTCTTGTAAATGAGTTCCCGATGCTCAATGGGATTAACCTGTATAAATAAAGGTTGAATGAAAAAGACTGGTTTTCAGGTTTTCTGGTACAAGAGTTCTAATTGTTTAGAGCTTATCATAGCACAGAAACAGCACTAGTAAAAGTCACTAATGATATTCTCATGGTCTCAGACAATGGAATTGTGTCTATACTGGTCCTGTTAGACCTCAGTGCTGCATTTGATACAGTTGATCACAATATTTTACTAAAGAGGCTTGAATATGATATTGGGATTACAGGAACAGCTCTTAAATGGTTTAAATCATATCTATCTGATAGATTCCAGTTTGTAAATGTAAATAATAAATCTTCTTCGTACACCAAAGTTTGTCATGGAGTTCCTCAGGGCTCAGTGCTTGGTCCAATACTCTTTACTTTATATATGCTTCCATTAGGTAAAGTTATTTACACAGCATGGGCTAAATTTCCATTGTTATGCTGATGACACACAATTATATTTGTTCATTAAACCCAATGAATCCAATTAGCTACTTAGACTACAAACATGTCTTAAAGACATAAAAACCTGGATGACCCTTAATTTTCTCCTGATGAACACAGACAAAACTGAGGTTTTAGTTTTGGGACCTGAGCACCATAGGAATGAATTTTTCAGTCTTTCTCCCTCCTTAGATGGCATTAATCTGTCCTCCAGCTCTAATGTTAAAAATCTTGGTGTTATTTTTGATCAGGATATGTCTTTTATCCCCCACATTAAAAACGTTACTAGAACTGCCTTCTTCCACCTGTGTAATATCACTAAAATTAGAAACATCTTATCTAAAAATGATGCAGAAAAACTGGTTCATGCATTTGTCACGTCTAGACTGGACTATTGCAATGGTTTATTATCTGGATGTGCAAATACTTCTTTAAAACGTCTTCACTTGATCTGAAATCCTGCTGCCAGAGTCTTAACTGGAGTTAGTAGGAGAGATCATATCTCTCCAGTTTTAGCTTCTCTCCATTGGCTCCCTGTCAAATCTAGAATAGAATTCAAAATCTTACTTCTAACTTACAAAGCTCTCAACAACCTGGCTACATCTTATATTACAGATCTTATTGTTCCATATTTCCTAACAGAGCACTTGGCTCTCAGACTGCAGGTTTACTTGTGGTTCCTAGAATTTACAAAAACAGAATGGGAGGCAGATCTTTCAGTTATCAGGCTCCTCTCTTGTGGAACCAACTTCCAAGCTCTGTCCGTGAGGCTGACACATTATCCAGTTTTAAAACTAGGCTTAAGACTTTACTGTTTGCTAAATCCTATAGTTAGGGTCAGCTTGGGTTTCCTGAGCTGTCCCTTAGTTATGCTGCTATAGGCTTAGACTGCTGGAGGACAAACTGACCACAATTGTCACTCTACTACTGTCTCTGCTCAACCTGTTTTGTATTTGAAATTATTTTTTCTATCCTTAACATGTGTTTTTTGTCTTTCAGATAGACCTGGACCTATACCTGGACCTACCATTCTACGTTCGTCTGTCTCTCCTTTCTGTCCTCTCAACCAGCCGGTCAAAGCAGATGGCTGCTTGTCCTGAGCCTGGTTCTGCTGGAGGTTTCTCCCTTTTAAAAGGGAGTTTTTCCTTTCCACTGTTGCCAATGTGCTTGCTCAGGATGGGAGACTGCAACGAAGCCAAGATTCAACTTGTCTGCTGGATTCCTTAGATACAGAACTTTACTAATTGGCTTTTATGTATGTGAATGTTCCTGTAAAGTGCTCTGAGACAACTTTGTTGTGATTTGGCGCTATACAAATAAACTGAATTGAATTAATCGTTGCCCGCTGTCTTAATTCCTTGTGTCTTCGTGTGTTTTATAAGCATTAACCTACAATTAAGTGTGGTAGTAGCTGAGAGTTATCTCTGATAAATATTTTTGAGCAGTAAAAGATCATGCAAGATCTACGTTTAAAACTTGGCATTACAATTGAAGAGAACCATGTCTATTAGTAAAACATCTTATAAACCAGTGGACCATTTTTTTCGAATCTTAGAAAATAATCATGTGATATACATTACAACCTATAGACTTTTAAAGTCAACTAGATTCAAGATGACCGGCAATGTTTATCAACCTCAGTGATACACATTCCTTGAAGGAATAAAAGTTTTTAATATTTTTATATTTTACTGTGCTTTAATCAAGGCTAGAAAACAAGGGGCTCGGATGTTTCCCAAAACAGCAGAACCATCTCTCAAAACACTCCTTATCTCAAACTGAAGGATATCTCTTTAATGCCCATGAACTACTGTATATGTCTGTGCAAGCAAAGAGTGTTGTGTAAGGAGGCTACAGCTGGCTTCAAAGACACCCACTGAACTCTGCTGAGATGAGAATTTTATAAAAGGGAGCAGATAACGCTGCTTGTGGCTCATTTCTGTGACTGGTCTTCATGCACGTTTGTTTATGAAAGTAACCTGTCCTGAAATCTACCTTTGCAAGAAAACTGCTGGTTAAAAATCTTCACCTGCCATAAGATGTGGTTCTTTTGAGTAAACAATGTTAGAGAATGAGAAAATGTCATCAACAACTCCCTGTCATCCATCTATCTATCCATTTTCTTCTGCTTATCTGGGGTCGAGTCGCGGGGGTAGTAGCTTAAGAAGGGAGGCCCAGACTTCCCTCTCCCCAGACACTTGGGCCAGTTACTCCGGGGAGAATCCTAAGGTGTTTCCAGGCCAGCCGAGAAACATAGTCCCTCCAGCGTGTCCTGGATCTTCCCCTGGGTCTCCTCCCGGTGGGATGGGTCCAGAACACCTCGTCAGGCAGGCGTCCAGGAGGCATCCTGGCCTGATGCCCAAGCCACCTCAACTGGCTATTCTCGGCGTGGAGAAGCAGCTGTTCTACTCTGAGTCCTTCCCTGAAGACCGAGCTTCTCACCCTATCTCTAAGGGAGAGTCCAGATACCCTGTGGAGAAAACTCATTTTGACCACTTGTATCTGATATCTCATTCTTTCGGTCACAACCCAAAGCTCATGACCATAGATGAGGGTAGGAATGTAGATCGACCGGTAAACTGAGAGCGTCGCCTTTTGACTCAGCACTCTCTTCACCACAACAGACTGGTACAGCACCCGCTTCACTGCAGATGCCGCACCTATCCGCCTATCGATCTCTTGCTCCATTTTTCCCTCATTCATGAACAAGACCTCATGATATTTAAACTCCTCCACTTGGAGAAGGACCTCCTCCCCAATCCAGAGAGGGCACTCTACCCTTTTCCGGCTCAAAACCATGTCCTCGGATTTGGAGGAATTGATCCTCATCCCGGCTGCGTTACACTCGGCTGCAAATTTCTCAGGCGAAAGCTGTAGATCACAACCTGATGAAGCCAATAGGACCACATCATCTGCAAAAAGCAGAAACGCAATCCTAAGGCTACCAAAATGGATCCCCTCGACACCTTGGCTGCGTCTAGAAATTCTGTCCATAAAAGTTATGAACAGAATCGATGACAAAGGGCAACTTAGCGGAGTCCAACTTTCACCGGGCACAAGCCCGACTTACTGCCGGCAATGCAGACCAAGCTTTGATACCGGTCATACAGGGACCTAACAGCCCGTATCAAAGGGCCTGGTACCCCCTACTCCTGGAGTACCCCCCACAGCGTTACCCGAGGGACACGGTTGAAGGCCTTCTCAAAGTCCACAAAGAACATGTAGACTGGTTGGGTAAACTCCCACGCACCCTCCAGGACCCTGCTGAGGGTGTAGAGCTGGTCCAGTGTTCCACGACCAGGACAAAAACCACATTGCTCCTCCTGAACCTGAGGTTCGACTATTCGGTGGACCCTCCTCTCCAGAACCCCTGAATAGACCTTACCAGGGAGACTTAAGAGTGTGATCCCCCAGTAGTTGGAACACACTCTACAGTCCCCCTTTTTGAATAGGTGGACCACCACCTCAGTCTGCCAATCCAGGGGAACTACCCCTGATGGCCACACAATATTGTAGAGCCGTGTAAGCAAACACAACATCCAAAGCCTTAAGGAACATTGGGTGAATCTCATCCACCCCTGGGGCCCTGCCACCGAGGAGCTTTTTAACCACCTCAGTGATCTCAGCACCAAAGATTGGAGAGCCTGACCCAAAATCCCCAGGATCCGCTTCCTCAGTGGAAGACGTGCAAGTGGGATTGAGGAGGTCTTTGAAGTACTCTGCTCATTGACACACAACATCCCTAGTTGAGGTCAGCAGCACACCACCTCCACTATAAACAGAGTTGGTAGTATACCGCTTCCCCACTGAGATGCCGGATGGTGGACCAGAATTGCCTCGAAGCCGTACGGAAGTCATTCTTCATGGCCTCTCCAAACTCCTCCCACATCTGAGATTTTGCCTCAGCGACCACCCGAGCAGCATGCCGCTTCGACTGCCAGTACCCATCAGCTGCTTCTGGGGTTTCACAGGCAAAAAAGGCCCGAAAGGACTCCTTCTTCAGCCTGACAGCTTCCCTCACCGACGGTGTCCACCACCGAGTTTGTGGGTTGCTTTCACGACAGGCACTGAAAACTTTTTAGCCACAGCTCCGGTAAGCCACCTCGACAATAGAGGCGCGGAACATGGTCCACTCGGTCTCAATGTCACCCACCTTCCCAGGAACGTGTTCGAAGTTCTCCTGGAGGTAGGAGTTAAAGCTCCGTCTCACGGGAGACTCTGCCAGACATTCCCAGCAGACCCTCAAAATACATTTGGGACTGCCAGGTCTGACCGGCATCCTCCCCCACCATCAGAGCCAACTCACCACCAGGTAGTGATCAGTGGACAGCTCCGCCCCTCTCTTCATCCGAGTGTCCAAGACCTGCAGCCGTGGATCAGATGAGACAACAATAAAGTCGATCATCTAACTGCAGCCTATGGTGTCCTGATGCCAAGAGTACATATGGCCACCCTTGTGCTTGAGTATGGTGTTCGTTATGGACAATCCATGACGAGCACAGAACTCCAACAACAGAACACCACTCGGGTTCAGATCAGGGGGGCCTATCCTCCCAACCACACCCCTCCAGGTCTCACTGTCATTGTCCACATGAGTGTTGAAGTCCCCCAGCAGAACAAGGGGATCCCCAGGAGGCGTACTCTCCAGTACCCCCTCCAAGGACTCCAAAAAGGGTGGGTAATCTGAACTGCTGTTTGGTGCATAAGCACAAACAGTCAGAACCTGTCCCCCCACACATAGGCAAAGGGAGGCTACCCTCTCGTTCACCTGGGTGAACCCCAACGTACAGGCACCAAGAAGAGGGGCAACAAGTATGCTCTCTCCTGCTTAGTGCCTCTCACCAGGGGCAACTCCAGAGTGGAAGAGAGTCCAACCCCTCTTAAGGAAATTGGTTCCAGAGCCAGAGCCATGCGTCAAGGTGAGTCTGACTATTTCTAGCCAGAACTTCTTAACCTCACACACCAGCTCAGGCTCCTTCCCCACCAGAGACCATGTCCCATTAGCCAACTTCTGTAGCTGAGTATCAGACTGTCAAGGTCCCACCACATCCCAGTAGCAAGCTTCTGTAGCTGAGTATCAGAACGTCAAGGTCCCCGCCCTCGGCTACCACCAATCCTACATTGCACCCAACCCCTTTGGCTCCTCTCACAGATGGTGAGGCCATGGGAAGGGGGAACCGGTTGGGCTCCATGGGTAAAATCTCTACCATCAGACGCTTGCTAGTACGCCTGACCTCCAGGCCTGGCTCCAGAGTGGGGCCCCGGTGACCCACATCTGGGTGAAAGAACATTGTTTCCATTTGTTTGATTCATCATAAGGGGTCTTTCGGTTGCACTTTGTCTGGTCCCTCACCTAGGACCTGTCTGCCTTGGGTCCCCAAATCCCTGCCTTGTTTATTAAAAAAGGAAAAAAGATAAAGTAGAACTTTGTGAGTATTTACCTGTTTAACAGAGAAATCTGTGTGACTGACTGAAGGGGATCTGGTGTTAGAGGTCAGCTCGGACTCTGAGTGACGCAGGCTGGCCCTTTTCTTTTTAATGAGGTCAGCATCCCTGTTATAGGAGAAGCCTAGTTTCTGGTGAGGTGATGAGTTCTCTCTCCTTGTTAGAGAAGATGATTCATTGTTTCTTTTCTCTCTATCCTCTCCAACCTCCTCATCCAGTAGAGTTTCCTTCTTCACCTCTTTCTTCTCTCTTTGTGGTATTTCACATGAATCCAATGTGTTTGCTTTCAGTAGAATCCCTCTATCCTCAGAGCCTGGTGTTACCATGTGGGTTGAGTTTGCAGCTGTGGTTGCTAATACTGTCCGCGGCAAAGGGACAGGAGTTGAGGACTGCAAAGACCCTGGTACTGAAGAGCTGGTCAAATCTACTCCAGCCTGGTGTGCCATCATCTCCTCTTCAGCAACTTCTGCCCCATTGGATTCAGTGGGAAAACCAGAAGAAGCAGACTGAAAGTCAGGTTGACAGTGCTGCACATCGTTCAGTTCAGCATAGAACTTGTCCTGGCCAATGGAGGCATTTGTATCAGTTTCAAAGTCACCCACTTTGTAGGTGCTACGATTGCTGTTGACCTCTATTTGCACCACGTTGAGCTCCTGACCAGAAAAGTGAGCCCGGATCTGGTACAAGTACGTCATTACTGTCAGCTTGTCAGGAATGGCCAGCAACACCATATCAGATGGTTCCAGGAGACGAGAGATCCCCAAACTTGCAAAGCCATCATATGCCTGAGGAAAAAAAGAACAGACAGAAATTAACATGCTTTCGTTTAATAATCATGAACCAGGGGCAAAATTTATTACAAATATGAGCTTTATACAAATACAAGATTGAGAGGGATGGAAGAGTTATAAGAGGCAATTAAAGCTGCAAGCAGCATTGAAGGCCCTTGCAGCAAAGCGTCACTCAAGCCTTACGACGACCGCGGGAGCTCCAGCAACTCCGCCCAGTCACCATTGCGAACGCTCTTGCACCCGTCCCCTGCTCATTCAACAGGTTGTGCATTCGCTGAACCTTCGACATCACCTGCGACCGCGGGAGCTCCAGCAACGCCTCCCAGTCGCCATTGCGAATGCTCTCATACCATTCCCGCACGCGTCCACCAGGGTGCGCATATGCTGAATTTTTGCAATCACCTTCCACCCATATCAGTATGAGTCCGGCTACAAGCCTTACAAGTTTGGCTAAAATCCGACCTTCCAGATAGGACTTATTGTCACTTCCTGTTTTGATGCAAATGCAAAGGACTTTTGAACATGTCATATGTGGCAATGAACAGTTAGCAAATACGGTTTCAGAATTATATCTTATGCAGTGCCAAGCTGAAAGAGTCACCCAATAATCATCAGTTTCTTCTCCGAGTGGGCCGTGCTTAAGTCAAGTCATAAATCAACAATATCAGTGTGTCTACAAATGCTCACTGATGAAGCATAAAAAAATCTGGTTTAGATCAGATCATGTATCACTGAGATATAACTGATGGAATAATGTAGGGTGCGCACTTGAGTCATATGTTAAACCACAATATCAATGTGTCTAGACTTGGTCACTGATCATGCACAAAAAATCTGTTTCCGATCAGATGATGTATCACTGAGATATAACTGTTGGAATAATGAAGGGGGTGCACTTGAGTCAAATGTTAAATAATAATATCAATGTGTCTATAAGTGCTGACTGATCATGTACAATAAATCTGATACATATTGGATGATATTTCACTGAGATATGACTGTTGGAATAATCTAGGGGGCATACTGGAGTCAAACGTTAAACAATACCAGAGTATCTAGAAGTGGACACCAATGATGCACCAAAAATCTGGCCTAGATTGGATGATATATCACTGAGATATAACTGATTAAATAATCTAGGGGGCGCAGTTGAGTCATATGTTAAAACACAATATCAATGTGTCTAGACGTGCTCATTGATTATGCACAAAAAATCTGGTTCCGATCAGATGATGCATCACTGAGATATACTTGTTGGAATAATCTAGGGGGCGCACTTGAGTCAAATGTTAAAAAACAAAACCAATGTGTCTATAAGTGTTCACTAATGACACACCCAAAATCTGGTTCAGATCAGATGATATATCACTGAGAAATAACTTTTGGAATAATCTAGGGGGCGCACTCAAGTCAAATGTTAAAATAACAATACAAATATATAT
>NC_056498.1:92545784-92556844 GCF_014905685.2 Nematolebias whitei
CAAATGTTAAATAACAACATAAATGTATATAGAAGTGCTCACTGATCACGCCCAAAAAAATCTGGTGCAGATTGGATAATATATCATTGAGATATAATAGTTGGAATAATCTAGGGGGCGCACTACAGTCATATGTTAAACCACAATATCAATGTGTCTAAAAGTCCTCACTGATGATGCACAATAAATCTGGTGCAAATTGGATGTTGTATCACTGAGCTATAACTGTAGGAAAAATGTAGGTGGCGCTGTGGAGGCTATTGGCCACTTATCATGGATACCTGTTCAAGGGGCGGATCATGGTCGATCATAGTGATTTTGTTGCACCTCGGCTGAAATCTGTGCAATTTAGAGCCAAACGTATTGCAATGGCGTCACTTCTAAATTTGCCATGCCGCCACGCCCACATTCTCAAGCAAAAACTATTTGGGCTTTAAATCAAGTCAGACATTATCCGTCTTCTAACACAGGATCATCCTTTGATCATTTGATCATCTTTGAAGGATCATCAGCTTCCGGTAAGATGGCGCCCGTGTACATGGCTTGCAATCCACCTCTGCTGATGGTGTTCGGATTATTTTTGTTTTTTGTATTCCTCATCATTGACATCAACTCTCTGCTGGTGTATGACAGACAACAACTTTTGGATCTTCGTTTTTCTGGCATTTATGTCGCTTATCTGGACCATTATCAGCGTACCTCTGGACCCCCCCCCCTGCTGGCGGACGTGCCAGCTTACCTTCGCTGCACCACTCACCTCCCTGCCCAGAGATATCGCTTCAGACGCCGGGGAAAACGTGCTGGTCAGCTGGTGAAGCTGAAAGCTCTGCGCGCTGCATCTTCCTCTCCAGCTGGCGGTCATGGTCTCCAGCTTCCCGCATGCCCGGACCAGGTAACCAGCGGGAGTTGTCAGCCATTGCGCAGCCCAGACTGACCTGGAGGGGATGTTATTGAAAACCTGCGGCCATTAGCGCGCGCTAACGCCACCGTTGCTAACTCCACCGCTGCTGGCTCTACTTTGGACAATATCCAGATGTGTTTGGTCAACGCAAGATCTGTTACCAACAAAACTTTTATCCTCAGGGATTACTTTCAAGAGCACAATCTGGACTTTCTGTGCATCACAGAGACTTGGATGTCTCCGGGTGAGTCCAGCGCCTTGACGGATTAACTGCCACCGAACAGTCTGTGTTTTAACGCCCCACGGCCATCAGGCCGGCGCGGTGGTGGATTATTAACAATATTCAAATCAACTTTTGACTGTAAACAACTGCCCATCCCAGTTTCCCGTGCCAGCTTTGAGCTGAGCATCTTTGAACTCGGACATTCACCTCAGACTTTATTTGCACTTGTCTACCGTCCACCTCAATCTAAGGGTTTCATAAATGAGTTTTCTGACTTCTTGGCTGAAATCACACCAAAATATGAGCATCTTTTCATTATTGGGGACTTTAATTTGCACGTGTGCTGTCCTGAGAAGCCCTTGGTTAAGGACTTTTTAGATTTATTGGACTCATTTAATTTAACGCAGCATGTAAACGGTCCCACCCAAGAGTGTGGACATACACTGGACCTTGTTTTAACTCATGATATGACTATTAATAATCTTGTTATTGGTGATAATGTTTTTTCAGACCACATGCCAGTCCAGTTTGAGTTCACCCTCCCCCATCTAACTCCTAAGCCGTGCATTCCTGCATGTCGCACCCGGACCATTAACCACTTCACTGCCGCACGTTTCACAGATGTTTATAACTCTGAAATGATCATTCACCCCCCAGTGTTTCTCGCCACCACTGAGGAGCTGACATCCCAGTTCAACTCTGTCTGCTTAAAGACTATGGATCATGTTACACCTGTTAAAACCAAAAAATCAAAACTCAGAGAAGAACCTTGGCTGAGTGACGTCACCATGGCCATTAGGCAGCAATGTAGGAGGGCGGAACGAAAGTGGAGGAAAGACAGGCTGCAGGTCTCTTTCCAGATACTTAAAGAGACTTGGCGCTGTTATTAGAAAACAGTAAAAGCTGCTAAATCAAAATTCTTCTCTGATATAATTATCTCAAACTCTCACAACCCACGTGTCCTCTTCTCCACCCTAAACTCTGTTCTCCACCTCACTGAACCATCACCTCTGGAAGCCTCGACTGAGCTGTACGACAACTTCCTACATTTCCTTGTGGAAAAAATTGCGACCACCAGGGCTCTCATTTCCCCTCCAACTCATGACCCATCCATCCCACCTCAATCTGTAGCTCCTTTTGACCATTTTGAACCCATCACTCTATCTTCTCTAGAGCAGGTCATGTGCAGCTTGCAAACTTCTGGTTCCCCCTTTGATGTGGTCCTCCCTCGACTACTAAAGGAGGTTTTTCCTACTATAGGTCCGTCCATTCTTGCCATAGTAAACAGTAGTTTATCGACTGGCGGGGTGCCAAAATCCTTTAAACATGCTGCTGTTCAGCCTCTCCTGAAAAAAACAAACCTTGACCCCTCAGTTGTTTCCAACTACCGGCCTGTCTCCAAACTCCCATTTGTTTCTAAAGTACTGGAGAAAATAGTTGAGTCCCAGTTGAAGTGCTTCCTGGAGGATCACGCCATCTTAGAGCTTTTCCAATCTGGCTTTAAACCTCTCCACAGCACTGAAACTGCCCTGCTGAAGGTCTTTAACGACATCTTCAGATTTACAGATACTAGTGATTCTGTGCTGCTTGTCCTGTTGGACCTCACAGCCGCCTTTGACGCCATCGACCATGAGATCCTCATTGCTAGGTTGGAGCAGTGGGTGGGCGTCACAGGATCAGCCCTCAATTGGTTCAGATCTTACCTCACTGACAGATCCTTTTGTGTCTCCATCAAGGATTTTAGTTCCGCAGAGGCAGAGCTTAAATGGGGGGTTCCGCAGGGGTCCATACTGGGTCCCCTCCTATTCTCTTTATACCTGCTGCCGCTTGGTGCTATTTTCCGGAAACACAACATGCCCTTCCACTTCTATGCCGATGACTGTCAAATTTACTTCCCCCTAAGACACAATGGTACATGCTCTATTCAACCTCTGCTCAACTGCCTGGCTGACATCAGGGACTGGATGGCTCTAAACTTCTTAAGTTTCAATGAAAAGAAGTCTGAAGTCATGTTGTTCCCTCCCAACGACATGATCACAAACCACTGCATCGACCTTTCCGCTCTAACCCTGTCAGAAAAACAAAGAGTCACTAATCTGGGCGTGATAATGGACCTTTCCCTGAAACTTAACAATCATGTAAACATGATTGTTAAATCATGCTTCTTCCAACTGAGGCGGCTGTCTAAACTGAAGCCCATATTGTCCAAAAAGAACCTGGAGACAGTAATACATGCATTCATTACATCTAGGCTTGATTACTGCAATTCACTCCTGTTTGGTATCAGTCAGACCTCCATTGCACGACTACAACTGCTCCAGAATGCAGCAGCCCGATTTTTAACCAGTACAGGCAAAAGAGAGCACATTACACCAGTTTTGGCCTCACTGCACTGGTTACCGGTTCACTTTCGAATCCAGTTCAAAATACTCATGTATGTCTACAAATCACTGAACAGTGTCGCCCCCCCCATCTCTCTGATCTGCTACAACCGTATGTCCCACCACACTCCCTGAGGTCAGCGGACCAGTTGCTCCTCACAGTTCCAGGAACTTGTCTTAAGCGCAGAGGTGACAGGGCCTTCTCTGTAGCAGGACCAAGACTCTGGAACGAGTTACCTCTGCTTGTCAGACAGGCCCCCTCCCTCTTGGTTTTCAAGTCCCATTTAAAAACTCACTACTATTCAATAGCTTTCAACACAAGATGATCTGTGTTTTGATCCTATATGTTCCACACTGGTTTGTCGTCATTATCTGCATCGGTTTTTGTCTATATTCTGATTTACCTCATTTTGTATTTTGCTTTGTGTGTTACCTGTTGTTTTGTCTGTACAGCACTTTGGTTGGCCTTGTTGCTGTTTTAAGTGCTTTATAAATAAAGTGGTATGGTATGGTATCCTGATTAGGTCAATGGTGTCAAAGAGGGAGCATTCCAATTTAAAAAAGAAACTTCCTGTTTTGAGGGGGCAGGGCTTTGATGACGTCAAAATATGACCACAGTGGATCGTCGGGCATCCAACAGGGATGAGTCATGCCAAGTTTCGTGCATTTCGATCTTTCAACGTGAAAGTTACAGCGTTTGGAATTTTATGGCGTGAAGCACGACTTTGAGGCCTGGCCACGCCCCTTTAACATATACAAAAACGCAAGCTTTTGATAACTTTTACTCCCCAATGTGTCAAGGGCATATCAACCAAGTTTGAAGGCAATCACTCAAAATTCCTAGGAGGAGTTCGTTAAAATTTGCCATTAGAAACGCCCAAAAATGACCCTTTGACCCAAAATGGCCAACTTCCTGTTGAGTTTGAACCAGGGCTCCAAGAGACTTTTGCCTAGGTCCTGAGAAGATACAGATGTTCACTGAGTTTCACAATTATCGGTCCAAAAATGGCTTGGGGCTGAGGTTTTGAAATATTCTAGGGGGTACAGTGGATGCTATTGGCCACTTATCATGGATTCCTGTTCAAGGGGTGGACAATGATTGATCATACTGATTGTGGTGCACCTCGGCTCAAAACTGTGCAATTTAGAGCCAAACGTATGGCGACGGCGTTACGTCTTACTTTGCCACGCCGCGCCGCTCACATGCTCCACCCAAAACTGTCAGTGTTGTAAAGCAAGTTACACCAACATGTCTTCGGTCACTGGACACACTATCATGCTGATCAGGTAACAGGGGTCAGATAGGGATTGTTCAAAGTAAAACTTTATACTTCCTGTTGTCAGGGGGCATGGCTTAAGTTATGTCATGATTTGACCATTCAGTCTTGCAGGGGACCAGATGTGGATCAATCACTGAAGGTTTGATGTCTCAGACAGTTTTCGTGTAGGAGCTAATAGCGTTTCGTTTTTCATGGCAAGATGTCAAACTTTGAGGTCTGGCCCCACCCCTTCAGCATGCTCCGAAACAAACTGTTTAGATAACTTTGCGTCCCCCTTGCCTTTCGACAAAAATGGCCAAGTTTGAATTCGATTGAACGAAATCCTTAGGAGGAGTTCATTCAAATGTGGATGCTGTAAACTACCCAAAAGGCGCGAAAACTGGGCGGGCATTCCAAAACGGCTGCCTTCCTGTTTATCGTATAACATTGGTGCCAGAGGGTTTTCTGTGCATCTTGGGGAATTGGACAAGCTTACCAAATTTCATGTTTCTATGACAAACTAAGGTTAATGCGGAGGGTATTTTTTCTAATTTCTAGGTGGCGCTCTTGAGCCGTTTCTGTTGCGATTTTTGCCAAGACCTTAAAATACGTTATTTTTCACCAGTCCTGATGCGTCCGCCAAATTTGGTGACTTTTGGGATATGTTAAGGCCCCCAAAATGCCAATTCATTTGGCGGAAAAAATTGCAGCCCGGGCCTGAACAGAGCGATTACAATAGGCCTTCACAGCGCTTCCCTGCTCGGGCCTAAATAAACAAATCCATCCATCCATCTATACATGATCTTCCGCTTGTTCCAAAGTTGGGTTGCAGGGGCAGCAGCTTGAGCAGGGAGGCCCAGACATCTCTTTCTTACAACTCTTCTGGGGGAACCATAAGGCGTTTCCAGGCCAACCAAGAGACATGGTCTCTCCAGCATGTCCTGGGTCATCCCTGGGGTCCTAGGGAGGCACCCAGTGGGCATCCTTACCAAACGCCTGAACCACCTCAACTGGCTCCTCTCGATGTGGAGGAGCAGAGGTTCTATTCCGAGTCTCTCCCAGAAAACTGAACTTCTCACCCTATATTTAAGGGAGAGTCCAGTTACCCTGTGGAGGAAACTCATTTCAACCGCTTGGATCCACAATCTCATTCTTTCGGTCACTACCCAGAGCTTGTGACCGTAGGTGAGGGTAGGAATGTAGACCGACCGGTAAACAGAGAGCTTTGCCTTACAGCTCAGCTCCCTGTTCATCACAATGGACCAGTAGTGTCCGCAATACTGCAAACGCTGCACCAATCTGTTTGCCGATCTTACGCTCCATTCTTCCTTCACTGGTGAATAAAACCCCAAGATATTTGAACTCCTCCACTTGAGGCAGAACCTCACCCTCGAACTGAAGAAAGAAATCCATCATTTTACAGAGCAGGACCATGGCCTTAGATTTGGATGTGCTGATTCTCATCCCAGCTATTTCACACTCGGCTGCAAACCGCACCAGTGAGAGCTGAAGATCACGCCATGATGACACCAACAGAACCACATCATCTGCAAAGAGCAGAGATGGAATCCTGAGGCCACTGAACCAGAATCTCTCTGCACTCTGGCTGCACTGAGAAATTTTGACCATAAAAGTTATGAACAGACTCGGAGACAACGGGCAGCCCTGGCGGAGTCCAACTCCCACCCTGAAGGGGTCTGACTTACTACCGGCAATGCAAACCAAACTCTCACACATCTTGTATATGGACCGAACAGCCCATAACAACGGGCACCCAATCCCATACTCACGGAGCACTTCCCACAGTGTACCCCAAGGAACACGGTCAAATGCCTTCTTCAAGTCCACAAAATACATGTAGACTGGATGGGCAAACTCCCATGACCCCTCGAGAACCATAGTGAGGATAAAGAGCTGGTCCAGTGTTCCACGGCCAGGACAGAACCTGCATTGTTTCTCCTGGATCTGAGGTTCGAGCAATGATAGGACTCGCTTCTCCAGTACCCCTGAATAGACCTTACCAGGGAGGCTAAGGAGAGTAATGCCCCCTGTAATTGGAGCACACCCTCTGGTCCCCCTTTTTGAAGAGGGGGACCACCACCCCAGTCTGCCAATCCAGTGGGACTGCCCCCGATGTTCACGCAATTTTGCAAAGGCATGTCAACTAAGTCAGCCTCACAACATCCACAGCCTTAAGGAAAGCAGGGCAAATCTCATTTGCCCTGATTTGCTATGGACAGACCAACTCCAATGTCCCCCAACTCTGCTTCCTCCATGGAAGACATGCCAGTGAGATTGAGGTCAGAGAAGTATTCATTCCACCTCCTGAACAAGTCAAGTTTTGTTTTTCAGATGTAAGTGGTGTTTCTTTCATGCATAATCTAAACTATGTGTTCATGTGTGTTTGGGTTTGAAAGACGCCTTTGGCATGACTGCTGACAGGTCAGGTCAGGGTTGATTGTCCCTGATAAGAAACACAGATATTCCAAGACAGAGCGCCTAATCCCAAAATATGTGAGTGGGTGCCTTTATCGCGCCGCTACATCAATAAGCCAACGCTCTCCGTCACGCGTGTAATTGGTCTGATTAGAGTCTGATGAGAAAATACAGGTGTGATTATCAAGCGACAGATGAAAACCAATCCTCCATCACAAAATAGACTAAGACAGAGAGAGAAGGGATGAAAACCATTATCGTTGCCAAAGACAGGTAAATAAATAGATTAACAGCACACACACATACACAAACACAAACACACACACACACAAAATGTTCCTACGCACACACTACCTCCTCATCCATCTGTCCCAGGTATCACAGCTTGTATCTGGCCTCCTTGATAGTGTTGATCTAATTCCAAGTTGTTGCAGCTCACGTTTGTTTCACTGTTTGATAGATCTCTTGAATCTAGCAATTTCCCTCTGTCTTTCTCTGACGCTTGCTTTCTGAAATCCAAACTCTCCTCCTTGCTCCTTTTACCCTTGGCAATGCTTCTTGAAGAGTTTTCTAAACCTTTTGACTAATTTCATTTTCATCCTGAGGAGGAGTCTATTGAGCATGTATGACTTTTTAACAAACCGTCTCTTTGCAGAAATCAATGAAGAAGTTTACTAATGAAACTATGGGCTCTTTGTTCTGTGTATATAGTCGTTCCCTCACCGTTACCAAGTGTACACATAGTTGTAATATTTTTTTAGTTTATTGGTCAACAATAATAAAATAGAGGAAATTCAAGAATGTCATTACTGTATCTGAGCATCATGCACAGCTCAATATTTTATGAAAAAAAGTGACAACAATGCCAAAACTCTTCCTAATTGAAAGTAAGAGCATCATAATTCAAGGCTTCATTGCTCCTCCAGAGATCTGAAGAAACATGTTTAAAATTGAACCTATATATTTTAAATTTTACACCAGAATGTCTAAGCAGTGATTCATGAGACAAATTGATTGAAGCAACAAGACGATGAGCCAAAGCTTACAACTGAATCAGTGGTAGACTGTTCAAAGCAAAGAAATAAACAAAACAAAACAAAAAAAAAGTTCCTTAATTCTTAAACATTATTTCATAAGCAGCTATAAGATGTGCAACTTATGTTGTTGCTTCTATTTAAAGTTATTGCTCTAATCCAGGGGTGCCCAGACTTTTTCCCTGAGAGGGCCAAATTTAAAATCTATCAAGGGCCAAATACAATAATACATGAAATGCAAATACATCTTTAAGTAAAGTCCATTTATTTATTATACAGTTATTTAACCTTCCATTCTGTGTAAAGAACATCACAGAACATGCTGCATTGTTGTTGTTGTTGTTGTTGTTGTTGGTGGTGGTGGTGGTGGGGGGGTCCTCCCCCAGAGAATTTGATTAAAGTAGATGTCATTTCCTGCATTCTGGTGTAGCTTTGCAATTTTTTTTGTTTTTTTACAGTAGATTAATATGAATCTCTATTATTTAACACTTAATGGCAAAGTGTTCGCAATGCAACACCGCTGCAGCTCTGCAGGTAAGAGGTGTTCACTTCAGGACAAACAGGTTGCTGATTGGTCAGTTGCTGACGTGCCTACTGGATTGATTGACAGGTGGCGTGACTCATGCAAAAAAAATCATTTATTTTATTGGCCAGTTTGAGACTGTTGTCATTTATTCCATATTTATTCAATATTTTGGTGAATCTAAGGTTTGAGAACCATTTCCTTACACAATCCTAACAATTTCTTTATTTTTTCAGGGGTGCTGAGTTTAAATTTAAAGAGGCTCAAATCACCATTGAAACCAGTTAATATTTATAATTTACTTCTAAACACTTTGTGATTTATAAGTGTGTTATGTCAAAGGAAAATGTTATTCAGTGGCAAGAAACTGCAGAGGGATGGTAGAAAGTCTGTCAAAATGAAATATAAAAATATAAATTAAAATTATTTTAAAAATACATAAATTATATACTGTGTAATCCGTGTAGTTAAATTATTGTAGTCAGGCCGACTAACAATAAGGTTAATGGGTGGAGTCAATGAGTTTAAGCGCATTGATTCTTCAAAGGAAATTTTAATATAGTAATGAGGACAGCTTGGCGGGCCCCACTTTGGGCACCCCTGCGCTAATCATTTGAAGTGCTAAACAATAGTTATGACTAATATCCTACCTGTTGTAGATGGCTTTTTGTAAAGCTTCAGTTTGGAGAAACAGTTTGATTCTGAAGGGAAGGACATGTTTTCAGTTAGTCTGAGTGAAGCCAAGACCAAAATAGATTTCTGCCTTCCTAAAATAACTACAATCTCAAGGATTTTACAGTGGTCAATGCAGAAGCTATTTTGAAAGTGTTTGCATTGCTATTAATTTTGCAAGATCAACACCTTTTAAATACGGAAGCAAGTCACATCAGTTTTGGTGATGCTCTGACTAGTTGTCCACTTATCAATTCAGTCAGAAATAAAATATTTCTCTAAACTCAGACCAATGAAAGAGCTAGATACATAAAGTGAGGTACTACCATATTTTTTGCGGTATAAGTCACGTTTGTTTGCATAATTTACATGCCCTGCGACTTATAGGCCAAAGTGATGTATTTATAGATTTTTTTCCCCCATACCTATAAACAAATTTTTGGCTGAGATATGACCATATTCATTCATTCTGACTGAAAAAAAAATTGAACAGCACCATTTTCAGCCACTAGATGGCAGCAGAGTAGTAGTAGGAGTAAGGCATGCCGTTGTATCATGTAATAGGTGCAAGTGGCTATAATGACAAATTCAAAAAAGTTCAAGACAAAAACAACAGAACTTTATTTATTATACTTTGTTTTTTCTTGAACATTTTTTAATTTACCATGTCCTGGATGACTGAGAATCTTCACCAGCTATTAATGACACAATCGGCTTGCCAAAGTCTTCCAATGTCGTTCTGCTTGCTGCAACCATCAAACCAGCTGCACCTCCGCAGCAAAATGCAGCTAATTTGACATTCAAAGTGCATTTATTAAGTAAAAGTTCAACTGAGACACACCTTTGCTATAATTTCCAGCAAACAAATAATTGTTTTAGGTGCTTTTCTTGTTAAATTTTGAAGAAACGAGCAGCGTTCCTTTTTTCCTACCTCTGTGCGCTCCCAGAGCACCGAGGCAGAGAATACTTTTGAAATACAGCTGATTTGACCGATAAAGTCCTATTATTAAGCAAGTGTTATACTTAAAAACACTTTATATAAAGTCTATCAAACAAATAGTTGTTTTTAAGTGTTTATCTTGTTAAATTTTGAAGAAATGAACAGCGGCTCGTCCCTCTGCTCGTGCTCGCTTACGCGAATCAGGATTTGACCGTCAAAGTGCATTTTTTTAAAAGCAAATGGTAGACTGAGATACACATTTAGTATAATTTTGAGCAAACAAATACTTGTTTTTAAATGTTAATCTGTTAAATTTTTGTTAAAGTCCTCCCGTGCACACTCCCGAAGCCGCAATTTGGCAGTTCATTGATTTTTGGCACAACACCGGCCCACATTTCTGGGTTCAGCCCACATTTCTGGGTTGTCAGTGGTGACACATAACAAACTCGACGCGTCAGTGGTGACGCATAATAGATAATAGTAATAATAGATCATTTTCAGCCCTGGAGTTTCATGCCTCAGAGTGGCCCACTTTAGATTATGACATATTTTTATACAAATCATGTAATTATAAGCTTACATCAGGGGCAATTCTAGAATCTGCCCCTTAGGGGCACTTTTAGCCCCCCAATGGCTCTTGGTTTGAACAATGTGGTGACCAATGGCGTCAGAAGCTTTTTTAATGTGATTT
>NC_056498.1:92556944-92565759 GCF_014905685.2 Nematolebias whitei
GGGTCTGGGGGTCCTCCCCCAGAAAATTTTTAATAAAGTAGATGCCATTTCCTGCATTCTGGTGTATTTTTAACAGGCTGTTAAACATTTAGTTTTGCCTACACAAGTAACACTTGATTCAATAACTATTTTAGAGTTAATGGCACAACAAGAAGTAGCCTGACCAACAGCTGTCCTTGTGCATCCTAGCCACAGTCTAAGAAACATACCGTAGTGTAGCCTAAGTTAACTTTTAGGGACAAAAAATCACTAGTCAATATGAAACAATAATAATAATCACTCCTTCTTACCAATGGCCTAGCATAAAGCAATACGATTATCATCCATGATGTTTATTAGTAGCTTAAAATACCTAATTAAAACTCCAGTAATCGGCTAGGTCTACTGTAACTTTACCCCGTTGTAGGGTCAAGAGACAAACATGTAGCATTAACACAGTATGAACAACATTCAGGAATTGTTTCTATAAGAACATTATCAAATATTTTACATGAACAGTAAGATTGCTTTGCCTACGAGGAAATGAAAAGTTTGGTACGAACACCAGCATCCTTCACCAACTTTTATAGGGGCACCATTGAGAGCCTGCTGACAGGCTGCATCACAGAGTGGTACATGAACTGCACAAGTCAAAACCGGAAAGCTCTACGGTGCAAACAGCAGAAGACATCACTGGTAGCAGTCTCCACACCATCCAGGACATCTACCACAGCCGATGTCTGCATAAAGCAGCATCATTAAGGACCACACCCACCCAGCACAAGGATTCTTCCATCTACTACTCTCAGGCAGACGATACAGGAGTCTGCCATCACGCACACAAAGACTCAAAGACAGTTATTATCCATAAGCTGTCAGATTACTGAACTCTCAATAAATAACACTGAACAACTGGCAATGACTTTGCACCAAGCCACATCTGTGACAATTAATATGACTAATATTAGCTTGTGATACCTAATATTTTATTGCTAATGCATTATGTGGCTGTATCATGTATGTATCTACCTTACCATCATAATTCATCTCAATGTTACTCACTACCTGTGCAATAACCTGTCACACAACCTGTGTAGTTTATGTTAGTTATGTGCAGTACACAACATGTGAATTTAAGCTTATATTACTACTTTGAAATACTTATTCATACAAATTCATCCTACTTGCACTATTATATTCTACCATGTTGTTGCTTACTATTTTTTCTTTAGGACCTTGTAAATATTGTATTTACTTTTTCACTTTTTGGTACTTTATGTTGTACCCTTATTGAATGCTTTTGTAGTTCTTGTTTGTTTGTCCATTGTTTTAGTGAGTCAAATCAGTTCTTCTCATCCTGAATATTTTATTGTACTGTTAACCTTGTGTTAACCTGCATATGACAAATAAACATAACCTGAATTAAGCATTAACCTTTAATTTAACCATTAAGCATAACAATGTAATTATGACAGAAAATGGAGGATTTACCAGCAGTTACTTTCGTAGAGATGAACATGTGGTAGCTACTTCCTGTTTATAACTTGTGATCAGCTGATGGGATCGATCCCCGGCTTTTTATATGTTTTCCAAACTCCGTTTAATTTTTGAAAGTAAATAAACTGTATCCCACCCTCTAAACTCTCAGGGTAACATGTGTCTGGATTGCCTGTTCTCCACTGACACTGTTTAACCATTTTGTTCTGGTGATTTTTCTCAAACCCCTTTGACTGTAAAGCGTCCTGGCTGCAAGCAGACCCATATCTGCAGGTAAGGGGCGTTTACCTTCAGGACAAATTGAGGTTACCGATTGGTCATTTGCTGACACGTCTACTGGATTGATTGACAGGTCGCGCAGCGGAGCCGACTTGTGGAAAAAAGAAAAAAAAAACGAGAGAGCTGCAGCCCTGTGGTGGAGGCAGGGCGGCCCAGGAGCAGTGGTAGCGTGTTCTGTGTTTATATGTTGTTAATAAAAAGTTCTAAAAAATGAAAAAAATAGGGAGAGCAGGCCCGGCAGCCTACACATCAGACCGGCCCACCTGGAATTCTCCAGACCCTCCCGATTTGCCACTCCGGGCCTGTTTGACAGCAGATATAACGCTGTTCATTAGAAACCTTCAGTTTCAAAAAAGAGTTGGCATAACATACCTAAAGAGTCAGCAAATACAGCTAGCCAATCAGTGATTGCCCTCTAGAAACGCGTTTTAAATACAGTTAGCCAATCAATGTTTGCCCTTTAGAAATGCCTATTATCCAGAAATGCCCACTTTTGGTCTGCAGAGAACCCCTTCTCACATATTTATGAATTTTTCCACATTTTTAGACATATTTGGACTGATGCGACTTATACGGCGGTGCAACATGTACGGCGGAAAATATGGTAGTTGTTCATAACCTTCCTACAGAACCCCACTTTAAAAGATCTGAACTTTTGCTTTATGTTATGGTCATGGCACTCACAGATTGACAATTTTTATTAAAATTATTTTTCCAGATGTTATAACAATGGTTTGTTGTTTTTACTTTAAAATGGTATACAATCTAATATCAATAGTCTTGCATTTATTTATTCAATTGGTATTTACCGGTAGTTCAGTGAAAATTATAAAACAAATAGCTTGTTCTTTAAAATTATTTTTGTATCATAATGGTGCACTTAAAACATAACTTGATCTTTTGTGTTCATAAACATGGGACAAATTCTGACCCAATAGTAATATAAAATGTTTTGGAAAACACCTACCTACTATCTACTTGATTAAGATTTGGGTTTGGACTAAATATTGTCGTCGCTTTTCCCATGCTGATGCTCCCTGCCCCCCATCCCCCCTCCATCTCAGTGACTGACAGCCATCTATTGCTGTCAATCATCTGCGCCTCCTCCCTTCAGCCCAACCCCTCACGGTTGTGCTCAGGGAGATTCAGACCGGTGCTTGGAGCAACACTATCAGATGGCAAGACAAATTATTTCTCCTTGGCTTCATTACACACTGAAAGAACAGCAAGCCTAACAAAGACAGAGAAGCCAGGGGTGAAACATCCCAGAGCTCCTAAAACCTTAGAGTCAACAAGTATCAGTAAACATCCACAAACTTGACACATGTAACTTTTATTAATAAATAACTTTACAAGCTGTACACATTCTAAATATTCACCTATGTTTTTTTTTTCTTGACACACCCTCAATATTGATTGTACTTATCTGTCATAATTCAGCACAGACTGAGCTGACTGCAATCGTTCTTCACAGATGGTGAGGGGAGGAGGGAGCACCGGGCAACGAAAAGCAGAGATAGCCGTCTTTTCTATGTTTCCATTCCTGCTGTCCATAAAATAAATTCTATACATTTTAACAACTATGATCTGTACAACATTTATATTAAGATTGTCTCTTTTCATCATCCCTCCTTCATTCAGCTCCTTACACATTCTGATTTCCTCTTTTATTTATTTTCTTTTTTAATCCTCTTTCTCATGTTGTATTTCAGTCTATTATTATTTTTTTTTCTTACATTTATTTTTTTTCCACTGGCCACACTGACATTTCCTAAAATTTGCCAGGGAAGAGTGTGTTCTGTTCTTGCAGCAAATATTAAGTGACACATAACTCAACTTTCTTTAATTTTTTTCCACACTAAAAACAATTGATTTGCAGTTTTGTGGCACAACTGGGGCCTTACAAACAAACCTGAAAAGGATAAAAGCATTATACATTACATTAATTCAGTTCAATTCAGTTTATTTATATAGTACCAATCCACAACAAAGTTATCTCAGGGCACTGAACAGAAACATTTGCATACATAGAAAAGCCAGTTAGTAAAGTTTTCTATCTAAGGAAGCAGCAGACTCGTTGAATCTTCACTTCATCACAGTCTCCCATCCTGAGCAAGCACCAAGGAGACAGTGGAAAGAAAAAACTCCCCTTTAACAGAAATAAATCTCCAGCAGAACCAGGCTCAGGCCAAGCGGCCATCTACTTGGATTGATTACAGATATGCAAATCAGTTTATGTTCAGCTTTTATGATATATTACAACAAAGTACAACATAGTGTGTGCCAGAATAAACTGGCACACACAGTTAACCAGTGGCAGTGAAGCAAACGAGACTTATTATGCAGATTAATCTGTAAAAATATGTAAACTGCTGTTCAATTTTACGTGTGCAAATATTTCCAGTTTTTATTAATAATGAAATATCTATTTGGTTTGTTTACTGTTGATGCCTGAAGGGGAAAGAAGATAAATGTTGCTTTTTTATTCCATTAAACCTATTTATGTGTTTGTAAAGGCCATATAGCCAAGTAAATTTACATAGTACATACTGTAGGGCTGGGCGATATCTCAATACTTTAAAAATATCTAGATAATTTTATTTGCGATATAAAAAGAGACTATATTGATATAAACAATATAGTGTTCTACTGTACTTGAAAATCCTCCTGCTGTCTTCTTTCTCCCATGCGGCCCCCTCCTTGAATACAAACCCAGCCTCTCAGCCCTGTGCGTGCCCCCCGCTTCCTGCTTCTCCAAGAGGTGGGCCGGAGACGTTTAGCACAAGTAAACACGGGAGATATGAAGAGCAGCTTAGCTGCTGAGCAAAAAGAAAAACAATGGCTGTTATTTCTGAGATGGTATGGATTTAAAATGTCAGATGAGCAGCAGAAAAATGTTTTCTGTACACAATGCAGAAAGCACGTCCTGACAAAAGGTCGGAACTACGAATCTTTTTCACCATTTAAAACAGCACTGTAAGTGGAGTTAGGGTACTCCTTGAAAAATAAATAAGGGACACCTCATGGCAGGGCAGGCCGACCCCATTACCTTCACCCTTACCAGCGTGATGATTCACCCCTCCCTCCCCCTCTGCTTTTCTTGCTCTGAAATTAACCTGAATTTAATTGGATGCATGTTTTTGAATGTTAAAAATATGCATAGAACGTTAATTATTACACAATTTCACAATTTATTTTGAGTGCAAATAGAATTACCAGAGTAAAATATTTCTCAAAATAATATATCTTTCTTAAACAATCTTTTGTTCTGCTTAGCTTAAATTCAAGGAATCAAGATTCAAGGATTCAAGGTTCTTTATTGTCATTTGCACCACATGTGGTTCATGAGGTGGAACGAAATTGTGTACACAGGGTCCCAATTACATCCAACAAAAGTATAAAATGTAAAAAAAAAAAAACAGTAATTAGATCTAACATATGAACTAAAACAGTATTAAATAATAGAAAACAATAAGAACATTTGTGTAATAATGCATTTAGTGCAAACATAAAGTTTGTAGGAAATTTGTAAACAAACACGTGCCTCAAAAGCCATGACTTTCCACGTGTAGTAAAAAGATAACTTGTAAACTAAAAAGGGCAAAGCTCCATCACTGGAGTCAGCCCATTTCTTCCATTTGTATCTATTGAGCTTGTGCTGCAGTAAGGAGAGGTTTGTTTTTCAGAGCTGTAGTGAACTCGGCCTCCGGTCAAAACCTGCCTCTGAAGACCTTCATGGGACAGGAACTGTTATTTCATTGATTTGAATCCAGAAATACAAATTAGCTCATCCAGAGACTTTCTAATTGTATCCTGAACTAATCAATTGAAAGAACACTCTCTTTTTTATATCATCATTACTATTTTACAATGTCTTGATAATCAAAAGTGTGTTTAGTTCAAATCATTTTTAAATGTTGAAGTGAACCACTCATTTTAAATCAACTGTGAAACAGTATTAATGATTTTTAATCCTCATTCAAAGTAGAAATCAAGTTAAATGTCTATGTTACAAAGTAATTATGCATTTTGATCTTCTGTCTGAAATGAGAAAGGAGTGATGTCGGTCAAAAGTCGGAGACAGTCGCAAACAAGTTTATTGGAAAGAACTGTCATGTTTTTAAACCTCTCAGACAGAAACAAGAAACTGGCACCTGTAAGTCTGTCATTTCTCCAAAACATTTCTCTGTCTGTTCCTAAACATCTCCGCTGTTTTTCTGACTTGTAATAACCCTCTGACGTCACTAAAACCACACCCCTGTTGGTTCTTTCAACCAATCAGGACTTCCCAAAAGTGAACGGAAGCAGAACTCTTTAAAAGTCGACACTTCCTAGTTCCAGTCATGAACCGAAGTTCTGGAGAGAACAGAAGTTCGGGGAGAGGACAGAAGTTCCGAACAGCAGGACAGAAGTTCAGAAGTTCCAAAAGTTCTGAAGTGCTGGACTTAGTTGGGAGTTCTTCCGAGTCTAGTTGGGATTATGGAATCTTCCACATCTGAGTGGAACCTCTGACGGACTCACAGCTCATGTGAGTCCACCCGTGAGGTGAGCGTGTTGTTGAACGGAGTACCGTCACTACTTCGGACGATTCTCAGCCATCCTAAGGAGACGCTGAAAGGTAGCGTTGAAATGGAACTCCGTACCGGAGCTGACCTATCTTCTGCAAAGGTAACGAGTCGCTTCACTACCAGTGTACCGAGGCTGAGCTGGGTTCGGATGGAGGGTGCCGTTCTTCGTCAACACACTTTCCCTCATCCATCTTTTCCCTCCATTTAAACTCCTTCATTTCCCATCTTTAAAACTCTTCTATCTTGCCAGTAATTAATCCAGATATCTTCAGAAATGTCTGTTGTTTTTATTAAGTAAAACGTGCCAAGTTTTATTAATCAGAGCCGATCAGAATAATCAAGTGTACAATGTTTTGATGTTAAATTTTGATTCTGTTAATAAATGACCACATTCATTTTGATGGGTCAAAGAAAATTAACGTCTCATGTCACTGATTAGACCATCTCCAACACAGTACCTCTGTCACATATCTGTCAAGTAGCTCGAAAAAGAGAGAACCCGTTATTAAATATTGATTGTAGTGGAGCTCCTAAGCTAACTGAAGCTAGCCTAACCCTACATCACTACAGAGCCTAAGAGTAAACTCTGAGGAAGACATTTCATCATTTAGACTGACAATGAACTCACTTCTAATTAGTTCAGAAGAACATTTGTTTCGCACATTAGTCCACTTATTTTTCATGAGAGAAAATCATTTCCACAAATCCAGTGGAAGATGGGATGAGGACAAAGGATACAACAGCTGGATGTTGGGGAGGTCAGCTGCCTGAAGAACTTGCATCCATCTAGCTGCTGTTCCCTTGGACTGCCACCTTTCCTTCTCCTGAGCTTCTGTGGTGAGTTGCTGCAGCCACACGTTCCTCATGAAGCTCATCCACAGACATACTTAGTCTGACAAAAGGAGTAAAAAGTTTTATGATCTGAGTTCACTAGAGGCACATAGGTCATGTACAGTGGTAAATAAATAGGACAAATATTTGCTTATCTTTAGAATTTTGCATCATATCCTAACTACCTTTTGAAATTACTTTAATACATCATATATAAACTGTTTAATTTTATAAAGATGTGTATACGTTTGCATATGTTTATATACTGTAAAGTAAGTTTGATCATGTATTTATTTGTATATATCAATTGTATACATTTGTATATTGTATTCAATCAACCTTTATTTAGACAGGTAAATCCCATTGAGCCTCGAGGACTCGTTTACATTTATTCATTTGTATATAATTATCATTAATAAAACATGATTCATCTTCACCTTGTTTGAGGCATTGGTGTGAAGAGAGAATGGGAGTGGGTTACTTCCACTTTTCAATTTTTGGACCACTTCTTCTATTGCATTTGGACACAGGACATCAGTGACCACAGCTTCAGCCTTCGTCCTCCCACAGTACATCTTCTTGGCAATGCTGGAGTCATTCAGTGTTTGGAGAGTCAGCTTAAATCAGTTGGCTGAGTTGTAACTTAAAGTATGTTTCACAGTGTGGTAGTATACTGTACATGGCTATCTCTGCAGCCGTAATCTGTAATCAGAAACATAGGAAATACTATATAAATTCGTTTGTGTATTTTTTAAAATGTATTTTATGTATTAAACTTTTAATTCTACTTGTTTATCATAACAAAAATACATATCTTTGGCCTTTAATGCTCACATTCATTGCACTTTCCCACATTAAACGTGTCCTTTTTTTTACATACCACATCTTCTTATGGCGTTGCCTGGTGGACAACATACTGGTCACGGGTTCTCCTGGTTTTGTTGTCCTTCACATTTCTTATGTGTCCAACGGCAGAAGCATGACTGGGGCAGTGTCTTTAGCGATATGATAAGATGCTGCTTTATTAATGTTGCACCACCTCACTTTTCCTCTCTTAAGGCACAGCACGGCTAACTGAGTTCTGACCTGTGGTTTGTTTCAGGGAAGGAGGTTGAAGTCTGTCGGACCTGCAGCTGTAGTTCACACACGTTTACTAACGTTGTGAAGGTGGAACAGCTGAAGAGGATTATTATTTAATATATGTAAAGAAAGGTCTAAAAATAAACTATTTAATATATGTAAATAGTTTATTTTTTTACATTTATTTTGTACAGTTACAGCTGTTACTACATGTAAATGGTAAATGGACTGTACTTATATAGCGCCTTTCTATCTTATTTCAAGACACTCAAAGCTCTTTACATTACAATCTGTGCCTCATTTACCCATTCACACAGCACTCTACTAGATCTCTACAAAGCTAATTCAACAAATCATTCTAATGAGACTAATCAGTGCTTTAGATCACATTCATACACTGATAGGACACACATCAGAGGCTATGAGGGGTTCAGTGTCTTGCCCAGGGACACTTCAGCATGTGACTGCTGGTGGATTCGAACCCCCAACTCTCGCATTGGAGGACGACTGCTCTAACCACTCAGCCACAGCCGCCACATGTGCCTGTGTGACAACTGGGACAAAGCTTTAACTCAGAAGTA
>NC_056498.1:92565859-92569043 GCF_014905685.2 Nematolebias whitei
ATATATATATACACGATATTTTGATTTATCTTAAAATATTGATATATTAATTTTGGTTCATATCACCCAGTCCTGGTACATAGAGTAAATACAGTACACTCAAAATCAATTTCACTGAAGAAGCACTAGAAGGTTGCTGTGTTCTGCTTACATACAGAACTAGGTGTACAAAGTAGATCTATGAAGAAAAGCTATTGGCAGCAAACAAGGTCCAGTGCAGCAGCTATTAACAAGCAATCACTTTGTAAGGCAGCATATTTCCTATTTTACTTATATCTAACCAATTTCTTCAGGGCTACTTGAGCACCTGGAGGGGGTAAGGGCAGTTAACAGATATGGGATTGGTTCTCTACCTTTCCTTTCACTGTGGTCATTGTCAACAGGGTAGCATTCATGCCTAACAGGGCCACCAGAGGTTATCGCTTAGCCAGAGTGTGTATGAGAAGAGGAAATCAAGCTGCAGGAACCTGACGCATATCATTCAGTGTAGCCCTCTGGGGCCAAAGAGAGGACATTTGTGTGCTACGCCTATAAAGGTGTGTAGTGAGGGGACAAAACTGGACCGTGTATTGGTGTATTTTGCAAGTGTGCACAGCAGTAAATGTGAAAACACAGAACCAGATAAAAATTGTGAGCCGTATGAATAATATGCAGGCAGCATGGTGGCGCAACTGGTAGAGCTGCTGCCTCTCAGCGAGCAGGTCCTTGGTTCAAACCCCGGTCCAGGGGCCTTCTGGGTGGAGTTTGCATGTTCTCTCCATGCATGCGTGGGTTTTCTCCGGGTGCTCCGGTTTCCTCCCACAGACCAAAAACATGCATGTTAGGCTGATTGGTAACTCTAAAATTGTCCCTAGGTGTGAGTGAGAGAGTGAATGGTTGTTTGTCTCGTTTGTCTCTATGTGGCCCTGTGATGGACTTGCGACCCGTCCAGGGTGTACCCCGCCCATCGCACAGTGATTGCTGGACATGGGCACCAGCGACCCCCGTGACCCAAAATGGAATAAACGGGCAAAGAAAATGGATGGATGGATGGATGAATAATATGCACCCTAAACCATGAATGTGCAGATTTAATAATTCAGGGCAAAGCAGGGAAAAATTAATGTGTCCAAATTTTCTTTATAAATGGAACAAGATATTCAGCAGATGTTTACAATAAGGTACGTGTAGGTTTTAATGTGTAAGAGTAGGAAAGGAATGGAACCAAAGAGATGAAGACCAAAGATTCTCGGGCCGATTTCGTAATGCAGTCCAATAAACACATTAATGCAGTACTCCCAGCTTTATTTTCCTCATACGCACAAATAAAGCAAATCATGTAAATAATAAAAAATGACTATACAAACAATATTACTGAGACATATGGCGCAAAAGCAATTTACTGAGTTCCCAGCAAATTGTTGAGATAAGCTTTGTTTCAGCTTGAGCATGTGACAAATCCCATTTCATAACGTTACCTCTAAATTTAAGCATACATCTGTCCCATGGCTGCAAAAAGTTAAATTATATTATTCTAATACAACATGAGTTAAACCTTCATGATGACAATGCATCATCAGTTGTCACAGCTTTCTCTTACATAAACAGACACCATCAGTATATAGTGTGTAAAGCTAGCTATCAAGCCTGCTTCAAAACTTTACAAACACTTATTTTTAGGGTTATTATAGAAGAACGACAATGATATCAAAAGCAGTACATCTAAATACACCTATTTACACTTTAAAATAGTTGACAATTAATTTTAGTGGGGAAATACAATGCTATAATTTTTGATTTTAATCTTAACAACTAAAAGCAAAAATTAAGGTTAATTGACTACAGTACCAGATGTAATACACTGATTTTAAAAAAAAAATTTTTTCATTTACCCTTTATTTATCCAGGTAGTCTCAGTGAGCCACGAGAACTAATTTTCAAGAGAGACCTGTTTAGGAGCAGATGGTGGGGGTTAAGGGCCTTGCTCAGTGTGTCAGAGTGGGGCAAATGAGGGTGGAGGCAGGTGTGGGTGTTTCACCTTTTCCACCCACATTTTGATGTTGATGGTACCGGAAGCTGAACCTGCGACTTTCCAATCACAGGCCCATCTTCTAACCTCTGTGCCACCACTCCCCATTTACTTAAAACTAAACAATATGAGTCAGTGAAAATACTTTTGAAGTGTACAGTTCAATTAAATCTTTGTTTTTAAGGGTTACAAAGCCATTTGCTTTCACTTTACATAACAGCAAAGACCGAGACACACTTCACTTTGTCTTTAATTGAAAAAAGTGAAAAATTACAAGGAAGGGATAGAATGGGATTTGATCAAAGTCATGTTTTGGACACGAGGCTACAGACACCACCACATTGCAGCAGTGGTAAATATTTATTATCAAAAAATGTTATTTTTGTGATTATATGCAATTATTTGCTTTCTTGTGTATTTTTACCTTCCCCCTTCAAACTGCATAGAAACACAAACTCGCTTCATCCTGGGATTAATGGCAGGTCTCTAAATAAGGTTAAACAGAGATGTGGAGAGGAGGGGATGGCGTGTGTGGCGAGAAGGGACCAGCGGTGGCTGCCTCTTACCTTTTTGTTGTTTTCTTTAATATCCTGAGGATTGAGCAACTTGTAGTCTCTAAAAGAACAGCGGGGAGGATTGAAGAGGAGAAGGGCAGAGGAAAAAATGAAAAGAAATGCAATGGAGGAAGAGATGTGTTTAAATATGTGTCAAATGTAATGGTATTAGAACTCTAACACACAATTTCAGAGCAAAGCAATCAACAGAGCTAATGAAGTGGAAAATATGTAAAAATAACTCTGAAGCACAAAGCATAAACACATACATAAACATGTGTACCTAGAGCAGTTTTAATAAATTATCTTCATGTCTGCTCTTAAAAAGACTCAACAGACACCGCACCTACAATCTTACATAGACTCGGTACTTTAAATTACAAACATAATGAAGTAGATAAAAGTTTATGTTTTAATAATCCCAGTGCCTATGCTTAAATTAATCAGACCAGATGGAATGACAGATATAACATAAAACTTTAGTTTAAATCTGCTTATTGTTGATTTTCTATTTTTGTTTCTTAAAGATGAGAAAATTACATTCAGTCTGTGTGTGTGTGTGTGTGTGTGTGTGTGAGAGAGAGAGAGAGAGAGAGAGAGAGAGAGAGAGAGAGAGAGAGAG
>NC_056498.1:92569053-92575975 GCF_014905685.2 Nematolebias whitei
GAGAGAGAGAGAGAGAGAGAGAGAGAGAGAGAGAGAGAGAGAGAGAGTGTGACTCATACATTATGTCAGGTCTGAAATGGTGCAGTATGGCACAGAAGGCCAGCCCATTCCTCCAGGAGGTGGTGAAGTTGGTGATCTTCACCCCACGGTAGTTCTCGGTGATCTCTCGACACCAGACCAACAAGGACTGGCTGGCGTTGGGTTTCCCTCCTAGAATCGGACTCGGGGCGGGGCTGGGCTGCAGGCAAATTAAAAAATTTCAATTTAGACAAATTTAAAAAGGAAAATTATTAAAACACAGCACAACAAATTTTAAAAAATCAAATTCAAAAGTACCAGTTCAACAGTCATACATATTACAAAGTGTACTTGATTGACACCAGCTTCTTCAAATATTTATTTCTCTGTAAATGTTTTACTTAGCAACCACCATCCATTCAATCAGCAAATAATGAGCCTTAACATACAAGAATGCACATGCACACACACACGTGCACACACGCACGTTCGTGTAAATGTATTTTTTGGGGACTTTGCATTGACTTCCATTCATTTTTTATAGCCTAACCCTGACCCATCCGCAATTCACACCTTAGTTCTAAACCTAACCTCTAACCCCCCAACAAGACTGCTCTTTATGGGGACCTAGCTTTGGTCTCCAGAAAGTGCAGTTAGTTCCCACAATGCATGATTTTTAAAAAATTGGTCTCTACAAGGTAACCTGAAACAAAAACGTGCGCACGCACACACACACACACACACACACACACACACACACAATTGAGTGGAGAACACAAAATGAAGAGTATGACCGTGAATAATGTAAACATCTAATTAATTAGCTCCGCCTTTGAAGTCTTATCAGGGTTGAGATTATTCACCATCAGGAGCCTTTTTTCCCTACCAGACTCCAAAATCTCACAAATCCTCAGTGGTGTGGAGCCACCTGTCTTCTTTTGACAGCCGGCAGAACCAATGCTATTTTTCTTATTCGGCTGGATATTCACTCATCTAGTTAGGGGGGCTTATACAGGCTAATACTCTCAGATCATTTTGAAGGAAAAAAGACAAAAATGTAAAAGAGATTTGATTAAATTCATTTGAGGTCAGTGATCTCAAACTCTTACTGACAGTTATGTTTACAAGACATGGCTTAATATGTTGAAGAGAGATGTTAACATAACTGATAAATTGTACATAAAACTTTAGTAGACCTATTTCAAAATCAAGATGTCTTTCCTCTCCACTGTAGTTTGACTGTATATTATTTTGTTCATCAGTAATTTACAAACTTTCAATTTTACAGGAGACATTGTGGGGCACAGTTGCTTAATTGAACTATAGCATGTTAAGAAAAGACAAATAACAGACAACTAGAATGAGTTAACACAGTTTAAAGCCACACAAAAGAGGCCTCGTGCTCCCTACAATTTGCCTGATTCTTTATGAAACTTCTTGTGACCAACACCCTCTGCTGGCAACTTTATGCTACTGCTTGAGGTGAGGTAAGTTTCAAAACATATTTGTCCTTTACATTCTAACAATTTGAGAAGATGCAGATAAGCTGCAGAAAGAAAAAAATACATTTATATTTGTTTGAATTTATATGGGTTTGTAAGCATTTATATACCCCAAATATTGCAGCTGAAAGATTTTAAGACAAATCCTTGATTTAGTGTGAGTATACAGAATTAATTGAGCGGTACACAAACAATTTTAACCAGCCAGCTGAAGTGTACAAGCTCCTTAATTTCTCCTGCTCATCTATTATTACAGTTTAACCTTTGACCACAAGCCTGAAGCCAGGTGAGATGCCACAAGAGCCAAAACAAAAGAAAGAGACTGGAGGACGTCTCTAATAGCAATCCCTAACCTTTGTACCAGAGTGTGTGTGCAAGTCATTCCGTTCCCTATGGCTGTTTTGGTACAGGGAGACAGAAGCGAGAGCCTTAGGGGCAGACACTTGACATTTCTGGCTCATCTTTAAAGGAGGGCCTTAACCTTTCCTCACAGCTTCTTCAGACACGTTTTAGGGGGCTTCGACAAAACATTTGTGCCACTCAAACAAACGGAGGAACAAATAATGTGAACAGATAAAAAGTGATCAAACCAAAAACGATTAAACAAAGACCCAATTTTTTTATGTGTACTGTATGCAAAAAGAAGTCCTTGTGGAATGGCTTTTTAAAAACAAAAAACTTTACAAATGGATCAAATTAAGGTATTTATCAGCAATGAACTGAATGTAATTATTGCTTCCATCCTAAAAGGCCTCACTTAAACACAAGTTCCTCTTGGCAAACTGAACTACCTAAATCCGCTTTGCCATTTGTATTCTGCTTTTTCCACTGTTTCTATGTGTTCTGTGTGTCAGTAAAATAGGACTCTGGGTTTCAGTGTGGAGTGGTCTTCCTTCAGGCCTTTCATCCTCCTGCTTTTTCAAGTGACGGTTGAAAGTAGCTGTCTAATTTGAGCGTTCTAATTACCTGAGATTAGAGATCAGGTGCTATTAAAGCAATTAGACATACAGCACACTCCAATTCGGCAAACCCTGTACCCTAGCCGGCAGGAAAAACACACATTCACACACACGCACACACGCACACATACTTGGAAATACACTTGAAGAACACCACTAATGAAAAAAAACAAAACATAATGTAGGTTCTCATGCCCATGCTAATATCCACATAAAAATATAAAATAAATATGCACATACAAATGTAAATATAAATTATAATTTGGTAAATCATTTTGCATAAATACAAATAAATATTTATTTTGTGCCTGACACATCCAAAGAAACTGTACTTTGGCTACAGTGGCACATGAGGAGCAGTTCATCACAAACCCAAACTGATGTAATTTTCTCATTCTGACTGTTCCATTACTCCTCTTCCTGATAAAGGTTTACAAATGCATCCATTCAGTCAAGCTTTCATATACATCAAATACTGAACAAATACCATATCATCTTTAACAGGAACAGGCTGCATTTCCCTAAGACACAAACACGAAAGGAGTGAAATTTTCACGAGGAGCAGAAATGCGCCCTGATTTATCAGTTTACAGTTTTGCCTAAAGGAAGGTGTACATGTGTGTATGTATTGTGTGTTTGTCTTTTATCAGCCTGTGTGAATGTCACTGTGTGCATGTGTGTGTAACACTGATGCAGCCATGTGACTAGCTCGACTCAAGGGTAGGATTAGTAGGGAGCATTGCCTCGGCCCACAAACATTTCATATTAAAAAATGAAAAGGCAACCTTCATTACTATCAGTGCCACATAACCTCCCCTCTTCTGCCTCCTCTGCTACTATTATACACAGCCTTAACATCCAGGGCAGAAAATACAAGCCACTGACAAGAGATTCCATTATTTCTGATGCCTCTGTGTCAACAACATAGATCTAACAGGGCAAAGAAAGGAGAAGAAATTGAAGAAGGGGAGGTTTGAGAAAAAAGGTGAAGAAGTGTGGGCGTGTGTGTATGTATGTGTGTGTCTGTGTAGAAAGGTTAAGCTCAATAGTGTCTGAATGAGAAGATAGGAGGAAACCAGATGATGGAAGCATCCATGTTCTTGCTGGTGTTAGGTATGGATTTTAGAGGTCAGAAAAACATGATTTTTTTTCTTAGGAGTTGTAACATGATTTAAAATCTAAAATTCTCAGGGAATAGGTGAAACATTATATTGTAAATTAGAAAACTGTAACAGGTTGATGCTGACAACATGTTTTTGTAGTAGATCTGAGCATCATCCCCGTTTTTTTAAACATTAAGGGTACAAACATTCAGTAGTTATTATTTATAAATCAGTAGTTTCTCTATACTGTTGGTGAAGTGCTCTTATTTGTGAGCTCCCTCAAGGCTTCATTTTAAGTACCACTCACTTTTTCCATTACATGACTTTCAAACAATAGCTCATGCTTCTATAGGCATATTCACAAGACGCTTCAGTCCGGGACTGAGATGTGTTCTGTTCTCCTCAGTCCATTCAGAAGACTACATTGAGGTGGTGAGGGGGATTTGAGATAGACAACCTTTGATACTCCTCTGCACCTCCAACCAAGGTATGAACAAGAATAGGCCCGTTTCACATGACGTCAGACTACTTCCATTCTGACTCGATGCAGTGGACGAGTACTTCCAGTCTATTATCCCTCGTGAGACCTGTCCGAAACATCACAGAATTTCATTCATTCAACCGTTATTTATAGAGGTTAAATTACAAGAAATAGCACAAGGTCTTCTTCTTCTTTCTCAAGCCAGTGTTATCCAGACCCAACCTTGAAACATTAGTCCATGCCTTCATCACAACCCGCCTGGACTATTGTAACTCACTTTATGCTGGGGTCAGTCAGGCGTCCATTTCACGTCTCCAGCTCGTCCAAAATGCAGCTGCTCGACTTTTAACTGGTACACGTAGGTCTGAGCACATCACACCTGTTCTGTCCTCCCTTCACTGGCTTCCTGTGCGATCCAGAATCGACTTCAAGATTCTCCTCCTGACATATAAGTGCCTAAATGGCCTCGCACCCCTCTACCTCTCCGAGCTCCTGGAACCATATGTTCCGTCTCGGGCCCTGAGATCATCGGACCAGCTTCTTTTGGTCGTTCCAAAATCACGCCTGAAGCTCCGAGGGGATCGAGCTTTTTCAGTCAGAGGTCCCAACCTGTGGAACAACCTGCCCCTCAACATCAGGCAGGCCTCCTCCCTCCTGATGTTCAAATCCCTCCTTAAAACGCACCTGTTTGCTCTGGCGTTTAATACTGTGTGAGTTAGTTTATTTTGTTCTGTGTTACCGCATTTTAAATTCTGTTGTTTTATGATTGACGTTTATTTTTACTGCTTGTTTTTCCTTAGTGTGATCATTAGTGTGTGTTATTGCTCCAGTAATTTTAATTCTGTATGATGTTTTTGTTTTGCTGCCTATGTTTTGCTACATTTCTGTTAAGCACTTTGATAACAGTTTATCTGTTTTAAATTGTGCTCTACAAATAAAGATGACTTGACTTGACTTGACTTCTTCTTCTTTCGGCTTTTCCCTCTTCAGGGGTCGCCACAACAAGTCATCCTCCTCCACCTCACTCTGTCCTCTGCATCCTCTGTCCTCACTCCAACTACCTTCATATCCTCTCTAACTGCAACCATGTATCTCCTCTTTGGCCTTCCTCTTTGTCTTTTTCCTGGCAGCTGCATTTCTAACATCCTTCTACCAATATACCCACGGTCCCTTCTCTTGACATGTCCAAACCATCTCAGTCTGGCCTCCCTAACTTTATCTCCCAGTTGTTCAACCTGGGCTGTACCTCTGATTATCTCATTCCTAATCTTATCCAGCCTTGTCACTCCTAAGGAGAACCTTATCATCTTCATTTCTGCCACTTCCAGTTCTTTCTCTTGTAGTTTTGTCAATGCCATTGTCTCCAGACCATATAATATAGCTGGTCTCACCACTGTCATGTAAACTTTTCCTTTGACCTTTGCTGACACCCTTTTGTCACAAATCACTCCTGAAACTTTTCTCCATCCACTCCATCCTGTTTGGACTCTCTTTTTCACTTCTTTACCACATTCCCCATTTTCCTGGACAGTGGACCCCAAGTACTTGGTATGGTATGGTATAAAGTTTATTCATTTTAAAAAAGTACAAAACAATTCCATAACAATATATAAAAAAAAGATACAAAAGATTTAAAATGAAAGGCAGCAGAAAGAAGAAAAAATCTTATTATATCTGCCCCTTTTTTCAAACAATTATTTCAATCATAATAATTTTCAAGTAACAGAACAAAATGAATAACTTCCTAATTTTTCTAATTCTAATACAAAACACACACTAAGCTACTTCATATATACTTTTTTAACAATTCAGTTTTGATCTTTTTCTTAAATGTACACATTGACTTGGTATTTTTCACATCACTCTCTAGACCATTCCACAATCCAACTCCTTGGAATGAGGTAGACCTTCCCTTCAGACTAGTTCTGAATTTTGGTTTGACAAATATCTCTATCCCCTTAAGATTGTAACAACTTTGTCTTTTAACAAAATTTCTTTGGATATTTAATGGTAATGTGTTATTTTGAGCCCTATACATAACTGATAAAAATACTATAATCTACCAAATCATGGAACTTCAATAACTTCAGTTGATACAATAATGTGCTTGATGGGTGACTGTAATGCTTTCTGGTGATGATTCTTACAGCTCTTTTCTGTAAAATAAAAATAGGTTTTGTAAATGTTTTACATGCTTTCCCCCAAACATCAAAGCAAAAGATTAAATGTGGAACAATGATTGTGTTATACAACATGTACAGAGCTTTATCATTTAATAATTCCCTGACTTTGTATAGTACTGCAATAGATTTAGATATTTTTGTTCTTACAGAATTTAAGTGATTTTTCCATGTTAGCTGTTCATCAATGATTACACCCAAAAATTTCATCTCATTAACTCTACAAATCTCAACACCCTCAATTTTAAATGGATCATCAACAGTTCTCTTTTTGTTACTAAATATCATGTATTTAGTTTTATCTAAATTTAATGATAATTCATTAAGTTTAAACCAAGTTTGTATTTTATCAAATTCTGTCCATCAATTCCAACATCTGTTTTACATCTTTATCCAAACAAAAAAATGTGGTGTCATCTGCAAAAAGGACACATTTGAGGAGTCCTGATACATTCACTAAGTCATTCACATATAAAATAAATAACTTTGGTCCAAGTACAGAGCCTTGAGGAACTCCACAAGTGATATTGCACAGGTCAGATCTTACACCATTTATTTGTACAAACTGTTTCCTATCTTTTAAATAGCTAGATACCCAGTGTAATGCTGGTCCTCTTATACCATATTTATTTAATTTTTCAAGGAGAATAGTGTGGTCAATAGTATCGAATGCTTTTTT
>NC_056498.1:92576075-92581387 GCF_014905685.2 Nematolebias whitei
GGGGTTTGAACCAAGGACCTGCTTGCTGAGAGGCAGCAGCTCTACCAGTTGCGCCACCGTGCTGCCCGTTTATGTAAATCATCTTTTAATTTGTCCATAGCTTTTTTTGATGTGTTTATTGTTTTTTTCTTAATTGTGATTTCTTTTGTAATGCTTTGATCATTTTTATAAATCGTGAAAACTGGTAAGTGATCACTCAAATCACTTGTTAAAATACCTCCCATCACATCCCCATTTGTTACATTTGTGAAAATATTATCGATTATTGTAGCACTATGAGTTGTAATTCTTGTTGGTTTTGATATTAACGGATAAAGATTTAACTATACAATGAATTTGTAAATGTACTGATGTTATTTGAATCTGTTTTATTTCCCAGGTCAATATTAAAGTCTCCACACAAAAAAAATGCTTTTATTAAAACTCTTGTCCAATAGTTGTACGATTTTATCAGTGAATATTTCTATATTTGATCTTGGTGATCGATATACACAACTTATCAATGTGTTTTTATCATTCTTGTTTATTATTTCTATTGTTATTATTTCCATGATATTATCAACAATTATTGACATTTCATTAATTAATTTACATTTTATTTCATTTTTAACAAATAGAGCCACTCCACCACCTCTTTTATTGCTTCTGTTCACATGATATAATTCATACCCTTCCATGTGAACATTAGTTGTGATTTCATCGTTGAGCCATGTCTCTGACAGTGCTATTATTGTAAAGGTTCTGTTTAGCTGTTTTAAATAATCTGTTATTTTGGATATATTTGCATTTAAACTTCTACTATTAAAGTGAATAATAGAGAGACCTCCATTTGTTATATTGATGTCATTAAACTGTTCTTCATTGTAATATTCAGTCTTTTATTGCAGGGAAAAAATTTGTATCAATCGCATCTTCAACATTGTATATTTTAAACTCTAAGTCTTCGCATGTTGCCATGTTATAATGTATTTGTTTGTTTTATATTTTGTTAATTTCTTGTTTGTGAAGTTATGTCGATGATTTATCATCTATCATTTCCTGAGCTCATTTTAGTTTTTCCACATCTTTCAGGTCTTTTATTATTTTAGCCTGAGATCCTTCCTGTATTTTGATCCAGATGTTTCCATTTCTTGTCCAAGTTGATGCTATTTTTTTCTGTTTTTTTTAACAACCTTGTTTCTCGTGCAATATTTCCATTTTTTTTAGTTGGATGTTCGTTTATGTAAACATTTGTTCCCTTCAGTTTTTTGCTTGCATTATTACCCTGTTTCTTGATTTCCTGCTAATGAACTTTATGACTATGGATGGTTTGGCTTTATCTGATTTGTTGGGCAGGGTGTGACAGATTGAAATGTCCTCATGTTCGATGTCAATGTCTTTGTTTTGTAAAAAATTCACTACTTGTTCCTCCAGAGTCTGTAGTTCTTCCTGTGGTGCATCTTCTGCTGTGTTAGTACCAGCAACAACTCTTGCATATGTCCGGTTCCTAACTTCCAGTCCAGTGATCACCAAATTGTCTATTTTTGTGTATTGTTCCATGTCATCTACTTTCTGTTCCAGTTCAGCTATTTTTCTGTCTTTATTAGTCATCAGTTCTTTCAACTGTCTCACTTATTCAGACAGTCCTGTCAGTAATTCACATTTAGCTGATACTTTAGTCACATCAGCACTCAATTTAGTCAGTTCAGCACTCAATTTAGTCAGTTCAGCACTCAAAAAGTTCAAAGATTTTTTAACTTCCTCCATATCTTCTGAAATACTTTCCAACATTTGTCTCTTATTTCTGTGTTTGCTCGGCATTACTCACGATACTTCTGGATTATTGGTCTCAACTCTCAGAAGCACAGGATCCAGCCACGAGGTTCACAGGCTAGTGTTGTTAGCTTATGTTGTTAGCCACGAGGTTCACAGGGTAGTGTTGTTAGCTTATGTTGTTAGCCACGAGGTTCACAGGCTTATGTTGTTAGCCGAGGCCTAGCGGCAACAACCTCCAGGTCCCACGCGGTACCACGATTCACTCGGTCCAGAAGTTCGCAGCCCCAACGGTTACAGACCAGGACCCGGTTTCAACAGCTCCCAGATCCGACAGCTGTAGCTCGGCTCCCTCGGCCTCAGCTGCTCGCAGGTCCAATCAGACCGGTTCTCTGCTGCAACAGCCCCCAGGTCCGACAGCTGCAGCTCGGCTCCCTCGGTTCCAGAGGCCCGCAGGTCCAAACGGCAGCAGACCGGGTCCCGATTGTAACAGCACCCTGATCCGACAGCTGCAGTTCGGCTCCCTCGGTTTCCAGTGGCTCGCGGTCCAAACGGTGGCAGAGCGTGCCACCGTTTGGACCGCGATCACCCCTACTACATTTCTCTTGCTATCCAGACCATGGTAAAACAGTTTGAACCCTACTCTAATGCTACGAGCCTTGCTGCCCTTCTACTTGGTCTCTTGGACACATAAAACATCTATCTTTCTTTTCTGCATCATGTCAGCCAGCTCTCTACCCTTGCCTGTCATTGTCCCCACATTTAGAGTTGCAACCCTCAGTCCTACATTCTTCACTTTTCCCTCTGTCTCCTGACACGTTTCTCTCCTCGTGGTCTTCGACTAACAGCAGCACAATTTCCGCCGGCACCCTGTTTGTCAACAGCACCGGTGGCGGTCGTTGTTAACCCGGGCCTCGACCGATCCGGTATGGTTTCGCTTTGATGAACTTGCATTATGGTTTTGGCAAAAGTGTTTTACATCGGATGCCATTCCTGACACAACCCTCACCATTTACCCGGGCTTGGGACTGGCACAAGAGATACACTGGCCTGTGCTCCCTAGTGGCTGGTATCTGGACAAGATATAGCACAAGGTAAGGTTAATAAAAACAGTATTTACGTGATCGTTAGCCGTGGTAACATTATCCATCATTAAACCAAAATAGTCCATGCTCAATAATCCAGGTATACAATCCAACAATTTTCAGTCAGGTCATCTGGACAGTTTCTTTTTTTTTTTTCTGAAACGTTTCACCTTCCATCCGGAAGGCTTCATCAGTCAAGGAAACACACAACACAAAACTGATTCTTCCCCCAACAGCTATCCATCATTGCAGCAACTTTACCCACAGTAGCTAAAATATACAACACGGGCTGTTAGTGCTGTAACGTTTAAAGATTTACTTTCTATATTAATGTTAATAAAAACGGTATTTAAGTGTTAGTTAGCTTTGGTAAGGTTATCCATCATTATCAATTTACCATTCTGTAACTGTGTAAGGAAACAGCCTCCAATTGTAAGATAAGCTAGCTAGCAGCAACAGGTAGCTAAAATATACACTGCTGCCTGTCAGTGCTGTAACATTAAAATGTTTATCTATTAATGTAAAATCTCTTACAACTTCCAACACTGTTGTTTAGAATAAAATTTTAAATATTGAATTAAAAGCTACTGTATATGTCAAACCATTTCCATGTTCTGATGATTCATAATTTCTCTTTTTGCTTTCTTGTGTCCATCTTTCTCAGCAGCAGCAACTCAGCAAGGAGGACACCCAGAAAACCCAGGCTCGTCTGAGGATTTTAGTAGAAAGGGCCATGCGAAGGGTGAAGGAGTACCAGTCAATCAGCTGAGGGTTATCTGCTGCCTAACATCAAATTATCAGTGACCTCTTGATCAAAAAGGAGACAAACCAGTCTAGAGCCTCCCTGCGCTTTCATGTCACACTTCTTGGATGAACATTCATTACTGCAAGCAGCTGTGTTGGAATATATCTACCTTTTTTTAATCTATTAATGATGTGAAGAATTCTGTCAAAACTTTTTTAAATAGCTTGTCTTCAGTAATATGCATATGTACATATTTTACATTTAAATTGCATCTTTCTGTATATTTTAAACATCTGGTAATGTATGTGAAGGAGGGGAAGAAATGCTCAAATTAAAGCTTCTATTGTGGGAGTGGTGGCGCAGAGGTTAGAGAGGTGGGCTTGTGATCCGAAGATCGCCAGTTCACGCCCCGGCCCCGACAACATCAAAATTGTGGGTGGGGTAGGTGAAACACCCACACTTGCCCCCACCCTCATTCGCCCCACTCTGGGCCCATGAGCAAGGCCCTTAACCCCCACCATGTGCTCCCTAAACAGGTCTCTCTTGAAAATGAGTTCTCGTGGCTCAATGAGACTAACCTGTATAAATAAAGGCTAAATAAAAAATAAAAATAAAAAATTGTGTAACAATTAAACAAGGTTTGTGGCTGCTTCTTGCAATATTCATTTAATAATTTTACTGAACACTGTACAAGGAGCAATGTTGGTAAAGAAACTAATATATAAATATATTTATATATACACACACACACACACACACACACACACATACAGGTCCTTCTCAAAAAATTAGCATATTGTGATAAAGGTCATTATTTTCCATAATGTAATGATAAAAATGAAACTTTCATATATTTCAAATTCATTGCAGACCAACTGAAATATTTCAGGTCTTTAATTGTTTTAATACTGATGATTATGGCATACAGCTCATGAAAATCCAAAATGCCTGTCCCAAAAAATTAGCATATTTCATCCCACCAATGAAAGACAAGTGTTTTTAATACAAAAAACGCCAACCTTGAAATAATCATGTTCAGTTATGCACTCAATACTTGGTCGGGAATCCTTTTGCATGAATGACTGCTTCAATGCGGCAATTAGCCTGTGGCACTGCTGAGGTGTTATGGAGGCCCAGGATGCTTCAATAGCGGCCTTAAGCTCATCCAGAGTGTTGGGTCTTGCGTCTCTCAACTTTCTCTTCACAATATCCCAATGGTTCTCTATGGGGTTCAGGTCAGGAGAGTTGGCAGGCCAATTGAGCACAGTAATACCATGGTCAGTAAACCATTTACCAGTGGTTTTGGCACTGTGAGCAGGTGCCAGGTCGTGCTGAAAAATGACATCTTCATCTCCATAAAGCTTTTCAGCAGATGGAAGCATGAAGTGCTCCAAAATCTCCTGATAGCTAGCTGCATTAACCCTGTGCTTGATAAAACACAGCGGACCAACACCAGCAGATGACATGACACCCCAGTGACTGTGGAAACTTGACACTGGACCTCAAGCAATGTGAATTCTGTGTCTCCTCTCTTCCTCCAGACTCTGGGACCTTGATTTCCAAAGGAAATGCAAAATTTACTGTAATCAGAGAACATAACTTTGGACCACTCAGCAGCAGTCCCAAGCGAGATGCTTCTGACGCAGTCTCTTGTTTAAAAGTGGCTTGACCTGGGGAATGCGACACCTGTAGCCCATTTCCTGCACACGCCTGTGCACGGTGGCTCTGGA
>NC_056498.1:92581487-92586189 GCF_014905685.2 Nematolebias whitei
TTAGCTGACATAATTGTTATGTCCGCCCCACCGTCCAGTAGTGCTTCATGTGTGAGGACGCCTTCGAGCGTTACTGACAGGTACGCCTTCTTGGCGACCCCCCTTCTGATAAAGTTACACAGAAACCTCTTAGGTTTTTTCTGACGTTTCTTCACACGCTCAGCCTTGTCTGTGTAATCTTGGTTTGTCTGAACCGTCAGCACAGCAGTAGCTGTTTCTGAGTGTTCAGCTTTCGATGACTCGTCATCGTTTGTGTGTGAGTTCACCCCCCCTTCTTCCGATGAGGGGTTGTTGGAGGCCACAACAACAATGTCTTGGTGTGTTTCACCGACATCTGTGACCTTGTCATACGCGCCCTCAGATTTAATAGCGATCACATCACTACATAGTGCTCCAGGTTGGTTTCCCGTGTCAGTGTGTTTCAAAGTTTCTAACAACCTGCGTAGTTTCTCTGTCTCTTCCGAGCTCAGAGGTGTAGGGCCTTGTTTCTGGAACCTTTGTGATTTTTTCGCCTCGGGTCGTTTTGTCCGAGGTGGAGGAGGGATAGGTACGTCATTTGGGGGTTCCTTTTCGGACTTCCCCTGATAATATGGGTCACCTTGGTTCCCATATCTCTTTGTCCTACGCACACCCCACTTACGATAATCACGTTCATCCTCTGGGATTAAATCCAATCCCTTTAGATCCTTTTTGTCCCAGCGTGCACCTTCTTGACGCGGTTTGTTACTTTGAAAAGACTGCTTTTTCTCGCCTTTTTTAGGAGGGGGAGGCGACGCGCGCCGTCCTTCCAGTTCTAGCGAATGGGGTTTAACCTTTACACCAAGAAACACCTCTATGGGCGTCTTAACATGAGAACAGGCCTCAAACACATTCACAGCACACTGTTTAATCTCATTGATGGATTTTTCTTTGAAATTTGCCATCATTTGTACTGACGTTCGTATGTCAGTGTGGAGGTTTTTGCTGAAAACAAATTAAAAACCCTCTTCCTCCTCCATGCCGGTTTCATTCCTGTAACCAAAATAAGCTTGGAAGATTCTTTTGTAATAAACCTTTGGATGTTCATGCTTCCCTTGCGTGACCTTGTCTGCAGCTGGAAAGCCACCTGGTCCTGTGCAGGGGTTGTATTCTCTGATCAAAGCTTCACACAGAAGGCTGTAATCCCTTCTCGTGGCATCAGGTTGACGCTCGATGAAGGTGAACACCTCTCTGTCCGAAGTGAGCCTTATCAGACTGATTTTATCCTCAACCGTAGCATTAGGATAACCACTCAGTCTGAAATCTAGGTCATTGAGATACGCCTTCGTACCAGTAGAACCCATAGGTCCAGGAATAAAGCGTTGAACATATTTTGAGATTTTTTGCAAATCCGAAACTGGGAGCAAAGGCTGTATTATCGGTATCGTAGGAACCAAAATGTCACGTGGAGGTGTGTCGCTAGACACATGTGGAGGTGACGGAATGGGATTAAGAGCAGGAGGTGCACCAAAATCCTTCTGAGGTGATGGTGGGTGACCTAGACTCTGACCTTGTTCGTCTTTGAGTTCCAGACAAGCTCGCCCCACGTCAGAAATCTCATTTGTTTCTATGGCTAGTTTCTCCTCACAGGCTTTTAAGCGTTCCTGTGATGTTTGACATTCACTTTGTAAACGCACGCCTTGTTGTACTAACGCCTCCTTTTCCAATCTGCATTCGTTCAGAGCTCTTGATGTGAGCTGCAACTGTTGTTGTAGCGTATCGTTGTCTGAACACAGTGCTTGGTACTTAACCTCTCTTTCCTTCATCTTCTCCTCATATGAGTGAGCTTGTAATGACAGCTGAGCTTGTGAGAGCTCTCTGTCACGTTGTAACTCGTTTTGAAACTGAAGGAAGCGTCCTTCAAGGTTCCGAAACATCTCGATTTTCTCTGCATATTGTTTAGTTAGCACGTCATTTCGTTCAACCTCTTGGTCCAATCTATCTTTGAGCAGCACAGAAAGTTTTGCTAACCGTTCAAGGCTCTGCTTTTTATTCTCTTTTACCGTGGCTCCTTTTGCTAAACTTCTCAGCTCTTCAGCTTTTTGAGTTTCATCCATCCTGTCTAATGTTGCACCAATTACCGGGTCTGTTAAAATATGTAAGGCTCCCTGGATTATGTCATCTTGTTGACTTTCATCTTCTGACTGGGAGTCTGAAGGGTCAACATTTACCTCTGTCTCCGCCATCATCTTTTATTTAAAAAAATAAATAGGAAGATGTTGTGTTTTAGGTCGTAAACAAATCAGAAAAGTTTCCTTTTTCTGTTATATTTACTTTTATTTAGTGTTTTAGCAATTAAACGTGTATTTTCTTTTCAGCAAATGAGTAAACTGATCAGCTCTGTGATTATTTTGTGACTGTATTTCTAAAAAGTTGTGAAAAATTCATTTAGCACCTTACAGGATTTATCATTAAATGAAAAATTTTCTAGTAAACGCCTCTCTGGGCATAAGTACTTTAATCACTTTTTATATGTAAGACAGCAGCATAAACCACACTTGAGCACCGTTTTATTAACTCAAAAATGCTTTTTTAAAGAAATAAAAACGTTCAATTTCACCAAAAATCCTAAAAACGAAATGAAACTGTCATATCGAGTTTCTGGCAGAAGGTGGCAGTATAACCTTATTTTATTTTAACCCAGTCACTGTTAGCGACGTCCTCTAGGAGTCGTAATGACTTCCTGTGGCTTTGGTGACATCCGGTCGTTAGCCGTTAGCTCATAATTAGCGTCGGCCCACACGGATCAAAATCAACATTTATAGTCGGATTTACTTTCGATTCAGCAGTCGCTTTATCGATTAGACTTTGAAGAGATGGATCATGAGGTCAAAACCAATTTTAAAGCGTTTTCCAACTTTAAACAACAGAGAAAGCTTCTATATGAAAACGAGTTGCATTTCCGGGTCACGTGATTGAATCAACCAATGAGCAACGGGGTGGGTTTTACAATCTGACATCAGAGGGAGTGAATGCAGACACGTCACCCATTTCTCAGCGAATCAGAGCGACCCAAACAGCGGTTTTCGACCAATCACAGTTCGTTATTCTAGCTACAGTGTTAGCTGTTAGCCTGAACAAGTCCGGTCAACTTTCGTCCATTAACCTTCAAAATGTACGGTTTTTACTGCTACAGATGTAACGAAGCACTTTCAACAGTGGTCTGAGATGGCGCCCAGCTCCAAAACAGCGTTTTATCCATTCAAAACACGACTCGTTCAACGAATCTGAACAGAGTCCGACAGCCGAAACGGGTCAGACAGAACCCGTTCCCTGCCACAGTTTAAACAGAATAAAGCGTTTTACCACAGCATCACAGCTTCAGTTACACAACAGATGTACAAATTTCAGCTTTAAAATGAACACATTGATATTACTTTCAGCTCTAAAAACAGTGTTTTTCTTAGAACACCGACTCGTCCGAGCCGTTATCTAGAACCGAATTGGATCAGTACTAGAACCACACAGCTGATAACAGTTTCAAACAGGGCATAGTCACATTCCCACAGCTGAAAACATATCACTGTATTTTCTCTGAACACCACAGCTGAAAAACAATATCAAGCTCAAAACTTGGACTTTTCATGCCAACATTCAGCGTACAATAACACAGACTCCGTCACATTTAATTCACACCTCTTTAAACATTCGTACGGCCACGAAATGTAGTGAGGCGGATATCGGGTCACGAGAAGCTCTTTAGAGACCTGTACTGGGCCACCAGAATGTAGTGATGTAGGGTTAGTTAGCGTAGGAGCTCCACTACAATCAATATTTAATAACGGGTTCTCTCTTTTTCGAGCTACTTGACAGATATGTGAGAGAGATATTGTGTTTAGAAGTACTGTGTCGGAGATGGTCTAAAAACCAGTGACATGAGACGTTAATTTTCTTTGACCCATCAAAATGAATGTGGTCATTTATTAACAGAATCAAAATTTAACATCAAACGTACACTTGATTATTCTGATTGAACGCAATAACACAGCTTAATTAATGAGCTTTACAATGAGAAATCATACGGCCATGATTTCTCACTTGCAACTGAAATACAACAGACATTTCTGAAGATATCTTAAATTAATTACTGGCAAGGTAGAAGAGTTGGAGTAAAGTTTAAGGAGGGAAAGTGGATACTTAGGGTTAACTAAGATAATAAAGAAAAGATGGGGAGTTATCTTGTTTGAAACCAGATAGCACATTTCCCAGTGATTTTGGCTAAATGTACCCGAGCGTCGGCCCTTTACCTTGGTGGGGTTTCAGAGAGGTCTTCTCCTGGCGTCCAGCAAGGCTGAGTCGTTTTATCTCCAGGGATTTATCTGCTTCTCATCAACTTGGGACCACGAGGCTGACTGGCCCAGCTTCCAAAATAAACTTCCCCGAAAGATAGGATTAAGTTAAGTGGAATTTCAGCAAACATGCTGAACTCCTCCTCAGCAGAACTCTCTGTTCTCCATATAACTTCTGTTCATCCTCCAGAACTTCGGATCACTTCTGCTCTCAGAACTCTGGATCATCTCCCAGAACTGACTGGAACTAGGAAGTGTCGACATTTAAAGAGTTCTGTTTCCGGTCCCATTTGGAAAGTCCTGATTGGTTGAAAGAACCAACAGGGGTGTGGTTTTAGTAATGTAAGAGGGTTACTACGAGTCAGAAAAACAGTGAGATGTTTAGGAACAGACAG
>NC_056498.1:92586289-92587026 GCF_014905685.2 Nematolebias whitei
TATCATTACATTATGGAAAATAATGACCTTTATCACAATATGCTAATTTTTTTAGAAGGACCTGTATATATATACACACATATATATATATTAGGGGTGCACCGATTGCAGTTTTCTGGCCGATCACCGATTTCTAAAAAGTCTGACCTGCCGATTCCGATTTTGACAATACCGATTTTGTTTTATCAGCGACAATGTAAGATGCTGGTGAAGATTCTCAGTCATCCAGGACATGATGAATTCAAAAAGCGTTCAATACAAAAACAACTGGACTTTATTTGTAACAGAAGACGTTTCGCTCCTCATCCGAGGAGCTTTCTCAATTCAAAGAGCAGAGAGTGAGAGATACAGGTTATAAGGCTGAGTGAGATAAGACACACACACACATAAGACACACACACACACACACACATATATGTAGATTGGCAGTTCACACCTAAAACCTAAAACAGTAGGTCTTTGTTCCTCTAATTCACAGATGAGGCCCCTCTGTTCCCATCAGGTGTGAAAACCGGCTGGGAATCTGTTTTAAAGTTGCATTATATGTTTTTGAAAGTGGGAATCTGAGGCCTCCTCCTCTGTTGAGAGATGGTTTTTCTCTTTTTACATAAATTGCTTCCTTCACCCCCCTCTCAAACCATCTGTGTTCTCGGTCCAAAATGTGCACATTTTGGTCCTCAAAAGAGTGTCCCTTATCTGTGAGATGGAGGTGAACAGCTGAGTCTTGTCCTGTGGAG
>NC_056498.1:92587036-92596575 GCF_014905685.2 Nematolebias whitei
TCCGATTTCCCAAAATTAAGGAAATTGGGGCCGATTTATCGGTGCACACCTAATATATATATATACACACACACACACACACAATTAAAATTAAATACAAATATATACACACAAATATACATACATAGATATGGTAAATGGTAAATGGACTGTACTTATATAGCGCCTTTCTATCTTATTTCAAGACACTCAAAGCACTTTACACAACAATCTGTGTCCTCATTTACCCATTCATACAGCCCTCTACTAGATCTCTACAAAGCTAATTGAACAAATCATTCTAATGAGACTAATCAGTGCTTTTTAGATCACATTCATTCACTGATGGGACACACATCAGAGGCTATGAGGGGTTCAGTGTCTTACCCAGGGACACTTCGACATGTGAATGCTGGTGGATTCGAACCCCCAACTCTCACATTGGAGGACGACTGCTCTAACCATTCAGACACAGCCGCCCCATACAAACCCGATTCCAAAAAAGTTGGGACACTAAACAAATTGTGAATAAAAACTGAATGCAATGATCTGGAGATGGCAAATGTCAATATTTTATTCATAATATAACATAGATGACAGATCAAAAGTTTAATCTGAGTAAATGTAACATTTTAAAGGAAAAATATGTTGATTCAAAATTTCACAGTGTCAACAAATCCCAAAAAAGTTGGGACAAGAAGCAATAAGTGGCTGGCAAAAGGAAATTGATCATATAATGAACAGCTGGAAGACCAATTAACACTAATTACGTCAATTGACAACATGATTGGGTATAAAAAGAGATTCTCAGAGTAACAGTGTCTCTCAGAAGCCAAGATGGTAAGAGGATCACCAATTCCACCATTGTTGCGCAGAAAGATAGTGCAGCAATACCAGAATGGTGTTACCCAGCGTAAAATAGCAAAGACTTTTAAGTTATCATCATCAACCGTGCATAACATCATCAAAAGATTCAGAGAATCTGGAACAATCGCTGTGCGTAAGGGTCAAGGCCGTAAAACTCTACTGGATGCTCGTGATCTCCGGGCCCTTAAACGTCACTGCACCTCAAACAGGAATGCCACTGTCAAGGAAATAACAGAATGGGCTCAGGAATACTTCCAGAAAGCATTGTCAGTGAACACAATCCACCGTGCCATCCACCGTTGCCAGCTGAAACTCTACAGTGCAAAGAGGAAGCCATTTCTAAGCAAGCTCCACAAGTTCAGACGTTTGCACTGGGCCAGGGGTCATTTAAAATGGAGTGTGGCAAAATGGAAGACTGTTCTGTGGTCAGATGAGTCATGATTTGAAGTTCTTTATGGAACACTGGGACACCATGTCATCCGGACCAGAGAGGACAAGGATAGCCCAAGTTGTTATCAACGCTCTGTTCAGAAGCCTGCATCACTGATGGTATGGGGTTGCATGAGCGCTTGTGGCATGGGCAGCTTGCATGTCTGGAAAGGCACCATTAATGCAGAGAACTACGTTCAGGTTCTAGAACAACATATGCTCCCATCTAGACGTCATCTCTTTCAGGGAAGACCCTGCATTTTTCAACACGATAATGCCAGACCACATTCTGCAGCAATCACAACATCATGGCTACGTAGAAGAAAGATCCGGGTATTGAAATGGCCAGCCTGCAGTCCACATCTTTCACCTATAGAGAACATTTGGCGCATCATAAAGAGGAAGGTGCGACAAAGAAGGCCCAAGACGATTGAACAGTTAGAGGCCTGTATTGTTCATTCATTCAACCTTAATTTAAACATTCATTCAACCTTTATTTAAATAGATAAATCACATTGAGCCTCAAAGACTCATTTACAAGCGAGACCTGTTTGGACAGACAAAAAACAGTGGTTAACCGGACACATGTAGGAGGTGGAGGCAAAAAAAAAATCCTATCAGACTTTTTTTTTCTTGCATGAGAAAAAAAACCTCTAATATTGAAAAAACACCTTGCACAAACAAGCACATATTTACGTAGACATTCTGCAATCAGAGACGAGAGTGGTCAACAACGCTTATAGATGCTCTCGAGGTCACTGTAATCAGTCAATGTCCTCCGGTGAGATCCATAAACATTCTCGAGGTATGTCGAGGAATAGCCAAGATTGAATGAATGAATAACCTCTGAGTATCCAAGAGTCCTGAAATGATGACAAAGTTTATTCAGCTGAGTTTCATCTGGTTATCAGTTGGAAATTCCTCAGGGAGGGGGTGGTGAGCGTCAGATCACATTTTCTCCAGGCGAATTCAGATAAGATGGTCTTCAAGGCCAGCCAAGGCGACCAAAATTTAGATAAACACACAGTTGTTTTGGGTACATGACATCTACCTTGAGTCTGTGTTGGTCCACTCGGTTCCGAAATGTCCAAAATAACATGGCCACACCGATGGAACGTGTCTGAGTAAAAATCCCTAAGATCTGATCCATTCAGCCCAAGGCATTTGAGTCCGGGTACACGAGACACGAACCAAGCCATCAAAAAGGCAAGCAGCGTCATCGGGTCCAAATTTGTTACTGATGACTTCCTTGATTTTAGATAAAAAACCTGCACCAGTTAAACCCAAAAAAGCAGGAACCAGTTGTCGTAAATCCAATTAAATATGTGTCCTTAAAATCCACAGATGGCAGCAGAGATAGACACATCATCAAGTCTTCCAGTCAATGAGATATCCAGCTGCGTAAGTGCCAACAGGGTAAATAGGCTCGCCTAATGCCTGTCTTCTCTTCGAAGAAATGTTATCATTTGAGTTGAGGGACCAACTGGTCAAAACAAGTCCATAATTAAGGTTCGGAAGAAATGCAAGAGTCTCACAGCAATTTCACAGACAGACAGAGCAGCAAAGCAAAGCGGAGAGGGAGGGAGGGAAGCATCCGATCTCGAGGGGAGCAAGTGGTGAATGTGACAGTGGTGAATTAGACATGAATGGGAGAGCATTCCTATTTTTAAACTTGAGAAACTGGTCTCCTCTGTTGGCACCTCCACATCATTATATACATATTTACAAACCGGATTCCAAAAAAGTTGGGACACTAAACAAATTGTGAATAAAAATTGAATGCAATGATGTGGAGGTGCCACCATCTAATATTTAATTCAGAATAGAACACAAATCACAGATCAAAAGTTTAAACTGAGAGAATGTATCATTTTAAGGGAAAAATCTGTTGTTTCCAAATTTCATGGCGTCAACAAATCCCAAAAAAGTTGGGATAAGTCCATTTTTACCACTGTGTGGCATCCCCCCTTCTTCTTACAACACTCAACAGATGTCTGGGGACAGAGGAGACTAGTTTCTCCAGTTTAGAAATAGGAACGCTCGGGACTTCCGGCTGAATGGCGGTGGAGTAAGTTGTGTCTTGGTGTGCTCCTGCGGGGTTGGCTTTTTTTTCCGATTATTACCTGGCACTTTTTCTTGACTTCGACCTCAAACGATAATTAATCTTTATATTGAACACTATCTTTTTTGTTTGGTCATTAAAATGCCACAAAAGCATGCTAAAGGAGGAAATTTGATCCAGTCTCACCTGCGGCCTGCTCCTCGTGGTGAATCCTCGACCTATGCTGAGTCATCTCCTGTGTCAGAGGCAGTGGCCCAGGCCGCTACAGTTAGCAATGCAAGCAATCTTAAAAAGGAGCTACTTGCGGCTCTTCGGGATGACTTTACATCTACACTTAAAGCGGAGTTTCATGCTGTTCTTGGTGAAAGTCTTTTTTCGATTAAGTCTGAGCTGCTATCCTTCAAAAAGGAACTGTCCTCTGGTCTATCCGCGGTGCAGGAGAGTTTTACGGGGCTAAAGGTAACGGTTGCTGAGATGGAGAGATCCCTATCCACCTGCACTGATGACATCGTTAGCCTGCAGAAAAAAGTGGACAGCCTTACTAAAACTGTTGCACAGTTAGAGGATAAATGTGATGACTTGGAGTCCTGGTCCCAGTGTCAGAACATCCGCATCATTGGTGTCCCGGAGGATAACCCTTTATCGGCTTCGACGGCTGCGGTCTCTCGGTTGCTAAAGGAGGCTCTCGGTCTTGCAGAGGAGCCGCTGCTGGACCGTGCTCACCGTATCCCAATCCTTAAACCCAAGGCAGATGAGCACTCTCACCCCATCATAGCTAAGCTACATTATTACACTGATTGTGCCAAAATCCTGTCGAAGGCAAGGGAGCTGCAGCGGATCAAGGTGAACGGTATGACCATCTTTGTTTTCCCCGATTATACTGCCAAAACGGCCCGTGCGCGGGCAGCCTTCACGGATTGCCGTCGCCGGCTCCGTGGCATTGAGGGGGTCCGGTTCGGTTTGCTCCATCCGGCCCGGTTGCGAATCAACCAAGATGGATCTATACGGGTCTTCACCTCTCCTGAGGAGGCTAATATCTACATCGGATCGATTGTCAAGTGAGAACTATAACTAGAAGAATTTGTTTCATAATGGGGAAGAAAGTTAAAAAAAAAACAACAACAAAAAAAAAACGGACTGTTTTGAAATAGTTGCTGCTTACTTGTGTAATTCAAATTATGTTCTCTGCAGGTGTTCTTGGTTTTCTAAAATAGTGCCTATTGTATATTTTAATTTTCTCTCTATTTTGCTAGTTCTACAGGTGTCACCTAGTACTTGGGGGTGTTTTTCTATTTGTTGTGCTATTTGGCTGTAAGGATAAGTGTCCTAGTGGCTCCTGTTGGAGTCTGCACGGTTCCTTCATTTGGGGAAGGACAGAGTGCAAGTGGGGGGGTGGGGGGGGGGGGGTTGTGTATTGTAGTGAACTAAGCCTCAGGTCAAAACCTGACCCTGAAGACCTTCATGGGACAGAAACTGTTATTTCATTGGTTTGAATCCAGAAATACAAATTAAGCTCATCCAGAGACTTTCTAATTTGTATCCTGAACTAATCAATTGAAAGAACACTCTTTTTATATTATCATTACTATTTTTACAAATGTCTTGATAATCAAAAGTGTTTAGTTCAAACCATTTTAAATGTTGAAGTGAACTACTCATTTTAAATCAACTGTGAAACAGTATTAATTATTTTTTAATCCTCATTCAAAGTAGAAATCAAGTTAATGTCTGTTACAGAGTAATTATGCATTTTGATCTTCTGTTTGAAATGAGAAGTAGTGATGTCGGTCAAAAGTCGGACACAGTCCGAAACAAGTTTATTGGAACGAACTGTCATGTTTTTAAACCTCTCAGACAGAAACAGAGAAGCTGGCACCTGTGGGTCTGTCATTTCCCCAAAACATTTCTCTGTCTGCTCCTAAACATTTCTCTGTCTGTTCCTAAACATCTCACTGTTTTTCTGACTCGTAGTAACCCGCTTACGTCACTAAAACCATACCCCTGTTGGTTCTGGCCTGACCTGGAGATGAGTGTAGACCGCAGAGTCCTGGCCTGGCGGTCACTCTTTCAGGGATGAAGATGTGCACATCCTGGATAGAGAGGAACGATGGTTTGAGAGAGGAGTAAAGGAGGCCATCTTTGTGAAAAGAAACCGTCCATCATTAAACAGGGGTGGAGGCCTACGTGTTCAATTGTCCCCCTCTTACAATGCTGTGATTGCTAGTATCACTCAGCCCTCTGTGAATAGTACACAGCCATCAGTGTGCTAATGATCCATTGTTAGGCTGATGGTCCTTCTTGAGCATGTGATCAGCTGGTTTTGGTTGTCAGCAGCAAAACTGGTTGATCCACTCTGAGAAGGTGCTATTTAAGAGACTGAGCTGAAAACAGCACCTCAGACTGAAGGTCTCTCGGACGAGAGACGAAACGTTTCTACATTTTTTGTTGTTTTGCTTTGTTGTGGGTTTTTTTGAATGTCCAGAGGACCAGATTTAACTTTTTTAGATTTTTCTACCTGGATTATTGAGCATGCATCAGGATATCTATTCATCACAACCAATTAAACTGTCTTCTGTTACTACAAATCCTGTAGTGCTCGCTACACTTAAGATCTGGTCATAAATTAGGTCCCATTTGAAATTTGTGTCTCCTTCTAATAAAATGCCGTTATTAAAAAATCATGTATTTTCTCCCGCGACCTCTAATGCTGCCTACAGAATTTGGCATGAGAGAGGCATTAGAACAACAAGAGATCTTTACAAAGATGGTTTATTTCTTAGTTTTTCAGAGTTGTCCTCAAAATTTAGCCTACCTACTTCTCATCTGTTTATTTCCAAATTAGACATTGCGTTTCATCGCTGTTCCCAAATTTTCCAACTCTCCCTACTGATCCACCATGGGCAGACCTTCTAGTTTTGAAGCCCAATTTGAATTCACCCCTTTTTAATATATATGGAAAACTTATGGCAATTGAATCCAACTCATTGGGTAAAACAAAAACTGCTTGGGAACGTGAATTGGGTGTTGAACTGTCTGATTCATGGTGGGATAAAGTTATTCTCAGCATATGCCAAAGTACACCATGTGCCAGATTACAACTTGTACAGTTCAAAGTGATAAATAGAGTTCACTTCTCAAAATCCCATCTATCTAAAATCTTTCCCTCGATTCTGGACCATTGTGACAGATGCCAGACCTCATCTTGCAACTTAAGTCATATGTTTTTCTTCTGCCCGAGCTTACAAACATTTAGGAAATATTTATTTTCCATACTTTCAGGGTTTTTTAGAATTCAGATCCAAAGTGATCCACTAATTGCCATCTTTGGAGTTCCAGAGACCACACTTAACCTGTCCCTCTAGCAGGGGGAGGTCTTGGCTTTCTGTTCTATCCTAGCCAGGTGCTGTATTTTACTCTTCTGGAAATCTCCTACACCTCCATCTACATCACAATGGCTTAACACTGTAAGATCATTCTTGAAGATAGAAAAAAACTTTATCAACAGTGAAAGGCAGTTCAGCAAAACTTACTCTCAAGTGGGCACCCTTTATGACATACATAAAATCTCTGCCTTCATAATGCATAGACTGATGTGACTGACTCATCACGTCATCATGTGACTAAATTTTAAAGACTAAATAAATAGGTAAAATACAGTTACACTTTAGCTTCTCAGTGTCATCCAACCCCCCCCCCCTTCCCTTTTTTTTGTATTTGCATTTATTTTGTCTTGTTTTTTTTTTGTCAGTTTGGTGATTTATGTTTGCTATGGGGAAAAAAAATGGGAGAAGTTGTGTAATTTTTGCAGAATGTATGTAAGGTCAATGGATGTTTGTTCTCCTGATAAACAAATTAAAAAATAAAAAATAAAGAAATAGGAACGCTCTCCCATTCATGTCTAATACAGGCCTCTAACTGTTCAATCGTCTTGGGTCTTCTTTGTCGCACCTTCCTCTTTATGATGTGCCAAATGTTCTCTATAGGTGAAAGATCTGGACTGCAGGCTGGCCATTTCAGTAACCAGATACTTCTCCTACGTAGCCATGATGTTGTGATTGCTGCAGAATGTGGTCTGGCATTATCGTGTTGAAAAATGCAGGTTCTTCCCTGAAAGAGATGACGTCTAGATTGGAGCATATGTTGTTCAAGAACATGAACATAGTTCTCTGCATTAATGGTGCCTTTCCAGACATGCAAGCTGCCCATGCCACAAGCGCTCATGCAACCCCATACCATCAGTGATGCAGGCTTCTGAACGGAGCGTTGATAACAACTTGGGCTATCCTTGTCCTCTCTGGTCCGGATGACATGGCGTCCCAGTGTTCCATAAAGAACTTCAAACTGTGACTCATCTGACCACAGAACAGTCTTCCATTTTGCCACACTCCATTTTAAATGACCTCTGGCCCAGTGCAAACGTCTGAGCTTGTGGAGCTTGCTTAGAAATGGCTTCCTCTTTGCATTGTAGAGTTTCAGCTGGCAATGGCGGATGGCACGGTGGATTGTGTTCACTGACGATGCTTTCTGGAAGTAGGCCTGAGCCTATTCTGTTATTTCCTTGACAATGGCATTCCTGTTTGAGGTGCAGTGACGTTTAAGGACCCGGAGATCACGAGCATCCAGTAGAGTTTTACGGCCTTGACCCTTACGCACAGCGATTGTTCCAGATTCTCTGAATCTTTTGATTATATTATGCACGGTTGATGATGATAATTTAAAAGTCTAAAACCATTCTTGTATTGCTGCACTATCTTTCTGCGCAACAATGGTGGAATTGGTGATCCTCTTACCATCTTGGCTTCTGAGAGACACTGACACTCTGAGAAGCTCTTTTTATACCCAATCATGTTGTCAATTGACCTAAATAGTGTTAATTGGTCTTCCAACTGTCTGTTACATGCTCAATTTCCTTTTTCCAGCCACTTATTGCTACTTGTCCCAACTTTTTTGGGATTTGTTGACACTGTGAAATTTTGAATCAACATATTTTTCCTTTAAAATGTTACATTTACTCAGATTAAACTTTTGATCTGTCATCTATGTTATATTATGAATAAAATATTGACATTTGCCATCTCCACATCATTGCATTCAGTTTTTATTCACAATTTGTTTAGTGTCCCAACTTTTTTGGAATCCGGTTTGTATATATATATATACGTACAGGTCCTTCTCAAATAATTAGCATATTGTGATAAAGGTCATTATTTTCCATAATGTAATGATAAAAATGAATTTTTCATATATTTCAGATTCATTGCACACCAACTGAAATATTTCAGGTCTTTAATTGTTTTAATACTGATGATTATGGCATACAGCTCATGAAAACCCAAACTGCCTATCACAAAAAATTAGCATATTTCATCCCACCAATGAAAGACAAGTGTTTTTAATACAAAAAACGCCAACCTTCAAATAATCATGTTCAGTTATGCACTCAATACTTGGTTGGGAATAATTTTGCATGAATGACTGCTTCAATGCGGCGTGGCATGGAGGGAATCAGCTTGTAGCACTGCTGAGGTGTTATGGAGGCCCAGGATGCTTCAATAGCCGCCTTAAGCTCATCCAGAGTGTTGAGTCTTGTATCTCTCAACTTTCTCTTCACAATATCCCACAGGTTCTCTATGGGGTTCAGGTCAGGAGAGTTGGCAGGCCAATTGAGCACAGTAATGCCATGGTCAGTAAACAATTTACCAGTGGTTGTGGCACTGTGAGCAGGTGCCAGGTCATGCTGAAAAATGAAATCTTCATCTCCATAAAGCTTTTCAGCAGATGGAAGCATGAAGTGCTCCAAAATCTCCTGATAGCTAGCTGCATTGACCCTGCCCTTGATAAAACACAGTGGACCAACACCAGCAGCTGACATGGCACCCCAGACCATCACTGACTGTGGGTGCTTCACACAGGACTTCTGGCATTTTGGCATTTCCTTCTTCCCAGTCTTCCTCCAGACTCTGGCACCTTGATTTCCAAATGACATGCAAAATTTGCTTTCATCCGAAAAAAGTACTTTGGACCACTGAGCAACAGTCCAGTGCTGCTTCTCTGTAGCCCAGTTCTGGCGCTTCTGCCGCTGTTTCTGGTTCAAAAGTGGCTTGACCTGGGGAATGCGGCACCTGTAGCCCATTTCCTGCACACGCCTGTGCACGGTGGCTCTGGATGTTTCTACTCCAGACTCAGTCCACTGCTTCCGCAG
>NC_056498.1:92596675-92608488 GCF_014905685.2 Nematolebias whitei
GAGTCTGGGTGGACGGATCGGACGGCATCTGCATCCAGTTTCTTAGGATCCACTGTGGGATGGACCTTTACAAGAGATCTTTCCTGCCTACAGCCATCAGTATCTATAACATCTCTTAATGAAATGAGGATAACGAGTTACAACAACAAATAATTTCCCACTGGGATTAATAAAGTATTTTTTAATTGTATTGAATTGAATTGAATATTAAGGCATTTTAAACCCTTCCCACACTCTTGCAATATTGGGGCTGGCCAGTATGGCCATTATGGCTGGCCTTATTGCTCCACTTGATATATAAATTAAATTTATTAGATTTTGCTTTGGGTTTGTTTTAGATGTAATGGACATGGGGATGAAAAACAAAGAAGATAATGAAGCAGAAAAGTGAGAGAAGGGTTAAAAGGTAAATAAGGAGGTAGGAATAGAGGAGAGAGAGAGCGTTATAAAGAGAACACAAATCAACATCATTGAAGTCTGCCTCTAGACCTGTGGAAAGAAAAAAAAACAAGACAAAACCAAGAAACTACAACAACAAACAACATATATGCTGATACTTATAACATCATTAGAAAGTATTTTATACATCCATCCATCCATCCATCATCTTTACCCGCTTCTTCTATTTTGGGTCACGGGGATCGCCGGTGCCCATGTCCAGCAATCACTGTGCGAGGGGTGGGGTACACCCTGGACGGGTCGCAAGTCCATCACAGGGCCACATAGAGACAAACGACCATTTACTCTCTCACTCACACCTAGGGACAATTTTAGAGTTACCAATCAGCCTAACATGCATGTTTTTGGTCTGTGGGAGGAAACCGGAGTACCCGGAGAAAACCCACGCATGCATGAAGAGAACATGCAAACTCCACCCAGAAAGGCCCCTGGACCAGGGTTTGAACCAGGGACCTGCTCGCTGAGAGGCAGCAGCTCTACCAGTTGTGCCACCGTGCTGCCCGTATTTTATATAGTACATGGTAATACAAGATGTATTTAGTGGTCTCCACAACCCAATTGAGTGTTTATCTGATGTAGATGAACATATGCATGATATATTACTACACTGATAAACACCTGAGTCTAAACACCTGTGTGAGCATGCTTGTCACTATAAGATTTCTCCATTAAAAAATGTTCAATAGTGGATGTGGGGACCCACTAACCCGTCCCCACAGGACACGATGGCAACATAGAGAAGACCGGAACCACAGACACACAACGGTCCCCAAGCCCGGAACTTCGGGAGTCCCCCAACAGGGACACCCACCCAGAGAGAGAAGCAAAGGGAAGCCCCGGGCGATCCCCAGCAACCACAATGCAGAGACTCCAGGAGGCTGCAGCAACGAGTCCACAGGCCCTGCCGGCACCCCGCCCCTCCAGAGTAGATCTGGCCATGGACACTGATCCCCGAGTCCCGAGGTCATACCACCCCCCAACAGAGACCCGACAGAGCCAGGGCACCCAGGCCCTGGCAGGCAGCCACCAGGGCAGGCCCGCACACACCCCATCCCCCAGCCCCAACTGCTGAGAGCTGCCAATGCACCAGCGGCAGGGTGGCCCACCACCGGAGGGGAGCACGACATGGGGAAGTTGACCCCACATTAAATGGGGGACCAAAATTAATCCAAGAGAGGGGACCACCTTAAACTCAACCCGAGACATAAACAGGCACACAGAAACAGCTCGACAGAGCTTCTATCGGGCCTTCCATACGCCCCACCCGACAGCAACCGCAAGCCGGCCCCAGGCCGGGTGCCAGAGCAACAGGGAGCAGCAGCTGAGGAAGGCCGGCCCAGCGCAACAATTTTAAATAATTAATTTTAAATAAAAATTGCCAATCGTGTGGCTCATCCATCAATCAGCCAATTGTGTGTCATGTCCAATCTCATTTTGAAAAACCGGGATACAGCGAATCCGTGAAAAACAAACCACGAAGTAGCGAGAGACTACTGTAAACAGTTAAAAGAAAAAAGTCAGGATATCATTAAAAATTATTTGACGTTTTCCAACTATTTATTATTTAATTACTTAATACAAGTCAATCTGTAGCACTTTGCATCACTTGCAAAGTTGGGGGTTAAAAACTGCTTCTGGCTAACGCTGTAGGCCACAAATTATCACTAACAAATATGAACAAAGTAACAAGGACAGTATACAACGACAGAGCCCAAAAGTACAGGAACCAATGAAACTGACCTTTTGGAGTGATAAAAAAGATACAAGTCAAACACTTTAAGTGGCAGCTTTGTCTCTCCCTCTGGGGCATAATGCATCAATGGAAACTTAACTGGCCTAAAACCAATGACATAAACCCACAACTCTGTGCAGTGAAAAGCGCTTCTGTGTCTTTATAATCTCACTTTTGAGGCTTCAAAGCAGTGTCAGAGTGTCAGATTTGAGGAGGTGTTGAATCTCATATTCTTTAAAACTTGTAATCTGCTCAAGGGAGCCTAGAGCAACAAAAAAGACGATCCACACACAGACATGCTGAAAAGTCTGTCCGTGTGTGGGTGTTAGGAGTGCGCGGGGAACCCAGATGTTATGAGACCCAGAACGAGGCAGACACAGGGGAAATACAAAAGAACAGTGTTTATTATGTACAGTGAAATTAAAGCGTCCACAAGCTGCTTCACAGAGGCTCCTGGAAAGAGGGACGACAGGTTAATAAGTTGTCCAACGGGGAAGGCCAGAGTGGTTTGTTTAATGAGCGTTTGTCCTTACAGTCCAAACCCGAAGAGGAGAGCTGGTCCTTCAGTCCAAGGAGAGCGAGCAGCAGAGGGAAATCCAACAAGGGTCCAAAGGGGAACGAGGAAGGCTGGCAACTGGAGGCAAAGAGGTACGAGGAATACCTGACAGACCAAGGGATCCAGATCAGGTCACGAGGGAATCCAAAAAGCACGAGGAACAAGGAAACATAAGAGGTGATATGCTCCAGCGTTGAGTCACACTGGACTGCAGCCTTAAGTAGATGGAGAGGCTCATCAGGCTGATGGCCGCCAGGTGTTGGTAATCAGCGGCCATCAGCAAGGCAGGCTGCAGGCAGTGGGACCCTTACAGTACACCCCCTCAAGAATCGCCTCCTGGCGACCTGAGGCGCTTCTCGGGGTGGTCTCTGTAGAACCTGGAAATAAGGCTAGGATCAAGGATAAAGGACCTGGGGATCCACGACCTCTCCTCAGGACCGTACCCCTCCCAATCGACCAGGTATTGGAAGCCCCTACCCCTGTGTCTCACGTCCAAGATGGAACGGACGGAGAACGCAGGGTGGTTGTCGATCAGGCGGGGCGGCGAAGGGAGGTCAGATGGAGGACACAGGGGACTGAGGGAGACAGGCTTAACCTGTGAGACGTGAAACGTTGGATGGATACGCATGGCCCTGGGAAGCTGGAGGCGGACCGCAGAGGGGTTGATAATACGGGTGATGGGGAAGGGACCAATGAAGCGGGGGGCCAGTTTGCGAGGGGTGTCCCGCAGCTTAATGTCCTTGGTGGACAGCCAAACTTGCTGGCCGACCTGGTAGGCGGGCGTCTCCAAACGGTGGCGGTCAGCGAACCGTTTTGCCTGGGCTGCGGTCCTAAGGAGGGCTGCTTTGGCCTGGCTCCACCCAAACCAAGTGCTGGCTCTAGGACGAAGGATTGGACTCGACCAGGCAACGCAGTGTGGACTCTAGCTCCTGATTGCAGCGCTCGGCTTGTCCGTTAGCCTGAGGATGGTAACCAGAGGTGAGGCTAACGGACGCCCCAAGCGACTTGCAAAAGGAGTGCCAGACCTGCCACTCCAGATTTCCTCATGCAATACCACACCTCCTCTCTTGGCACTCTGTCATATGTTTTTTCTAAATCCACAAAGACACAATGGAGTTCTTTCTGACCCTCTCTGTACTTCTCCATCAGCATTCTCAAAACAAAGATGGCATCTGTGGTGCTCTTTCTTGGCATGAAACCAATCTGCTGCTCACAGATAGTCACCTCTCGTCAAAGTCTTGATTCCACAACTCTATCCCAGATCTTCATTGTGTGACTCATCAACTTAATTCCCCTGTAGTTGCTACAACTCTGTATATCACCCTTGCTCTTAAAAATGGGCACCAGCACACTTCTTCTCCATTCCTCAGGCATTTTCTCACCCTCATATATGTCATTGAATATTTGAGTCAAAAACCTCACTGCCATCTCTTAAAGACATTTCCAAACCTCCACTGGTATGTCATCAGGTCCTACTGCCTTCCCCTTCTTCATTATTTTCAGAGCTTTCCGAATTTCACCCTCACCAATCTTTCCCACTTCCTGGTCCACAGTTTCTATGAAATCTACTCTTCTTTCTCTTTCATTCTCTTCATTCATTAGCTCCTCAAAGTACTCCTTCCATTTTCCCGTCACACTCTCCTCACTTGTTAGAACATTACCATTCCTAGTTTTAACAAGCCTAATCTGCTGCACATCCTTTCCAGCCTGATCCCTCTGTCTTGCCAATCGGTACAAGTCCATCTCGCCCTCTTTAGTGTCCAGTGTCCCATACAACTCATCGTACGCCTTCTGCTTTGCCTTAGCTACTTCCCTCTTTGCTCTACGTCACATCTACTTTATATTCCTGTCTCCTGTCTTCAGTCCTCTCACTGTCATATTTCTTCTTGTCTAATCTCTTTCTTTGAACGGCGTCCTGCACTTCACTATTCCACCACCAGGTTTCCTTATCATCCATTCTCTGTCCAGATGACACACCAAGGACCTTTCTACCTGTCTCTCTAATTACTGTTGCTGTAGTAGCCCACTCATTTGGAAGCTCTTTCTTACTACCCAGAGCCTTAAACAGCTCCTCTCTGAATTTCTAACAACATTCTTCCTTCTTCAGCTTCTACCATTTGGTCTTCTTCTCTGATTTTACTCTTTTTCTCTTCTTCACAACAACAGTCATTCTACACACAACTATCAATGGTGTCTGGCCATGCTCTCCCCTGCCACAACCTTACAGTCCCTAATCTCCCTCATGTTTCCTCTTCTACACAGAATGTAGTCGACCTGCGTACTCCTTCCTCCACTCTTATAGGTCACTCTATGTTCTTCCGTCTTTTGGAAATAGATATTGACTATAGCCATTTCCATTCTCTAGGCAAAATCCAACAACATTGTCCTTCCTGGTTTCTTTCCTTGACACCAAATCTGCCCATCACATCCTCATCCCCTCCGTTTCCTTCACCAACATGTCCATTCAGGTCTGCTCCGATCAACACTCTCTCCTCCCTGGGAATACTCTCTATCACTTCATCCAGCTCTTTCCAAAATGTATCTTTCTCCTCCTCATCACATCCAACCTGTGGAACATAACCACTGATGATGTTTAGCATCAGACCTTCTACTTCTACCTTCAGGCACATCACCCTATCTGACACTCTCTTCACCTCTACTACATTCTTTGCCAACTCCTCCTTCAGGACCACCCCTACTACATTTCTCTTACTATCCAGACCATGGTAAAACAGTTTGAACCCTACTTCAATGCTGCGAGCCTTGCTGCCCTTCCACTTGGTCTCTTGGACACAGAAAACATCTACCTTTCTTTTCTGCATCATGACAGCCAGCTCTCTACCCTTGCCTGTCATTGTCCCCACATTTAGAGTTGGAACCCTCAGTCCTACATTCTTCATTTTTCCCTCTGTCTCCTGACACGTTTCTCTCCTCGTGGTCTTGGAATTACAGCAGCACAATTTCTGCAGGCACCCTGTTTGTCAACAGCACCGGTGGCGGTCATTGTTAACCCGGGTCTCGACCGATCCGGTATGGTTTCGCTTTGATGAACTCGTATTATGGTTTTGGCAAATGTGTTTTACATCGGATGCCATTCCTGACACAACCCTCACCATTTACGCGGGCTTGGGACCGGCACAAGAGATACACTGGCTTGTGCTCCCTAGTGGCTGGTTCATATGTATATATATATATGTATATATATATATATATATATATTTATATATATATATATATATATATATATCCTGCTAATGAACTTTAATTCACCATTAAATCTCTGATGAACCAGATTCAACAAAAGCATCTATATTTAACATTTGATAGGTTCTCTTCATCGTTTGATGTATTTGCAGTCATTCTGTCTACTTTTATTGTTCAATTTAGATGTGTGGTTTTGTTTATTGTATACAGATTTTTAGGCCCGAGCAGCGAAGCGCTGCAAAGGCCTATTGTAATTGCTCTGTTAAGGACCGAGCTGCAAGTTTTTCCGCCAAATGAATTAGCCTTGTGGAGGCCTAAACATAACCCAAAACTCACCAAATTTGGCAGACGCATCAGGACTGCTGAAAAACTACGTATTTTTAGGGTGTCGCAAAAATCACAACAGAAACGGCTCAAGAGCGCCACCTAGAAATTTTCAAAATACCCTCCGAATTAACCTTAGTTTGTCGTAGAAGCATGAAATTTGGTACACTTGCCCAATACCCCAAGATGCACAGAAAACCCTCTGGCACCAACATTGTACGATAAACAGGAAGGCGGCCATTTTGGAATGCCGGCCCAAATTTCACACCTTTTTGAAGGTTTACAGCCTCCACATTTGAACAAACTCCTCCTAGGGATTTCGCTCAATCGGTTTAAAACTTGGCCATTTTGTTCAAAAGGCATGGGGGACGAAAAGTTATCTAAACAGTTCTTTTTGGAGCATGAAGAAGGGGCGGGGCCAGACCTCAAAGTTTGACATCTCGCCATGAAAAACGAAACGCTAATAGCTCCTACATGAAAACTGTATGAGACATCAAACCTTCAGTGATTGATCCACATCCAGCCCCCTGCAAGACTGAATGGTCAAATCATGACATCACTTAAGCCATGCCCCGACAACAGGAAGTGTAAAGTTTTACGTTGAACGGTCCATATCTGACTTCTGTGATCTAATCAGCACGATAGTGTGTCCAGCGACCCAAGACATGTTGGTGTAACTTGCTTTCCAACACTGACAGTTTTGGGTGGAGCATGTGGGCATTGCGACATGGCGAAATAAGAAGCAATGCCCTCGCCATACGTTTGGCTCTAAATTCCACAGATTTGAACCAAGGTGCACCAAAATCAGTAAGATCGATCATTTTCCACCCCTTGAACAGGAATCCATGATAATTGGCCAATAGCCTACACAGCGCCCCCTAGAATATTTTAAAAACTCAGCCCCAAGCCATTTTTGGACCGATAATACAGAAACTCAGTGAACATCTGTATTGTCTCAGGTCCTATGAAAAAGTCTCTTGGAGCCCTGGTCCAAAACCAACAGGAAGTCGGCCATTTTGGGTCAAAGGGTCATTTTTAGGTGTTTTTACTGGCACATTTTAACAAACTCCTCCTAAGGATTTTGAGTGATTGCCTTCAAACTTGGTTAATACGCCCTTAACACATTAAAGAGTAAAAGTTATCAAAAGTTTGCGTTTTCGTTTGTTAAAGGGGCGTGGCCAGGCCTCAAATTTGCGCTTCACGCCATAAATTTCCAAATGCTATAACTTTCACATTGAAAGACCGAAATGCAACAAACTTGGCATGACTCATCCCTGTTGGATGTCCGGCAACCCAATGTCATCATATTTTGAAGTAATCAAAGCCCTGCCCCCTCGAGACAGGAAGTCTCTTTTTTTTTACTTGGAATGCTCCCTCTTTGACACAATTGACATAATCAGGATGATCCTGTGTTAGAAGACAGATAAGATGGTCTGACTTGATTTAAAGTGCAAACCATTTTTGCTGGAAGATGTGGGCATGGCAGCATGGCAAATCAAGACGTGACGCCGTTGTAATACGTTTGGCTATAAAATTGCACAGATTTCAACCGAGGTGTACCAAAATCACTAAGATCGATCATTATCCACCCCTTGAACAGGCATCCATGATAAGTAGCCAATAGCCTCCACAGCGCCACCTACATTCTTCTTACAGTTATATCTCAGTGATACAACATCCGATCTGAACCAGATTTTTGGTGTGTCATTAGTGAGCACTTATGGACATATTGGTATTATTTTTTAACTTTTGACTGTAGTGCACCCCCTAGAATATTCAAACAGTTATATTTCAGTTTTACATCATCCGATCGGAACCGATTTTTTGTGCATATTCGTTGAGCACGTCTAGACACATTGATATTGTGGTTTAACATATGACTCAAGTACGCCCCCTAGATTATTTAATCAGTTATAGCTCAGTGATATATCGTCCGATCTGCACCAGATTTTTGGTGCTTCATTAGTGAGCACTTCTAGACACACTGGTATTGTTATTGAAATTTTGACTCCAATGCACCCCCCTACATTTATTCAAACAGTAATATCTCAGTTATATATCGTCCAATCTGTGCCAGATTTATTGTGTGTGATCAGTGAGCACCTATAGACACATTGGTATTGTTCTTTAACATTTGACTCAAGTGCACTCCCTACATTATTCCAACAGCTGTATCTCAGTGAATTATCATTCGATCGGAACTAGATTTTTGGTGTATAATCGGTGAGCATGTCTAAACACATTGATATTGTGTTTTACCATATGACTCAAATGCGCACCCTCTCATACTGATATTGACAGAAGGCAATTGCAAAGTTTAGGCATAAACGCACCCTGGTGGACACGCGCAAGAATGGCATGAGAGCGTTGGCAACGGCGACTAGGAGGCATTGCTGGACTGCCCACGGTCGCAGCTGATGTTGAAGGTTCGGTGAATGCGCACCCCGATGAAATGGCTCGGGACAGGAGCGTGAGCGATGGCGACTGGGCGGAGTCGCTGGAGGTCCCACAGTAGCCGTAAGGCCGGAGCGGCGCTTTGCTGCGAGGGCCTTCAATGCTGCTTGCAGCTTTTTAATTTTTATTATTAATTTAGCTTTGCTTTAAAGTTTAATTATTGTTTTGCGATTTGTACATCTGTGGGTTAGAATAAAGTTGAACTAAAGGCTGTAGCTCTTCTTTAAACAAATTTGAGGGAAATATTCCTGAGCGATCCAACCATTTGGCGTCTTTTTATGATTTTTCATTTGAGTTAACTTCAATTAACAGATTATTTAATAGTCATGAAAGTGAAAACAGGATTTTATGATAAAGCCGGCACCGTTTATTATTCTTTTAATTTTCACTAATAATTTTTATTTTTTATTTTTGTATTTTAAAAAAATACATAAACTGTTATTTAAAACCACTTCCACCCTCCATCTCAGACCCATCCCGGCCCGCCTGTCTGCCGGGGCTCGGGGTCCAGCATTCAGGAGCATGCTAGGCTGAGGTCGGGCGGGTCCTGGTCTCACGTGCTTCTGCGGGTTGGCAGCTTGTATGATCCTCCGCGGTGACCGATGGAGCTAAGAGCAAGAGCGCACGAGGCTGTGGCCCACCCAACCTGGCCTAGTATGCTCCTGTGGGTCAACAGCCTGGAGAATTTTCTGCAGTGACCAGCAGAGCTCGGAGCCAAGGAGATGACGCCGATGAATTTTGTCGTCGGCCACCAAGGACAAAAAACTCCTGTACTTCAGTATTAGATCACAGTTTTGTCTTTTAAAATCTTAAAAATAGGTCTAAAAAAGTTAAATCTGGTCCTCTAGACATTCAAAAAATAACAACAAAAAAATGTGGAAATGTTTCGTCTTTCATCTGAAAGACTTCCTCAGTCTGAGGTGCTGTATTCAGCTCAGTCTTATAAATAGCACCTTACATTGTAAGCCTCTTATAATGCTGTTATTGCTAGTATCACTCAGCCCCCTGTGAATAGTAAACAGCCATCAGGGTGCTAATGATCCATCGTTAGGCTGATGGACCTTCTTGATCATGTGAGCAGCTGGTTTTGGTTGTCAGCAGCAAACTGGTTGATCCACTCTGAGAAGGTGCTATTTAAGAAACTGAGCTGAATACAACACCTCAGACTGAGGAAGTCTTTCAGATGAAAGACGAAACATTTCTACATTTTTTTGCTTTGTTTTTTGTTTTGCTTTTTGAATGTCCAGAGGACAAGATTTACCTTTTTATATTTTTTTCTACCTGGATTATTGAGCATGCATCAGGATATTAAAAACAGGTCCAATCGCGTCTCAAGTTCAAGTTATTGCAAATGGCAGATCAGGTTGTTGTGAAAGTTTCTCAAACAACCAGTGACTCCACCCCCTGACCAAACAGTGACCAACAGTGTTTTGACGTGACATTTTAGTGCCAATTCGTCATGCTTGGAACCCCAGAGAAATGGGTACTGAAAAAAAGAGATCGGTTCCACGTACTGTTGCTAGTGGAAAAGCCTTGGAACCGTGCCGAGTTGAACCATGATGTACCGTTACTAATAGAAAAGGGGCAATAGAGGACTGAAGAAAAAAAGGAGAAAAAATTAGATCAACAGGTTTTAGTGTAGAAATACATGTAATATCTGTTTTTTATGGACTGTTTAAAGAAGGCTTTATGGCCTCAAAGAGGCTGTGGAGGATGGTGATGAGGATCAATAACACACACATCTGGAAAACAAGACCAAAGGCTGTTTAGGTACAAAACATGACGTCATTAGTGACGCTGATTGTAAGAACAATGTGACGAACTTTATGAGGAGAAAAATGATTGACGTCAAATGTAAATCCCCTCACAGACTTTGTAAATATCTAGTTGTAGCTGATTTTTCCATGTACATAGTTATTTTTTTTCTCTGTAGGACTGTGATGTATATAAAAATGTGAGTACTGTATGTATCAAATTTTCCAATATCGGTAAAGAAAAAAAAAAAGTAAAGTGTACTAAATGGATACATGCATTTTGGCCGGGGCAGTCATACATATTATTCCAAAGGTAAAAACACATTTAAATTCTGAAGCGCTACTGAAAAACTTTTCCGATTGGTTGGTTTCCAACCACCCACATACCCATTTATTTAATTGTACTTGTTATAAAAACAAGCAGTTTGTTTTATTTGAGCTCAATACATTGGCATTTTCACATAAGGAAAAATTGAGGAAACAAAAACAATCACCCCATGTCATCTTAGCCATGAAATTGTGCTTCTAATTTCATTTTGTTGCCTCCGTGAGAGCAGAGGGGATGGAGTGAAGTCTAATCAAAAGTTCAATTATGTAAATGGAAATGTGGAGTGGATGGAACAATAAGGAAATGACGAGGGGGAAGGAAGGAATGAGAGAGGAGCGAATGTAGTGTGAAAAATAATACACATTAACATACAAAGGAAATATTATATTGTGGTCATAATCATACTGTGGAGGGGCTTTCCTTCAAGAGTCGGTCTAAAGGAGAAGTGAGTGCACATTAATGTGTGATTATACATATGGATGCTGCTTAGAAAAGGGAAGCTTAATTTTTTGTTTTGCTTGAACAGGTGGAAAAATTGTTAAAATGTTGCATATGAGAGACTGAATTTCAATCAAGGTGCTGAACTGTTAAGACAAAGTTTGACAACTGAAAAAGAAAAGTGGAAAATATGTAAATACAGTAATTGTGACAGGAAGGGGGAGGGGGAGTAGTGATGTTTCCTATGTAATGGGCCTATTCCAGAGCTCCTCTTCAGCCCGGTTCGGCTCGGTTCAATTCGACTTGGTTCGGTGCAAGTTGTGTTTCCATAGCCCCTTTCAGTACTGGTTCCAGTGGGCGGGGTTCAAATTGACGTCACGCGCCTTACCAGCTGGTGGCGGTAATACCTTGGAAACAGGTTTCAGAACAGGGTGAGAATTTATTTTGAAGTTTATGGTCAATTAGGATACAGATTATGAAAATGATTGAAATAAACTGCCTATACATACACATATACATATATATATATATATATATATATATATATATATATATATATATATA
>NC_056498.1:92608498-92609938 GCF_014905685.2 Nematolebias whitei
ATATATATATATATATATATATATATATATATATATATATATATATAGTAAAGACGCTCTTATCTGCTGTGCTGTATTGCTCGATGTATCACAACTGTATCTTGTTCTTTATAGCCCCTTATCCACAGGGCCCTTTGGTACTCCTATGTAACTAGTTGTGGCCGATTGCGTGTTTTATCCACAATGCCTTTAGCGGTGGAACCCACCCCATTTTTGGGACCTAATTCTCTGAGGTCCCAGGTCTGGTTCTTGTAGGGTCTAGATGTGACATCAGCGCACTGTAGGTCACTGATTGGTCAGGGGGCGTATTCATTGGTGGAGGGCGGAGATTCAGTCTTCCACCGGAAATCCCGATCCACCATTTTCTTTTTCACCCACCATAACAGACAACAAGAAATCGGAGGAGCTTATTTTGGAATATTTTATAAGGTAAAACAAATAATCATGGCACAACCGTGGTCAAATGCTGAAGTTCAGGCATTTCTCTGTTTGCTGGCCGACGAAGAAGTGCAGAGCAAGCTAGATGGAACGAAACAAAATTAAAAGATTTTTCAAGAGGTGTCTACGCAGATGGCGGTGCAGGGCTTCCATCGCACACCAAAGCAAAGAGGAAAGCTTAAAAAACTAAAAAGCGATTACAAAAACGATTAAGGACCACAATGGTAGGAGTGGAGCAAACAGAAGAAACTGGAAGTGGTTTGTACAAATGGATGCCATTTACGGCAAACGCCCAGCCAACAAAGGGAGGGAGAGTGGCCTAGACACGGCCACTGCTCTTCTGGAAGCTATAGCTGATGGTGAGTGTATTTTATTTACTTTAAGCATATTTCCTTTTCCTCATGCAACCGTTTGTGTTTTCTGAAAGTACTCTGAACAAACGAGGCTGACGCGGTTAAGTCGTCATTAGTTAGCATCATTGCTAACTGTACTCTGTTGCTGTTTTTCCACTCTTATTTTGATGCAGAAAGTCCCACTGAAGATGAAGGTTCACCAGATTCTGCTTTTGACTGTCCAATCCTCCCTGCTTCTGACCCTTCCCGACCACACCAGCTCCAAGTACATCTACGCCACCGGGCACATCCAAGCCACCGGGCAACACGCAGCAGAGCGGCACCAAACAGCACCCGTTACTAGGTAAGAAGAAGCAACAATCGTGTTTAACATCACATTGACCATGTTGATATGAATGTTGTTTTGTTTTTGTTGTAAAACACCTTGCATGTATTCAAACTACTTGTTTATTCAGTTGTAATGTATAAATGTTAAATTTAATTATTAATTTATTACTTAAACTTTCATTTATGAAGTTTATTATTGAAATTATACAGGGTGTAGTGATTTTTGTTCAGATTAACGATGCTCTGTTCTTTTATTTATAATATATATATATATAATGTATATATATTATATATATATATATATATATATATATATATATAT
>NC_056498.1:92610038-92611430 GCF_014905685.2 Nematolebias whitei
TAAAGACGCTCTTATCTGCTGTGCTGTATTGCTCGATGTATCACAACTGTATCTTGTTCTTTATAGCCCCTTATCCACAGGGCCCTTTGGTACTCCTATGTAACTAGTTGTGGCCGATTGCGTGTTTTATCCACAATGCCTTTAGCGGTGGAACCCACCCCATTTTTGGGACCTAATTCTCTGAGGTCCCAGGTCTGGTTCTTGTAGGGTCTAGATGTGACATCAGCGCACTGTAGGTCACTGATTGGTCAGGGGGCGTATTCATTGGTGGAGGGCGGAGATTCAGTCTTCCACCGGAAATCCCGATCCACCATTTTCTTTTTCACCCACCATAACAGACAACAAGAAATCGGAGGAGCTTATTTTGGAATATTTTATAAGGTAAAACAAATAATCATGGCACAACCGTGGTCAAATGCTGAAGTTCAGGCATTTCTCTGTTTGCTGGCCGACGAAGAAGTGCAGAGCAAGCTAGATGGAACGAAACAAAATTAAAAGATTTTTCAAGAGGTGTCTACGCAGATGGCGGTGCAGGGCTTCCATCGCACACCAAAGCAAAGAGGAAAGCTTAAAAAACTAAAAAGCGATTACAAAAACGATTAAGGACCACAATGGTAGGAGTGGAGCAAACAGAAGAAACTGGAAGTGGTTTGTACAAATGGATGCCATTTACGGCAAACGCCCAGCCAACAAAGGGAGGGAGAGTGGCCTAGACACGGCCACTGCTCTTCTGGAAGCTATAGCTGATGGTGAGTGTATTTTATTTACTTTAAGCATATTTCCTTTTCCTCATGCAACCGTTTGTGTTTTCTGAAAGTACTCTGAACAAACGAGGCTGACGCGGTTAAGTCGTCATTAGTTAGCATCATTGCTAACTGTACTCTGTTGCTGTTTTTCCACTCTTATTTTGATGCAGAAAGTCCCACTGAAGATGAAGGTTCACCAGATTCTGCTTTTGACTGTCCAATCCTCCCTGCTTCTGACCCTTCCCGACCACACCAGCTCCAAGTACATCTACGCCACCGGGCACATCCAAGCCACCGGGCAACACGCAGCAGAGCGGCACCAAACAGCACCCGTTACTAGGTAAGAAGAAGCAACAATCGTGTTTAACATCACATTGACCATGTTGATATGAATGTTGTTTTGTTTTTGTTGTAAAACACCTTGCATGTATTCAAACTACTTGTTTATTCAGTTGTAATGTATAAATGTTAAATTTAATTATTAATTTATTACTTAAACTTTCATTTATGAAGTTTATTATTGAAATTATACAGGGTGTAGTGATTTTTGTTCAGATTAACGATGCTCTGTTCTTTTATTTATAATATATATATATATAATGTATATATATTATATATATATATATATATATATATATATATATAT
>NC_056498.1:92611530-92632350 GCF_014905685.2 Nematolebias whitei
ATATATATATATATATATATATATATATATATATATATATACATACATATATACAAATCAAATTACAAAAAGATTTTATTAATCCCAGAGGGAAATTAAATGTAACTCATCATCCTGGTTTCATTAAAGAGTTGTTCTGATGGTGATGGCTGTGGGCAGGAAGGATCTCTTGTAGCAGTCTGTCTTACAAGGGATCTGAAGAAGTCTCTGGCTGAAGACACATATATATATATATATATATAAATATTAAAATAGATTAATGTATATATGCATAAACAAATATAAAGTTCTTGTTGTAGGTTTTGGTTCTTTGTTAAAAACAAAAATTAAAGAGATTACAGTTTTTCTAAAACTACAGCCGCTAAAAAATGCAGCATATGTGATAGAAGCACAGCAGCAGTGTTTGTTTTGCCATTTTTACACGAACCTGTTAATAAGGCATGTCTGTACATTAAAAAAACAAACAAGAATAATTATTAATCCATGTTTATTTTCAAATCAACACTTTAACGTTCACTTGTATCTAAGGAAGGCTGGGGAGGTAAAAAAAGATTAAAGGGTGGAATTAGGATAAGTTACAGCTCATGAGGTACTCCATCAGAGCATCTCTGACACCTCGGCCCTGCTCTCCATCTTGCGGGACAGCGACCGGGATGGGCTGTGCGGCTGGTTCTGCTTCAAGTTCATCGAGGTCATCCATTTTGCTTGTGTGTTGTTTTCCAGCTCTTCTTCTAATACATGTTAATGGTGCTTAGAAAAGAGCTTAATGTAGCACTACCACCACCAGCTGGTAAGGTGCGTTGATATTAATAATCCGCCCACTACAGGTGAACAATCCGCCCACTAAACGGGAACTATAGGCAATGTGGACCTGGCCTGGGGGTCTGGGATCCCTGTGTGAGTCAACGAAGTCTGGGACGTCTGTCAGTCGGGAGTGGCGCCCCAAATTCTTCCCAGACGCAGGGGAAGGTAGCCAGGTTGAATTGAGTTTTCCTGTGGAACGTGACTGCCCAAAAATAAGAACAAGAGTTGACCACACATGTGTGAGAACTGTCAGAGAAACTTAAATGGTGATGACAGGTTCTAATGATTATTGAAGAAAAGTGTTATATTTTTTTATGAACTGTCAGAGAAACTTAAATGGTGATGACAGGTTCTGATGATTATTGAAGAAAAGTGTATTTTTTGATTGTGAGAAACAAACTGAAACTTGTTCAAACGAGATTGGACGAGAGAGTGACTTAAGTGAGTGAAAGAGCTGCGCAGCGAGTGTGTGGGTGTGTGTGTGTTTGAGGAGAAGCTCTTTGCAGTGTGATTTTGGTTGGCTAAATTGCTTTGCCACTGAGCGAGTTGGAGTTTTCTCACCGCCGAGTGAGAAAACGAGTCATTTTGTGTAAAACATAATGTTATACAGACACAACGTGACAAAATGAACGGTGAATTTGATACAGACATTGACGCTTCAGGGTGGGACCCTGGCTCCCTCTTGAAACGCAGATTGACAAGCTAGTAAAATACCTGACGGACCATGACGACTTGACAAAGAAAAAATCAGAAACAATAAAAGAGTAGAGAACTCAGGCAGTAGTGAAACAGGAAGCCCCACTGAGTTCATGCAAACCTTTAAGAGGATTTTTATTAAAACAACTGCGAACACTGAGACAGGAAGAAACAAAAAATATGCAGAAAGAACAAGAAGCGAGCGGGCTAGGAAAAAATGTAAAAAGTACAGAGAAGAAGCGGAGAAACAGTTGAAAAAGTGTGAAAAATTAATCATGTCATGGCAAGGGATTAAAACACTCTGGAGCAGCCAACACTGGAAGTGAAGTTGTCTCTGCCCCCGTATCCAGGGCCAGAACAGACAGCCTCAAAGAGAAGGACCTCCGTTAACAGGGAGGAAAACCCCCTAGGGGGCTGTACCCATCCATCGAACTAACACAGGGGACACTGGTTTTAGAAATACCAACACCAACCCATTTAGACAAGCAGCAGCGCCATCATGTGGACTGTTGGGGGAACAGTCTGGAAAGCCTGACCTGTTCAGCACCTCCATGGCCCAAAACAAAGGTTTTTGCACCTCTTCCACTCATAAAAAAAGAGGAACTGGGGGTGGCAGTCAGTCCAGCCTAAATTACAGCATGGGCTCAGGGAAGAAGAGGCGAATAAAATAGAAGAACCTATAAAAGGAAACTTAGAAAAAACAGTGGCTCACAGAAAATAAATTATTGAACAATGCGAGCACAGGATGGAGAGATTAGAGCATGAGCTGCAGAATACACAAGGAAAACAACCTGTCAGAGTATCGATGACCGCTAGAGGACATTTGATACCCGAACAGGAAGAACGGGAAAATTTCCGATTGATAACAGAAGAGGAAATAGATCACGAAATTGACAAACTAAGAACCACATTAGGCCATTTACAAGAAGATGAGTCCTCACAAACAGTCCACCCCTCTGGTAGAACCCACATAATGACAACAAGAGGATTAGATTAAAAAAAAACCTGATGAGGCTGAGTACATGTTTCCGTTACTGCTATTATCCGGGGGTCACCAGAAATATGTGCCCTTCCCAGTGGGAGACAGAGATGCTCTGGTTGACAAACTCCCAAGCATCTCTGCAGGAGGCAGATTGTGGCTTTCCGAACTAAATGGTCTCACCAGTGGAATGTCCCTGGCCTTAGGAGACTTTAGAGCAATCCTGGGATGGTGTGTGACACCCCTAATGGCCAGAGAATTAGAAACAGTAGCACACACCAGTAAACTGGGCAATGAGGTCCCACTGAGTCGAGTGATAACAGAGTTAGGACATGCAATCAGAGACCATTACCCATTATCCAGCTATCCCTAAGTTTGAGTGGGAACCTCAAGTCCACCCCAAAGATTATATTACCTTGGCGGCTGAAAAGTGGATGAGACACACAACAGTAAATCCTAAAGGAATACCCTCTAATTTAACTGAATTATTTAGAGAGGCAGTCCTGAAGGGAGTGCCCACATCTGTGGCAGAACTGATGAGACAGAATCTAGATCTCCCTGGGTGTGACTACAATAAGTGGGAAAGACATCTAATACACCACCTGCAAACAATACGAGAAGAACAAAAAAAGAAAAATAATGAGAAAGCTGAATTAGAAACTCAATTGCTTAAATTACAGCTGCAGGAAGCTAGACAAAAAGCAACAAAGAAGAAGGAGAGGACAGAGAATGTGATGGTTGCAGCGGCCCCACAGCCGACGCCTTCTCCTGCTGGGGCACACTATACTAATCAATATCCTGGAGGAGTAGCCTCTCCTCCTTCTCCTTTTCCCTATCCTGCAAACCCTCTCCCTCCTCCTCCTCCTTTTTTATCAAAATCAATACAGGTCTGTTGGTTTCGGTCGCGGCGGGGACTGGCGTGCTGATGGTGGCCGAGGAAGGAGGGGCATGGGGCAGAGACAAAGGAGAAGAGGTGGATATGGAGGAGCTGCTCCTGACAAATGCTACAACTGTGGAAGACCAGGCCATTGGGCCAGAGATTGCCGAGCTCCACCACAAGGACGAGCGCCACCCAGAGGACAACCAGGAATGCTGCCACACAACCCAGCAGCAATACCCACTCTGAACACAGGAGGGCAGTATCTGCAGTGGGAAGACTTTCCCACTCCTGATACTTACTGACACACCCCTGAGAACCAACAGGGTAGCATGAGCACCGCAGACCCTATGCTACCGGTGAGAATGGGAGGACAAGAAATGAAATTCTTGGCGGACACAGGAGCCACCTACTCTACAATCACCACAGCTCCTGTCAACTACCTATCCACAAAGAATGTGTCATTGATGGGGTTCTCAGGGACAGAGCAACATCTGCTCTTGACTGTACCACTGCCATTTCAGATATGAACACAAAAATTGCAACATCCATTTGTTTGTTTACCTGCAACACCTGTACTCTGCGGGGCACAAGGGGTGAGAGTTCAATTCTCAGATGGCTCATATTTGCGATGTGGTGAACTGTGCACAGATGGATGGTACTTGATAAAACCAGTGGCTCCTGAACATGCCAATATCTACTGGGGTCACATGACTGCTGAAGGGTCTAGTCCACTGCTGAAGCTGTTCCAACAATGGAAGCCTTGGATCCTGAGTCTACGCGCCTATGTCTCTCCTTCCGACCCCCCGCACGCCACGCTCTTCTATGACAGAAGCCACGCAGACTGGTATCAAGAGGAGTTTACAGCTCAATTGGAAGTTAAGATTTGGACGCAGCAATGTTGGCCTCCATACCTGAAGGCTTATGGGCCACCTCCCCCACGGACGTGGGGAAGACACAGTGCAGCCCAATCACCTTTCAGGTATCTTTGATCAGGTGTTGAAAGATGTACTGCAGTCTTGCCCTCTCCCCAGAGATACCATACTGATCCAATATGTGGACGACCTGTTGTTGGCAGCACCCACACCTGAAACCTGCATATAAGCCAACAGATTGGTGTTGAACCATATACAGATTAATGGATTTAAGGTTAGTAAAAACAAGCTACAAATTGGGAGAAAACAAGTTGCATTCCTGGTACGAGTAATCTCTGCAGGGACCACTAGTATGTCAAACACACACAAACAAAGCATACTAACACACCCAAAACCCTCACGAGTCAAAGACATGCTTTTATTCCTGGGACTAACAGGATACAGCAGAGGCTATATTCCAGCCTACTCCGATCTGACACAACCCCTGAGGGACCTGATCAAAGAACAGGGCATGAGAAACTTGAACAACATTCTAATATGGACACAAGAAGCTGAAGAAGCCTTCATAAAACTCAAACAGCATGTCATCTGCAGCTGAACTAACATTACCTGATTACAACTTACACTTCTTTCTAGATGTTTCTGCAATAAAACTAAACATAAATGTGCGTTTTGTTCCAGAAAAAAAGGGGGTGAGAGAAAGGTACTGCAGTATCTATCAACAATGATGGACAATATGGAAAAACGGCACCCCCCATGCACACAACACGCAGCAGGGATTGCAAAATTAATTCAGAAAACAGCACATATTGTCATGGGACACGCCTTACAGGTACTGACCACACACAGAGTAGTGGCATATGCAAATTCTCAATGCTTTATTATGACCACTTTAAGACAACACAGGTTATCTAAAGTACTGGAAGCCCCCAACATCACCTTCACACATGAAGGAATAAACATGGTAGACTGCATCTCCAAAGGAGAACCGCACCAGTGTGAAGAGCTTGTAACCACACTGGAAAAAGTAAGCCCGGACCTGCAAGCTGACTAACTAATTTTTCTCCAAAATTTAAGCTTCGTCCAGTTGATTTAAATGCCTGTATATAAATTGTTATTTGGTTGTCGATGACATGCGAAGGATCCGACGTGGCTGAAGGTTTAAAGCCCCATGTAAAAATTGTGATGTCATTTTTGCTGACGTGAAAAACTTTACAAGAAGCGTGCTCAGTCCGAAAGATGTTCCGGGTGTAATTGCCCGTCGCTTTTTACTAGAAATACGTTAAAACTTGGACGTCTGGAAAGTGTCAAGAGGTGTGGAGAAAAATGTTGTACTTTCATCCCTAACAACACTGCCCCGGACGGATCGGTGACCAGAGCACTGGAGGGACTGAGAAGACTGAGTAAGACAATGCACGAACACTCAGGTAGTGAGAACCCCTTAGAAGAATGATTTTCAAACATGTTTGGTAAATGGAAAAAATTAGTAATCTCTCTGTTAGTGTCTGTGGCTACATTTTTAGGGATCATGGTGGTCTGTGGCTGTTGCTGTGTGCCCTGCTGTCATTCACTGGCAGTCAGATTCATCACCTCTACAATCGAGAAAGGTGGCAGTGAGTGCCCTCCTGCTTACCAAATGTACAGCCAGGGATGAGACATGGAACTATCCTTAGTGGCCATCGCACCACTACTGGAAGAGGCTGACTGTTCCCACCAGCTTTAAAGTTGCCTGTTTTGCTAAAATGCTGCCTTGTGTGTTTACCAAGAAAGATGAAGGAAAGTTTATTTTCCTGTACAGGTGGAGTCTGAGTCAGAAATGACAACCACCACAGAGGCATGAGGTGATGTCCTGCTTTCCTCCTTAAAATGAACAGCTGCCTCAGGGGGGGGTTCTAGGACATGCAGAAGTACGCCTATTCAGGGATGGATGGTTACGAGTAATGGTCTCTTTCAGAAACCAAAAGGGGGAAAATGTAAAGACGCTCTTATCTGCTGCCTGTGCTGTATTGCTCGATGTATCACAACTGTATCTGGTCCTTTATTTGTATCAGCATGGCTTTTGGATCTGCTTGTCTTTTGGTATCAACAAGTACAGATTGAACTAAGTCAGATAATGTATTTGAGTTTGTTGTGTATGGGACATGAACTAACAGGAAGCAGCTGGTGTGTCCCACCTGATGACAAGATCACCAGTAAACGGGAACGGCAGAAGAAAATGATAAAACAACTCCATAAAAGGAAATGAAGACTTCAGTTTGAAATAGTTTAGACAAAGAACTGAAAGAATGTTGTGAAACGTTTCTGGGTGGAGCTTTTGTGTTTAAATACAGATGGAACAAGCCCCGGTCAGATGCGTCTTGGGTTTTTGCTGTATCTCTGTTGGTCTGGAGTAAAAGCGTCTCCTTTCAGCTGAAAGCTTTAATAAATATTGGTAATACTTTTTAACTTGAATCTCTCTGACGGATTATTGTGTCTTTTCTCCATGTATCTCCGAACCAATGAGATGAACAGGTGAATAGGCTGAAAAATTGTTGGTTACGTACTGTAACCCCAGATTCTATGAGTATAGGCGCAGCCCTTTAAGGCTATCGCTAGTGGGTTTATCCCTTCGCGCACAGAGCAGCACTGAAAAACTTTAGTACACGTCCACCTGCTGTGTGGGCCTCACCCCCGGTCCGTATAAATTACGGTGAGACCGGGTAATCGGCTCCCAAATAGCTTTTATCTTCAGCCATTTAGGAACCAGTGAGGCCCAGAGCTTAAAGGGCTGCGCCTATACTCATAGAATCTGGGGTTACAGTACGTAACCAACGTTCTATTTCGTATAGGCTTCACCCTTAAAGGCTATCGCTAGTGGGTTAAAGGCGAAGCAGGATGTAGTCTATGCCTCACTGGGTCCATTCAGACACAATATGAAGCACCTGCTTGCACCAAAAAAACATTTCATCACTCAGCCTTCTGTGTGTGTAATTATGAGCTGTGTAATTACGCGTTCCATGCACAGGAGCGCCCCGGAGAGAAAAGATCTCTGATGGGGAAAAAGGGATGGCTGAAATGCAGTCCTGCTGCTGAGAATGGAAAAAAACAGAAGGTTACGAATTGTAACCGTGTTACAATGAATAGAGCAGGTCAACAGCTCTTCAATATGAACTGATTAATAACAAAATGAACTGATTAGTAACCAAATGAAATGATTGGTAACAGCAATCATGAACTGATTAGTAACAATAAAAACAGCAGTCATGAACGTGTGAATGATAATAAATGTCTCACACTGTAATTACATGCAGTCAGATGTGAGCTTAAAACGAAATTCCATGAAACAAGTAAAAATCATTCTGGTAGAATGCTGAGAACAGAATGAGTCATGGAGAAGGCAGACATCACATAGATAGAAGCGAATAAATGAACAAGGCGATGACCAAGCAGTTGCCGTACAAATGTCCCCCACTGTCATCCCTCCATGCAAAGCTGTAGAGGATGAAATCCCTCTGGTGGAATGAGCTCTGAGATTCTCTGGAGGGTCCAGTCCTGATGCTCTGTAAGCTTCAGAAATAGCCTCACACAGCCAGTGTGAGAGGCGCTGAATGGATAAAGGGTGACCTGCAGAGGTTTCCCTGTAATGCACAAACAGATGCTGATAAAAGCACAGTGGAGCCGTGCGTGCTTTATAACATGCAAGCGCGCGCACGGGACAGAGGTGGTGAGATGATGCTTCCTCCTCTGAATTGTGAGGAGGAGGATAAAACCCCTACAAGGTTATCATTCTCAATTTAAATGAGCTTGTGATTTAAAAAAAAAATTTTTTTTGTATGAAAGCTGGGTTATGTCTCAGCGCAGCTGAGCTGCCATCAGCTTGAATCCTGAGGCATGAAGGGGCAGCAGATAGCAAAGATAAATCACTCACTCTCTTTGCTGATGTAAAAGCCAACAGCAGTGCTGTTTTAAGTGACAGGAATTTAAGTGAAACCTGATCTAAAGGCTCAAAAAGGAGCTTTGATCAGAACGCGCAGGACCATCGTTAGGTCCCACTGTGGGGCTAGTGGGTGTGACACCGGTCTGTGTCTCCGGACACCTTTCAGGAAACGCTTCATCAACGGGTGATTAAAAGCTGTTCTGTCACCGAAGCCCTCGTGACAGGAAGAAATAGCTGCAGCATAAGTCTTAATTGTGCTGAACGCTAGATTTCTGTCCATCAAAGGACAGCATGCCACCTAGTGGACATGAGATGGCCTCTACACCTTTCGCCGTGCACCAGCGCTGAAAAGCTGTCCACATTGATATAAGCGCATAAAGGAGCATTTTTGGCCACGGGCTGTGAGCGAAGGCATCCACTCCTAATGATGGGTCGTCTCGTGGACTCGGTGAGAACCATAATTGACACTGGGCGTTCTCCCATGTGGCGGACAGATCCACTGCTGCTCAGCCGAACCTGCTCCAAATCCGAGCGATCAGCTCGGGATGGAAGCTCCAGTCTCTGTGGTGGGGACCGACCCTCGAAATGATATCCGCTCCCCTGTTCAGGACTCTGGGAATGTACACTGCTCTGATGGAGAGCAGGTTTTTGTGTGTCCAACACAACAGCTGTTTCACGATGTGTAACAGTTAGGCTGAGCGCACGCCTCCCTGATGGTTTATGTAAGCTGCCGTCACTTTGTTGTCTGTGTGGATCAGAACATGCTGATCCCACAGCATGCGGGCAAAATGCTGAGTCACGTTTCAGACCGTGAAAACATTCTAGCACATTTATGTGAAGCGACATGTGGTCCAGCCACTGTGCTCCCACTGCCTGGGACAGACACATTCCTCCCAGCTTGACAGGAACGCGTCTGTGAAAACTGAGATGTGTGACGTAGGCCTGCTGATGGGAACTCCCTCTGACAGAATGAGGGGGTTTCCACATTGATTCAGATCGGTTCTCACGGAGGGGGGCACAAAGATAATCCGCCTCTTCTGGCACACAGGATCTATGCGCAGGCGGGCGAACCATCTCCGAAGGTGTCTCAAGTGAAGTAGGCCCAGCGGAACCACGATGTGGGCCGCTGAAATCGTCCCAGGAGGCGCATGACAGGCAGACTGTCACTATGCTGCAGGGTTTGACATGGCAGGAGTAACACTAGCGTTTTGGTCTGTGCGACTGCTTCCTATCTGGACCGAGCTAATAAGAGCAGATCGTCCAGATAAAAAGAATTCTCATTCCTGCCATGTGTAACGACTGCAGACAAAGGCTGTATGTGTGCCTTTGTGCTGAGCCCAGGCAGCGGTCTCACATAAGAGCTGAAGTGAGCAAGCGCGCACTGAGAGGAGGCGTGAGCGCTTTCTGAGTGAGACGATGTTTCGGTGGAGGCTGCAGCTGTCGTGGAGAAAACACGTTTACTCCCGCTGCGCTGTGAGTGGGAAGAAAACAGCAGAAATTAAAAACGGACTCTGGCTGAAAATGAGGGATTTTACCGGACTCGGCCTGCTGAAAAAACAACATTTTAGCTGACGTGGCAGACGAGTGTTTTGTGCTATTTACTGAACTGCGGTGCCATTTAAAATGCTGTTTAGAAGTTACTGGCTCGTTCTGTGTGGGGAATGTGTGAAGAGAAGCAGCTGTGAGATCAGCTGATCTGACAGTTCAATTGAATTCAATTCAGTTTATTTATATAGTGTCAAATCACAACAAAGTTGTCTCAGGGCACTTTACAGAAACATTCACATACATAAAAGCCTATAAGTAAAGTTCTCTATCTAAGGAATCCAGCAGACAAGTTGAATCTTGGCTTTGTTGCAGTCTCCCATCCTGAGCAAGCATATTGGCAACAGTGGAAAGGAAAAACCTCCTTTTAAAAGGAAGAAACCTCCAGCAGAACCAGGCTCAGGACAAGCGGCCATCTGCTTTGACCGGCTGGTTGAGAGGACAGGAAGGAAGGACAGACGAACACAGAATGGTAGGTCCATAGGTCCAAGTGTATCTGAAAGACAAAAAAACACGTTAACGATAGAAAAAAATAATTACAAATACAAAACAGGTTGAGCAGAGTAAGTAAAGACAGTAGCAAAATGAAAATTGTGGTCAGTTTGTCCTCCAGCAGTCTAAGCCTATAGCAGCATAACTAAGGGACAGCTCAGGAAACCCAAGCCGACCCTAACTATAGGATTTAGCAAAAAGGAAAGTCTTAAGCCTAGTTTTAAAACTGGATAATGTGTCAGCCTCACAGACAGATTGGAAGTTGGTTCCACAAGAGAGGAGCCTGATAACTGAAAGATCTGCCTCCAATTCTGTTTTTGTAAATTCTAGGAACCACAAGTAAACCTGCAGTCTGAGAGCGAAGTGCTCTGTTAGGAAAATGTGGAACAATAAGATCTGTAATATAAGATGGAGACATGTTGTTGAGAGCTTTGTAGGTTAGAAGTAGGATTTTGAATTCTATTCTGGATTTGACAGGGAGCCAATGGAGAGAAACTAAAACTGGAGAAATATGATCTCTCCTACTATCTCCGGTTAAGACTCTGGCAGCAGCATTTTGGATCAACTGAAGACGTTTTAAAGACGTATTTGGACGTCCAGATAATAAACCATTGCAATAGTCCCGTCTACACGTGACAAATGCATGAACCAGTTTTTCTGCATCATTTTTAGATAAGATGTTTCTAATTTTAGTGATATTACGCAGGTGGAAGAAGGTGGTTCTAGTAACGTTTTTAATGTGATGGTTAAAAGACATGTCCTGATTAAACATAGCACCAAGATTTTGCCACTAATGCCATCTAAGGAGGGAGAAAGACTGAAAATATAATTCCTAAGGTGCTCAGGTCCAAAAACAAAAACCTCAGTCTTGTCTGTGTTTAAAAGGAGAAAATTAAGGGTCATACAGGTTTTTATGTCTTTAAGACATGCTTGTAGTCGAAGTAGCTGATTGGATTCATTGGGTTTAATGGACAAATATAATTGTGTGTCATCAGCATAACAATGAAAATTTATCCCATGCTGTTTAATAACTTTACCTAATGGAAGCATATATAAAGTAAAGAGTATTTGCCCAAGCACTGAGCCCTGAGGAACTCCATGACTAACTTTGGTGTATGAAGAAGATTTATTATTTACATTTACAAACTGGAATCTATCAGATAAATATGATTTAAAACATTTTAGAGCTGTTCTTGTAATCCCAATATCATATTCAAGCCTCTGTAGTAAAATATTGTGATCAACTGTATCAAATTCAGCACTGAGGTCTAACAGGACCAGTATAGACACAATTCCATTGTCTGAGGCCATGAGAATATCATTAGTTACTTTTACTAGTGCTGTTTCTGTACTATGATAAGCTCTAAACCCTGACTGAAACTCTTCAAAAAGATTATTTCTTTGTAGATGTTCACGCAACTGACCTGCAACTATTTTCTCTAGAATTTTTGAGATTAAAGTTAGATTAGATATAGGTCTATAGTTGGCCAGAATTTCTGAATCAAGATCAGACTTCTTAAGTAAAGGTTTAATTACAGCAACCTTAAAGCTGTGGTACATAACCATCCATTAAAGACAAATTAAGTAGATCCAAAATGTGGACATTAATTAGGGGAAATACCTGTTTAAACAGTCTGGTTGGGATGGGATTTAGCAGACATGTGGATGGTTTGGATGAGGTTACTATTTTAGACAATTCAGAAAGCTCAACAGGACAAAAACTGTCCAAACATAAATCAGGCTCTAGTGAAATTTTTAAAGTTGCCTCATTTGACAGGGGACTAGAAATAGTAGAAGGAAGGATGGTTTGAATTTTCTCTCAAATTGAAATAATTTTATTCATAAAGAATCTCATGAAGTCATCACTAGGGATTCAACAGAAATGAGACTTTTGATTAGTCTAGCAATAGTACTAAACAGAAACCTAGGGTTATTTTTATTCTCCTCTATTAAAGATGAGTAATATAAAGTTCTAGTGTTACGAAGAGCTTTTTTATATGTTAGCAGACTATCTTTCCAAGTTAAATAAAATTCTTCAACATTAGTCTCAGATTAAACTTTACTTTCAGAGATGTTTCTGTTTTATTTCAAAACATACATAGTCAAAAAACACATACATTCCCCCTCAAGGAGCTGTTACCTGGTGGAAGGGCCGGCGGAGGAGCGGAGCGTGAAGTCGCTGCCGCAGCTGTGCAGCGCCTCTGCTACTGTTGCTGGCCAAGGCAGTCCCTCCAGCGGCCAGAGGGGCGGTAGGAGGACTGTGACATCACCAGATGGTGTACAGTCTCTGAGACCTCCTAGGACCTCTGCGATTTCTCAAGGATGGTCCTGAAGTTGGCCCCGAACAGTGCCTCTGGGGTGACGGAGCCCTCCAGCAGGTCTCTCTGCAGCCTCTTGGACAAAGATGGCGAGAGGCGGAGCCAGATGGTCCTCTGGATCATGGTCATCCGGGCGACGATGCGAGACAGGCAGACCGCAGAGGTGGTGCACATGTTTAAGATGACGTCAACAGCTTTACAGAGAGAGCTATTTGTCTCCTCCAGCAGGTTTGCTTTCTCCAGCCTCTTTGAGATGATGTAGGCCAGCAGAGCAATGTTGTTGTTCGCTGCGACCGCCTAGGATGTGCACTGGTGAGCTTTGTTGGAGAGCTTTGTCACCCTCTGGACATGCTTTCCTGGAGGGATAGGTTGCCGGTCCATCCTGGAAGCTTTTGCCCCAAGCGCCTCCTGCCAGGCTTGGCTCCATGGGGGAGAACTGAGGGAAAAAACACCGATCGGTAAAACCCTCAACTCTGGAGATGGAGGCGAAAGTCGAGACTGATGTCTTCAGCTTGCCGGGCCCAGCTGCAGCCTCGTTCCAATGTGACGTCACAGCTGGACAGCGAGGCCAGATGGGATCAGGGCGACGAGCCAGGGCGGAGCCAAACTTTCCTGCCAGATCATCCGATCAGGGCGGAGGGAGGCGAGGGACAGAAAGTCCCTTTGTGTTAGCAGCCTCCAGGATTATGCCGGGCAGCTCCGAGAGGAGGGCACCAACGGCTGAGAGCGGTGTGGTCGCCGACGTGGGAAGACCCGAGGTGGCTGAGCATCCGTTTGACCGCTCTTCTTCTGTCACTACGCTCTCCAGGAGGGAAGGGGCAATGAGGTTGTTTCCAGCATCGTCTTTCACGAAGGAATCATTCGATTCACTGCGTGACTCTGCGTCAAAGAAAGGCGGTGGTGTCATCCCGCACGTAGCAGCCCGCCACAGATAAACACTCAGCGGAGCTGCTGCTAACATCGCCTTTTTCGAGGGAATTATCCGATTCATCGCGAGGAAAAAAACGTTAGAAAAGGCGATGGCATCGTCCAGCAGGTAGCGGCCCACCACGGAAAAACACTCCTCGGCACATACCTTGAACAAGGCTGCTCATCTCTGCTTCTCCTCTGGGAGGAAGAGCTCACCGGGACGGCAGGAGGTTGGCCTGGCGGAGACCCAGGCATCCTTAACTAATGATCCATTGTTAGGCTGATGGTCCTTCTTGACCATGTGAGCAGCTGTTTTTTGGTTGTCAGCAGCAAACTGGTTGATCCACTCTGAGAAGGTGCTATTTAAGAGACTGAGCTGAATACAGCACCTTAGACTGAGGAAGTCTCTCGGATGAGAGACGAAACGTTTCAACATTTTGTTTTGCTTTGTTTTTTTTTGTTTGTTTTTTTTGTTTTTTGAATGTCCAGAGGACCAGATTGAACTTTTTTGCATTTTTCTACCGAGATTATTGAGCATATATCAGGATATTTTGAACCACTTTGGCCAGGATTGCCTCAAACTAGTAAGAGAGTTTGCGAAAACAGCAAGGAAGAGGGCAGACTACAGGAACCACTTGCGATTCAACCTCAGATGTCGACAAAGTGGCATCATTCCCAAGAGTCTGGAACTAAAATTGTCAGTCAGCGGGCGCCGGGCAAGCAAGATCCTTCAGAAGGCACAGACCCAGCTGCTGAATGAACGGGTGAGACAGACCAATTTTACTATTGAGGCCTTGAAGGCCAAAGAAGATCACATTAAACAGAAACTAACAACGTGTCTAGATCAGACGACACTTCAGCAAGTGTTGGACTGTACAGATCAGGCACGCTTAGCACAGCATGTCAAGTCCAAGACTCGACAACAAAACAAGTTTAACTTACTAATAACTCATCAACACCATCACTATTCCAATAACAACACATTCAGTGTAGGACAACACTCCAGTAGTCAAATACATGCCAGGGAGACAGAAAAATGGGTGAAGAATTTATCTGACAGACAGCTCATCCAGCCGGAGACAGACATTCTTGCCAGGGGACTGAACTTTGCAGTTGCACCAAGTAGAATTCCTCTGGTGGAGATGATCACAGCCACAGAATCAGCCATACGCAACAACAAAATGAAAGATGGTGAAGCAGAACAGCTCAGAATCAAAGTTTCATCCTGCCTCAGCAATGCCAAACCACCACCTTCCAACATCAGTAGAGAGGAGAGGGATGCACTCACCACTCTTAGCAAGGACAAAAACATAATCATTTTCCCAGCAGACAAAGGAAGGTGCAGAGTGATTTTGAACCAGAAAGACTATCATGAGAAAGTTATGACACTCCTTAGTGACTTAACCACTTATGAACCTCTGAAAAGAGATCCAGGAAGTGGTTACAAGAAGAAGTTAATAGATTGCCTGAAAAATTTGGAGCAGGACAAGGCTATTGACCGTATTCTGTACCACAGACTGTACCCAGGGGAGGCCACACCTAGTCTGTATGGTTTACCTAAAATCCACAAACAAGGTGTACCTTTAAGACCTATTGTTAGCATGATTAACTCAGTCACTTACAATGTTTCCAAATATCTGGTATCTGTACTCATCCCTTTAGTTGGCAGCTCTGAAGACCACATACAGAACACCATGGACTTTGTGGATAAGGTGAGGGATGTCATCATGGAGACAGATGAAACAATGGTCTCTTGATGTCACATCACTCTTTACGTGCATTCCTGTTGAGGATGCGGTAGAGGTGGTCAGTTTAAGATTAAAATCAGACACCACTCTGAGCAGCAGGACCACACTTTCCATAGAACAACTGTGTCAACTCTTGAAACTGTGCCTGCAGTCAACCTACTTCACATATGGGAAGCAATATTATAGGCAGAAACATGGGTGTGCTATGGGGTCTCCAGTTTCTCCTATTGTTGCCATCCTGTACAAGGAGGAGGTAGAAAAGAGAGCCCTGATGTCCTTTTCAGGAACACTACCAAGTCATTGGTTCAGGTATGTTGACGACACTTGGGTTAAAATTAAACCTCAGGAAGTCCAACATTTTACTGACCACATCAACTCTGTGGATAAATACATCAAGTTCACACGAGAAGATGTAAAAAATGGCAGGTTGGCTTTCTTGGACTGTGAGGTCTCAGTTTCTGATAGAGGACTTTTGCAAACCGAGGTGTACCGCAAATCCACCCACACAGACCAGTATTTGCAGTTTGACTCCCATCACCCTTTGGAGCACAAGTTAGGAGTCATCAGGACTCTGTATCACAGAGCAGACAGCATCCCCACTAACTCAGGAGCCAGGCAGAAGGAGAAATCCCACACAAGACAGGCTCTACAGCAATGTGGATATCCTAACTGGGCCTTCCTGAAAGCAGAGAAGAAGCCCAAACAGGACTCCAGTCAGCCATCAGGTGAAAAGGAGGAACCCAGACCCAGACCAGTGGTCATTCCATATGTTGAGGGAGTATCAGAGAAACTGAGACGTTTATTTTCTAAACATAATGTCCCAGTGGCTTTTAAACCCCAAAATACATTACGGCAAAGACTGGTTCATCCCAAAGATCCAGTCCCCGGCACAAACAGAGTAACATTGTGTATGCTGTTCAGTGTCAGGAGGACTGTGATCAGTCTTACATCGGGGAAACTAAACAGCCACTGGCCAAAAGGATGGCCCAGCACAGAAGATCAACATCATCAGGCCAGGATTCTGCGGTCTACACTCATCTCCAGGCCAGCGGTCACTCTTTCAGGGATGAAGATGTGCACATCCTGGACAGAGAGGAACAATGGTTTGAGAGAGGAGTAAAAGAGGCCATCTTTGTGAAAAGAAATTGTCCATCATTAAACAGGGGTGGAGGCCTCCAGGTTCAACTGTCCCCCTCTTACAATGCTGTGATTGCTAGTATCACTCAACCCCCTGTGAATAGTAAACAGCCATCAGTGTGCTAATGATCCATTGTTAGGCTGATGGTCCTTCTTGACCATGTGAGCAGCTGGTTTTGGTTGTCAGCAACAAACTGGTTGATCCACTCTGAGAAGGTGCTATTTAAGAGACTGAGCTGAATACAGCACCTCAGAGTGAGGACGTCATGAAACATTTCTACATTTATTGTTGTTGTTGTGCTTTGTTTTGTTTTTTTTGAATGTCCAGAGGACCAGACTTTAACTTTTTTTAGGTTTTTAAAAATTGTTTCCATCTTCCGCCCTGGTCCGCCCGTCCCCCCGATCCTCTGAGGTGACCAGCGGAGCTCGGAGTCTCAGAGTCAGAGATTCTTCATTGTCGTTCGCACCACAAGTGGTACATGTGGTAGAACAAAATTATGTACACAGAGTCCCTGTTACATCCAACAATAAAATGTAAAATAAAAACAATAACATCTAAGATGTGAACTAAGAAAAACATAACCTAAAAATACACTAAGCACCAATAGCATAAAATCATTACGTCGAACAGCAGCACGAACATGAGCATGAGTCTGTGTGAAAAGATGAGCACACATGAACACATCAACTTGAAACAGATCAGCAGCAGCATTGAAGCAGATCAGTAGCAACATGATGTGATTTTTCGCAGTGATTATCCTGGTTAGAGATTCATGAGTCTAACAGCCTCAGGGTAGAAGCTGTTCCTCAGTCTAGTGGTTCTACACTTAATGCTCCTCAACCTCCTTTCTGAGGGAGGTGGGGCAAAAAGTGTGTGTGCTGGGTGAGTGGGGTCCTTCATGATGTAGGTGGCACTCTTCCTGCATCTGGAGGTGTAAATGTCTGTGGTGGTGGGGAGACTGACTGTCTGCAGAGCACGGAAGACCGGGATACGGAGCCCGAGCCGGCAGCACGGAGGATCTTCCGCGGTGACCAGCGGAGGAGCCGGGGAGACCGGTGAAGCTCCATCTAGCTTGCTCTGAATTTTGTCGTCGGCCACCAAGCACAAAAAATGGCTGCATTTCAGCATTAGACCATGGTGTTGCCATTATTGTTTTTAAAATCTTTAAAATAGATTCAGCCGCTGCTCCGAGTTCCGAGTAATTGCAAATGGTGAATCAGTGTTTTGAAAAGTTTCTGAAAGATCCAGTGACTCCTCCCCCTGACCAATCAGTGACCAACAGTGATCTGATGTCATGTTTTGGTGCCGGCTCAGCTCGCTTGGTCCCACCAGAGAAACAGGGACCAAAAAAAGGGTCCGGTTCTGAAAAAAAATGACAGTGGAAAAGCGTTCAAAACCATACCGAACTGAGCCGAACCGGGCTGAAGAGGAGCTGTGGAAAAGGCCCTTAAGAGTCAACTTGCAAGCCAAGACAGAGAGCCTTTTGGCTGTTGGCTGCTGAGATGTAAAATCAAAAATCAATTTCCTTTTCCAAGACAGTACAGCTTCCAAGGCTTTTTCTGCTCCAAAGACAAACATGCAAAACAGCAATGGCTTTGAAACTGAAATAAAAAACACTCACTGAAAGAATAAAATGAAATACGACAATTTGGAGATGACAAAAGACAAAGAGAGACTGTGCCAGCTTGCTGTGCCCAGATGCTTGCAAGCTTGCCTTACATGTAATGTAAGGGAATTATGTGTCGTAAGCGCTGGCTTTAGCTTGTCATGGAAACAGCAGTTGCATTAACTACACTCATACCACTGAAAAAGTGCTTTTGCTTCTGGGAAATAAACACACACACACACACACACACACACACACACACACACACACACACACACACACACACACACAATGCATACATTTTAGAGAAAGTGTGTAAATTTAGGTATGCAGTGAGTATTGAAAGTTTCAGAAACATCACCAATGGTTTAAATGTTTAAAACTGTTCATCTGTATGTTCCTCCTCATTAAAAAAAGCATGGAAATCTAATAGAGGACATTTCAAAGGTTTGACCTTTGCATACTATTTACTACAACAGTTTTTCAAAATTTGTACCTACAGACTAAAACTTCAAAGAAAGAAATGGTAAAGGACAGCTGCTGTTATAAATCTGTATCACCCTAATCTTCTTTAACTGCCATCTTAAACAAACAAATTACATGTGCAACAGTTTCACAGATCAGATGTGCGATAACCCAGTTGATCAGTTAATCTAAGCTTGGGCAGGGAAAACTCATTAAGAAAGCTACATCAGGAATTACCGGTATGTTCTGCAGGTAAGGAGGACATAGGTGCTCAGTTTTGTGTGTGTGCGTGTGTGTGTGTGCGTGTGTGTGTGTGTGTGTGTGTGGTGGGGGTGGTGCTGAACAGAGTCCTCATACAAAACATTGCCATTGTCCAATGCAGCACGGGCTCTGAAGTGATGAGAGTGGTGATAGCACAGCCAATTAAAATGAACATAATTACAAAGTCAGCCCTCTGACTCCTGATCAGAATACACATGCATCAACACACATACTAAAGAAGGAAGATGTGGTAAGCGAGAAATTTTAAACAGAGGCACCTAAACAAAGTATGGAAGAGGCCGGCAAAAAAAGCAAGAACCAGTATCAATACAGAGTATGATTAGTTTGGAGAAACAAATGAAAATTTCAGTAACTGAGGCAGTCATACAGGAGAAGTCAGAAATGTACATGATGTATTACCAATCATGGGCAAACATTCCTTATTAATTTGGGGCTTTTAATGGTTTACATTAGCTGTTTCCAGGGTGGCTAGATAAAATGACACAACGGAAAAAAAAAGAGTTGAGTTTGCGTTTGAATTTATTATGAATTCTCTAATCTACACAAAGGTCAACATTATACCACAATTGCTCAAATATATACATAAAGTTATACTTGAAAATTTGTTAACCCTTTAGAATTTTCTATATTTCTGCATAAATATGACCTAAAGCATCATCATATTTTCACACAAGTCTTTAAATTATATACAGAGAACCCAGTTAAAAAAATAAGAAAAAAAAATTATACCTGTTCATTTATTTATTGAGAAAAATTATCTATATTACATATTTGTACGTGGGAAAAGTATATGAACCTTTGCTTACAGGGGGGGTCTGGTGTGACCCCCCCCCCCCCCCCCTTCAGGTCGTGGAGGTCACTGGTGCCCATATCCAGCCATCAATGTGTGAGAGGCAGGATACACCCTGGACAGGTCACGAGTCCATCACAGGGCGATGGTGGACTCATGAACATTACCATTAGTCAATGTGAGAGCGGCCTCCAGTTGCTTAGAAGTTACCATGAGGTCCGTTGTTACCAGGGCCAGATTAGCAACCCCGGGGGCCCCTGGGCACTGAAGCTCACAGGGCCCTCCTCTCTAACCTAACACCAATTATATATATATATATAGTCTCTCAACTTTCTCTTCACAATATCCCACAGGTTCTCTATGGGGGTCAGGTCAGGAGAGTTGGCAGGCCAATTGAGCACAGTAATACCATGGTCAGTAAACCATTTACCAGTGGTTTTGGCACTGTGAGCAGGTGCCAGGACGTGCTGAAAAAAGAAATCTTCATCTCCATAAAGCTTTTCAGCAGATGGAAGCATGAAGTGCTCCAAAATCTCCTGATAGCTAGCTGCATTGACCCTGCCCTTGATAAAACACAGTGGACCAACACCAGCAACTGACATGGCACCCCAGACCATCACTGACTGTGGGTGCTTCACACTGGACTTCTGGCATTTTGGCATTTCCTTCTCCCCAGTCCTCCTCCAGACTCTGGCACCTTGGTTTCTGAATGACATGCAAAATTTGCTTTCATCCGAAAAAAATACTATGGACCACTGAGCAACAGTCCAGTGCTGCTTCTCTGTAGCCCAGGTCAGGCGCTTCTGCCGATGTTTCTGGTTCAAAAGTGGCTTGACCTGGGGAATGCGGCACCTGTAGCCCATTTCCTGCACACGCCTGTGCACGGTGGCTCTGGATGTTTCTACTCCAGACTCAGTCCACTGCTTCCGCAGCTCCCCCAAGGTCTGGAATCGGCCCTTCTCCACAATCCTCCTCAGGGTCCGGTCACCTCTTCTCGTTGTGCAGCGTTTTCTGCCACACTTTTCCCTTCCCACAGACTTCCCACTGAGGTGCCTTGATACAGCACTCTGGGAACAGCCTATTCGTTCAGCAATTTCTTTCTGTGTCTTACCCTCTTGCTTGAGGGTGTCAATGATGGCCTTCTGGACAGCAGTCAGGTCAGTAGTCTTACCCATGATTGTGGTTTTGAGTAATGAACAAGGCTGGGAGTTTTTAAAAGCCTCAGGAATCTTTTGCAGGTGTATAGAGTTACATCGTTGATTCAGATGGTTAGGTTAATAGCTTGTTTAGAGAACCTTTACATGATATGCTAATTTTTTGGGACAGGCATTTGGGGTTTTCATGAGCTGTATGCCATAATCATCAGTATTAAAACAATTA
>NC_056498.1:92632450-92646840 GCF_014905685.2 Nematolebias whitei
TATATATATATATATATATATATATATATATACACATATATATACAGTATATATAAAAAAAATTCCGCCGGCAGCAGAGGGCCCCCTCTGTGCCAAGGGCCCCTGGTCACGTGCCCAGGTTGCCCATATGGTAGATCCGGGCTTGTTTGTGACCTAGCTGACTATTACACACCTTGATCTTGGAGTGACCTTTCTCGGTCCACCACTCCTGGGGAGGGGAACAAAGGTCTTGAATTTCCTCCATTTGTACACAATCTGTTTGACTGTGGATTGGTGGAGTCCAAACTCTTTAGAGATGGTTTATAGTCGTTTCCAGCCTGACAAGTATCAACAACTATTTTTCTGAGGTCCTCAGAAATCTCCTTTGTTCGTGCCATGATACACTTTCACAAACATGTTGTGAAGAGCAGACTTTGATAGATCCCTGTTCTTTAAATCAAACAGGGTGCCCACTCACACCTGATCATCATCCCATTGATTGAAAGCACCTGACTCTAATTTCAGCTTCAAATTAACTGATAATTCTAGAGGTTTACATATTTTTGCCACTTACAAATATGCAACATTGGATCATTTTCCTCAAATAAATAACCAATATTTTTGTCTCATTTGTTATTATGGGTTCTTGTTATCTACTTTTAGGACTTTCTTTCAAGCACCACTGTATGTACAGTACATGACAATTAATATTTGGTCAACTACCTCTTAGCAAGTTGCACCTCGACCACACCTTTTTTTAGTACTTAACCAGCTTCTGGCATAATTCTGAATGATACTTGATCACTTTTCTTATCACTTTTCTTAGCAGAATTGGTAGAGATGCATTAAAGTCACTGATCCAGAGCGTAAGCATATTTCTTAAGTTTTTAATAGATCCAAAGAAAGGGTCAAATGCAAAACAACTAGTAAGTTTCTTTTGATTGTTCCCTTCATCAAGGGTCACCACAGCGAGTAAACCCACATGAAAGATTTGGCGATTTTTACATCAGATGCCTTCCCTAAAGCAACCTGGGATCAAACACACAACTCCAGGATTATAAGACTACAGTACTGACCACTGAGCTTACAATGGTGTGGTGTTTATTAGTTGATGGCACTGTAACCAACACAGGAATGAATTGGATCTAGTCACTCTCAAGTCAGGTCTTATAAGAATTTGTAAATAGCAAAGCTAAAGCTGCTGCTGAATGATCTTCAAGTTAAAATAACAATTCTGACTTTTTTTTTTGGGGGGGGGGGGGGGTGTTACAGGAGGGCTTTTTAAAAGAGACAATTAAAATCTAATCACTGCAGAACTTGTTCTCGTTTCCTTAACCACAGACTCAGAATTCATGTGTGACCACTCACACACACTTTACCACATGGACACAATTTAAAAGTTAATTCACAAGATACTTTGTAGTTCTCTTTAAATTAGAGTATGATTGGTTTAACTCAATTAAAAATGTAGTGAGGGTGTAGTGATTTACAGATAACTGGAACAAATGTTGGCATAACTAAATGAGTACTGTTTCAGGAATGTGCGGGGGTCCCAGACCCACTGCAGGTCCAGGGGCTTTTCAAGTTTGTGGGCTTCTCTCTCCTCACCTGTGGCCCCCAAAATCTCACCCCAAAACTCTGGCTCCTTCTTGATTTAAGCTCACACACACCTGGAAGACTGTGGCAGATTAAGACCAGATTAAGATAAAGTTACCCCTTCTTCAGCAGCCATGTCATTCAAACCCATGGCCTCTGTTGTCAATGGATAGAAGCACACACAAGACAAAAAGGTCTGATTTATTCACATAAACACACTAACACAGGCACACATACACACAGGACTTTCTGGTCATCCTCATAAGCCCTGTTAGTCTGCAACAGAGCCACTCACAGCCAACATCAATCATGGAGGGATTAGTCAATTCCCTCTCTAAACAAGTGGCGAGGGAAACTTCCCTTCAACTCAAAAGCAGGTCTCTTTCTTTCAGAGATTACACAGTGATTTGTTTTCATTTTCTTCCATCTTCATCATTTTCTGTTTGACTTGCTTTACAGTTCTCTCTCTCGTGCTCTGCGTCTCCCTCGTTCTCTCCTGCTTTGCAGCTTGCGAGGTAATCCTTGGCAGATAAAACTAAAGAGGACTTACCAAAGGCAGATTACAAGCGACTCTTTGCGGAAGGCCCTTTTACAACAGCCGGTACGGGTATTGAGGAGAGTGAGCTCTTTGCAGCGCTTAACTTGTGAACTCAACATACACCCAACAGAGGAAAAGGTGGACAAATGATAGCCGCATTACAGTTACTGGATCAAAATATATCCCTCACAACACGTGTAAATACACACAGCACAGAAAAGTGTCTGTTGACAACAGCGTATACATTTGAATATGAGATGTTAAATCCTAGAAGTGAATTTTTATGTTTTCAAACATGCATTTCTAAGGCTTTCAGAGCCCTACGTATCAACATCAAGTAATAATTATTTCCTTGCAAAATCCATTTGATGAACAGTATCAATGTTTATCCAAAATATCCAATGATTTAGTTGTGACTTCTCAAAGTTTAGTCTCAAACTCAGTTGAAACCCACAGCCAAATCTAGCAACCATTTAAGCACACTTTAGCATATATAAACATTTCTTTCTGCTTTTGAAAAATACACAAACAAATAAATAAATAAATAAAAACAAACAAACAAGAAAAACAGTTAAGAATGTGCAGGATCTGGTAATGTCTATGGTTCTATTAACTCGATGACAGAGATGCCCTGTGGGTTGAAACAGCAACAGGAAGCCCTATGAGTGGACCTGAACTGCAAGAGAGAAGAAACAGCATCTCTGCTCTCCCACAAGATCCAATGACAGACCACTCAAACGTTGCAAATAAGGGTTGGGGAGGGGTCCACACTCGGAAAAAGCTGATATTGAGAGGTAATGATTTAGCCATACCCCTCTCAAGGATTATTCTCCTAATATTACACAGCTTATGGAGTGGCCTAGGAGGATTCAATACTGTGGTCTCAGAAATGGACTGCTGTGCCCATTTTTCTGCCAACACTGATGCCAAGATAAGAAATTCAAGAGACACCACACTCTTTTGATTTTTAAACTCAACAAAATAGACAGTACATACAAACTGTTAGATGTCTCAAGTTAATGCAATACTTTCAAAACTTTCTCATGTTTTCTTGTCACATTTAAAATAATAAGAAAAAAAACTATATCAACTTGTATTTGATATATCAAGGAAAAACAAATATGTATTCTAAGCAAAAACAAACAATCTGTTAATAGTATTTATAGAGGAAAACATAACTGTCATAATTAAAAATAACAGTGGAAAGACAACAGAGCTCACATTAGACAGAAAAAGACTCATCTACTTCTAGAGGAAGACTGGTTAATCAGTCAGCTAATTGGGCCAATTATTGTGTCTTTTAATATCTGGCATTAGCCAAGTTTGAGAATACGATACCAAATAAGAGGCTAATGTTCTTGTGAGCAGTACAGTGTTGGAGTCTTGTGACAATCAAAAAGCACTTCCTGTAATAAGGGTGCCTTTGATAGCAGGAGTGCATTATTGAGCACAGACCCAACAAACCCCAATAAATGTTAATCATTGTTAGGCTAACGTTTGAAAGAACAGAGGGGAAGAAAAGTCTGATAATATTTCATTTATTGGTTTTTAAAATATAAGGCGGCAATTAAAAATATTTTGAGCCCTATATACTATTCCTATTATTGATTATCACACTGTAAGCATTTGCCTAAATTTAATTAAAATAGGAAAAAATAATAAAACAACAAGAAAAGCATTTATTTCCCCTGATTTTAAGGATTGGTATTGCAATCAGCCATGTTCCTCTCAGAAGCTTTATTCTCATCTCCTTCTTTCTTTTTAAAATAAGTGATTAAAACAGCCATCATTTGCAAATACTCAGCCTTTAACACAAGACCATTTTGATATTTCAAACACCATAAAATGTTTCGTCTTAAAAATCTACATATAATGTATTTATTTTTAAAACAATGAGACCACCTGTCTGACTTTGAGTTGTTGATGCATGACTCTTTCTGTACAGGTATGTCAAACTTATTTGAGAAGATGAAATAACTTTAGACTGAATAAAATGATAAGAGAAACCTTGAAAAGGACAAAGATCAGAAGACAAGAGATGACTGTCCTTTTTTCTTGAGCTTCTTTCTGTCCTCATCCATCAGTCAGAAACACTTCACAGTGCAAAAACTATCCTCTCCTGACATGAACCTTAGTGGAAGCTAATTAAGAAATAACACAACCTTCTGCAAACTCAATTAAATAATGTTAATTTATTCTAATTTCAATTTGGAGGAAGTCTGAACTGAAGGAAGTGCTATGAAAGCAAAGTCTGGGAGAAAAAGGGAGGCCTTTACCTTTGCCTCCCCCACAGCACAGGAGCTCTCACAACTTGCAAACATCTAAATTGAACCCTTTGATTAACATTAGTGATCACAGAAAGCTCTGGTTTTGGTTCAGTTTCATATTATTAAAAAAAAAAATACATTAGGTTCATGTTTATGTAAAAACTCAAGAAAAAGTGGCAGAGACACCATTTAAAAATGTTCTTGGAGTCCGGAATAAGAATAAAGTATCAACCTTTATTTAGACAGGTAAATCTCATTGAGCCTCGAGGACTCATTTACAAGAGAGACCTGATTTCAGCAAAGAAAGATGACAACAATGGACAACAGTAACAGCAATAAACAGTTATAAAAAGTCATACTACAGTTTTTTGTTTTTTAACAAATAGGATGGCTAAAAAAGTAACAAAAAAACAGCTAGATTCTAAGGCGAATGTAGAAAACTAAAAACAGGAACATGTCTGCATTGGTCCCTGCCAGGAGTCCAACAGATTCTTAAAGCCACTTAGAGAGGTCAAGGTCGAGAGTGAGTAAGTAAGTTAAAACATAAAAATGCAAGAAACAGCAGACATAAATTGTAGGGTGGCTGTGGCTGAGTGGTTAGAGCAGTCGTCCTCCAATGCAAGAGTTGGGGTTTTGAATCCACCAGCAGTCACATGCCGAAGTGTCCCTGATCAAGACACTGAACCCCTCATTGCCTCTGATGTGTGTCCCATCAGTGTATGAATGTGATAAAGCTCTGATTAGTCTCTTTAGAAAGATTTGTTCAATTAGCTTTGTAGAGATCTAGTAGAGTACTGTATGAATGGGTAAATGAGGCACAGATTGTAGTGTAAAGCGCTTTGAGTATCTCAATAAGATAGAAAGGCACAATATAAGTACAGTTCATTTACCATTAAAGTTAGCAAACTACATTTACCAATATGCTTTTTTAGGGAAGTAAACATTTAAAGAATATGCTATAATATCAATTTATTTCATGCAAGCAATCTAAGAATCTAAAATGTCTTACCTCTTTGTGATTTATTTTAAAGTACTGGTAAATAAAGATAACAGAACTTTTCTGTTCAAACTTTTGTCTAAAGACAACTTTTCTTTATATGAAAATTAGGCATATAATTCATGAAGCAGAACTCTGATGAAAATCCAAAGATAAGAGCATCTAAGTGTAGAGTGATCCTGACTGTGGAATAGAGATGGAGATAAAACAAAAAGGAAGTGCAGGGGGATAATTGAATTACTGGGAGAGAGAAGGAAAAAATAAAAATTTGTCCTGTGGAGAAGAGATGGACTGAATCAGACCAGACAGCTCACTGCCCGCCCAACAAAAACTCCCTCTGTTCATTTACATTATTCCCACAGACATTTTCATCCTTCCAGATCACTCACAAATCCAAAACTTGACACGTTTGAGGATCTATATCTCTCAGGCTGACTGGCATGGAAGACAGGACGCTACAGCTGACAGACTCATCTATCACTTTCTTTAACTAAACAAAATGAACATGCAAAAATGAAGCAAGTCATCAAACTTGCTGTATTATGTAAGAAGAAAAAAGATGACAATACTTACAAAAGTTAAAAAGTTGTAGAAAAAAATATTTGTCCAACAGCCAACACAAATACGGTTGTTTTGTATTTACATTCAATGACTGCTTATCAAATTTGTTATGCACTTATCTAAGTTGTCACCAATACACTAGAATGTTTCATTGCAAATGTGTGTCACACTGACAAAAATCCAGAATGTAAAGCTTTTTTCAGAGCTGAGTGTAAATCTACTTGTGATACCTATTTGTAGAGTGAGAGTCTGCCATATGTCCTGTAGGCATACAAATTTTCCACAGACTGGCATTGAAGTGGGTGGTTTTAATTCAATGACAAGGTGGATAAAACCACATCTACAGCAAAGTTTAATGATACATCTGTTCAAGAGAATTTATTCATGGGAACAACAAGGACAATGTTTTCTTCTACTCTACTGTACTTTTTTATTGTGACAATTTTTGCTCAAGGGACTTATTAGTTTATTTTTTCAATATTTAATTTAGTGACCCTAACAGATTTTACTATTTAATTTTACACTCTCAGCAGGGTCCTGGAGGGTGGGTGGGAGTTTGCCCAACCAGTCTACATGTGCTTTGTGGACTTGGAGAAGGCGTTTGACCGCGTCCCTCGGGGGCCCTGTGGGGGGTATTCTGGGAGTATGGGGTACCGGGCCCTTTGATACGGGCTGTTAGGTCCCTGTATGACCGGTGTCAGAGCCTGGTCCGCATCGCCGGCAGTAAGTCGGGCTTGTTCCCGGTGAGAGTTGGACTCCGCCAAGGTTGCCCTTTGTCACCGATTCTGTTCATAACTTTTATGGACAGAATTTCTAGGTGCAGCCAAGGTGTTGAGGGGATCCGTTTTGGTGGCCTTAGGATTGCGTCTCTGCTTTTTGCAGATGATGTGGTCTTATTGGCTTCATCAGATCGTGATCTACAGCTTTCGCTGGAGCGGTTCGCAGCCGAATGCGACGCGGCCAGGATGAAGATCAGTTCCTCCAAATCCGAGGCCATGGTCTTGAGCCGGAAAAGGGTAGAGTGCCCTCTCCGGGTCAGGGAGGAGGTCCTGCCCCAAGTGGAGGAGTTCAAGTATCTTGGGGTCTTGTTTACGAATGAGGGGAAAATGGAGCATGAGATCGATAGGCGGATAGGTGCAGCATCTGCAGTGAAGCGGGCGCTGTACAAGTCTGTCGTGGTGAAGAGAGAGCTGAGTCAAAAGGCGAAGCTCTCAATTTACCGATCGATCTACGTTCCTACCCCCATCTATGGTCATGAGCTTTGGGTTGTGACCGAAAGAATGAGATCTCGGATACAAGCGGCCGAAATGAGTTTTCTCCGCAGGGTGTCTGGGCTCTCCCTTAGAGACAGGGTGAGAAGCTCGATCATCCGGGAGGGACTCAGAGTAGAGCCGCTGCTTCTCCACGTCGAGAGGAGCCAGTTGAGGTGGCTTGGGCATCTGTTTAGGATGCCTTCTGGACGCCTCCCTGGTGAGGTGTTCCGGACACGTCCTACCGGAAGGAGGCCCAGAGGAAGACCCAGGACATGCTGGAGGGACTATGTTTCTCGGCTGGCCTGGGAACGCCTCGGGATTCCCCCGGAAGAGCTGGCCCAAGTGGCTGGGGAGAGGGAAGTCTGGGCCTCCCTACTTAGGCTGCTACCCCCGCGACCCGACCCCGGATAAGCGGAAGAAAATGGATGGATGGATGAATTTTCTACTGTTTAACAACAGTGCCAACAAATGTAAACCTTGTTTTATTTTCAGTATTGCACTTAATTTATTTTAGCTGAAAATCTAAAAAGGATTCAAACATATTCATCTTGTTTGGTTAGCAAAGAAAACATTTAATAAAAAAAAATATGTGTCATCATAAATCTATCAGGGTAGAGACTATATATGTATTTTTAATTTTACTTATATGAACTTATTAGCTCATGTACAGTATACTGGTAAGTTGTTGTCTGTGTATTGTATTTTATATTTGTCCTCCTTAATGTTTTGCCAGTAAATATCAAATAAAATTTGCCCTCATAAAATGTGACATCCTTTTTATAAATAAATAAATAGACCAAGTGTGTTTATCAATGCTCAACACACCATAATTCCCCACATGAATAGCTAGAAAAAATAAATGCACATTTAAATCACTTCTAAAATACACCCTACACCAGGGATATTCAACTATATTCAAACTAGCCCACTTCATAAAATAAATAAATAAATAAATAAAAACAATAATAAAAAAATATATATATATATTTTTTTTAATGAATGTGATAAAGTACTGATTAGTCTCTTTAGAATGATTTGTTCAATTAGCTTTGTAGAGATCTAGTAGAGTGCTGTATGAATGGGTAAATGAGGCACAGATTGTTGTAAAGCGCTTTGAGTATCTTGATTAGATAGAAAGGTGCTATATAAGTACAGTCCATTTACCATTTACCTTTTTTGGGGGGGTGGGGGGTGGTTCTGGGTGGGGGTTTTGTGTTATGTTTATTGCATTTATGATTCAATGCAATAAAATAAACAAATTTAAAAGGTAACAGATCATTGTAAACTTTGGTTTTATTTACATAATGATTTTAATCGCTGGATGCCCGGCCCCTGAGCTGCTGGCTTTCATAAACTGTGGCCCCCTGAGACTACACTGTATTTTAAGACCAACTGTGAAAACCATATTTTTAAAACACATTATTTTTCTTTATTTGAAAAAAAATATATGTTTCTGTCCACACTGATTACAAAATCACTTACTTATGCCAAGTCTCTAGGTGGCAATAATGCAGACATCATCAAAATTAAAAGAAAGTACATTTTGAGCATTTACTGTAGATGATGTTTATAATTTCTCTCCATCTTTTTAGGAAAAATTTAAAGTTTAATGAGGAAATCATTTAAACAATAGGGAAAACTTAAAAACAAAAAAGATAAAAGTATCTCTGTTGTTGCCATTTCTAGCACAGAAAGCATTTAAGGATGAAATAAGCTGATAATAGTTTTGAACATTTCTGAGTGTTAAATCAACATTGAAGCACAAAAACAGGTTTTTAAAATTCCCTAATGCTTTGGAAAGCATTTGTAAAAGTGTGCATGTGAATGAGAGGTGCAAACTCTGATGTCCATATTATGTGTATACAGGGCCTTAGGGGAAAGTTATAACTCCCCAACAATTTGTTCACTGAAATGATCCTTAAAGCACACTAGAAGATGTAAGAATAGGATCCATGCAAGCATGCAACTCAAGCATATATTTACACTCTGTGCACGTTTAAAATGCGATGTTGATTTCATCTTGGCCTCTGATAGTGGGAATTAGAGCTGTCATTTCTAACCCGAACCCAGAGCCCGGTCCCGCCCGAGCCAGATTCGGACCAGGCCGGGCCATAATAATGTGTGGGCCGGGTCGGTGTCGGGCTTTTTATTGCATCAGGGACACGTACGGCTGATAATCCAATATATGCAAACATGGCTTGCTCAACCTAGATTATTGAGCATGCATCAGGACGTGGCCATTTCACCACACGCTGACTGGCCAGTTGAAAGAAGTAAGAAGTTAAGTTATTCTTCATATGGACTACTGCTAGCAATTCATCGCCCAAATGGACGTTCATTCAGCTGCTGCACTCAGTGAACGTGCGCGGCCGATGACCCAAACAGGTGAGATCACAAAATATCCGTCATGTCAGAGCAGGATGCAGGTAGAAGCAGGGGAAGCATTTAAGGTGCTTTGATGGCTCCTCAGCTCCGATCTTTTGAGCCCTTTACTCAGAAGTGCGCATCCGCCAACTTTTAATAAAAGTCGGTGGTATAAGCAGTCAGACCTTAATTAAAAATGTCGGGGGAGTTTTTGTGTTCGGACCTGTAATTACTGTTAGCGTAAGTGGTTAGCGTATTTTTCGTTTAGTGCATTTCTTAGTTCATATCTTAGATCTTATTGCGTTTTTCTTTTACATTTTATACTTTTGTTGGATGTATCTGGGACACTGTGTACACAATTTCGTTCCACCTCGTGTACCACATGCGATGCAATTGACAATAAAGAACCTTGACCTTGAAAAATAACAAAATAAAAATTATTCACATCTGCTGTATATGTCAACAAAACCTGTAGGTCTACCTCAGCTTACTGTGAACATCATATCCCCTTCTCTCTACAATTCCCTAGCCATTACTCTTCCTTCTTTTCCTCACATTGTTCTCCTGTCCTCTTCCCTTCACCATCTTCCAAATATTCTCCTTCATTGCACACTTCATTCTTTCTCTATATTCCTCTCTTCCTCAAAGCTCCAGAGTCAGGGGCATCTCTTGGCGAAGTGTGGCCCACCACAGGCCACTGACTCTGGGTAATTAAAGTGGTTTAGGCTCCTTCACCCATGGTCACAGGCAACTGCAGCTGGGTGATAAAGGCATTGCGCCATAATTACATGGACAGCCAGCATTAACGCTCAGCTACACTAAAACAGTCAGCTAGCCAACTGCAAGGGGAGGAGGGGTGGGGCACAAGTATCAGTTCATGTATAAGTAACTGTACCGTGTGTGTGTGTGTGTCTGGGGGGTGGGGGGGTCAACACCCCCTTGTGATTGCTCTGCTGTATTTAAGCCTCCTGTGTTTAAGCCCCCACACAGGTTCAATGAGCCCCTACGCTCACTCACACACATTTGTAACCTCAACCAAACCAATCATTCCCCACCAGTGGTCTGACTCTGGCCGTGAGTCTGTGTGACCATCAGCCATTTAATTAGACCCAGCTATGATTTCATTAATTTAAATAAATAAATAAGCTTATAAAACACCTTGATATACCAATGAAGGAGCGGGTGAGTTTCATGAATATCAATAATGAGATGTCTTTTTGCATCTTCACTATCCAAGCTGTGGTACTGCAACAGTTAAACGTTGCTTGACTGGCTGCACCTGTGACAATGTGGATTTAAGGTGTGCATGGTGTGGTGTGGCCTAACACAAGTCGCACTGAGATTTCTGGCTGTTTGCCAGGTGGTTTGTTGAGACAGGATCAATACAGGGGCTGATGGTTGCCTGTTTGTGATGGTCTGCCAAGGGATTCTTAACTAAGATGGCTGTTTTTAGAATTCAAAACGATCGACACTGTGCTCAGCCTTTAGTTTATGTTACCACCCAATAACCAAGTTTGCTAAGTATGCTACGCAAATCAAAAATGGGCTAAAGATGAGACTGTGCATGTGGGAAAAAAGTAATGTAAGAACCCCTGGATGTGAGCACACCATTGCAAACATCCATCAAGCTACCCATTACCTTTACCCGTTTCTTCCTTTTTGTGTCGTGGGGGTCATTGGTGCCCATCTAGCTATCATTGTGCGAGAGGTGGGGAACGCCCTTGACAGGTCACAGGTCCACCACAAGGACACATAGAGATAAACAAGACAAACAACCATTCACACTGTCACTCACACCAAAAGACAATTTAGAGCAAGGGTATTCAATTATTATTTAAAGAGTTCCAGTCAGTCAAAATTTCATGAGGCCAAGGTCCGGAGGTCCAACTATTTAATGTGATATACAAACCGGATTCCAAAAAAGTTGGGACTAAACAAATTGTGAATAAAAACTAAATGCAATGATGTGGAGACGGCAAATGTCAATATTTTATTCGTAATATAACATAGATGACAGATCAAAAGTTTAATCTGAGTAAATGTAACATTTTAAAGGAAAAATATGTTGATTCAAAATTTCACAGTGTCAACAATCCCAAAAAAGTTGGGACAAGTAGCAATAGGTGGCAAGAAAAAGGAAATTGAGCATATAATGAACAACTGGAAGACCAATTAACACTAATTAGGTCAATTGACAACATGATTGGGTATAAAAAGAGCTTCTCAGAGTGTCAGTATCTCTCAGAAGCCAAGATGGTAAGAGGATCACCAATTCCACCATTGTTGCGCAGAAAGATAGTGCAACAATACCAGAATGGTGTTACCCAGCGTAAAATAGCAAAGACTTTTAAGTTATCATCATCAACCGTGCATGACACCATCAAAAAAATTCAGAGAATCTGGAACAATCGCTGGCCGTAAGGGTCAAGGCCGTAAAACTCTACTGGATGCTCGTGATCTCCGGGCCCTTAAATGTCACTGCACCTCAAACAGGAATGCCACTGTCAAGGAAATAACAGAATGGGCTCAGGAATACTTCCAGAAAGCGTTGTCAGTGAACACAATCCACCGTGCCATCAACCGTTGCAAGTTGAAACTCTACAGTGCAAAGAGGAAGCCATTTCTAAGCAAGCTTCACAAGCTCAGACGTTTGCACTGGGCCAGGGGTCATTTAAAATGGAGTGTGGCAAAATGGAAGACTGTTCTGTGGTCAGATGAGTCACGATTTGAAGTTCTTTATGGAACACTGGGACGCCATGTCATCCGGACCAGAGAGGACAAGGATAGCCCAAGTTGTTATCAACGCTCCGTTCAGAACCCTGCATCACTGATGGTATGGGGTTGCATGAGCGCTTGTGGCATGGGCAGCTTGCATGTCTGGAAAAACACCATTAATGCAGAGAACTATGTTCAGGTTCTAGAACAACATACTCTCCCATCTAGATGTCATCTCTTTCAGGGAAGACCCTGCATTTTTCAACACGATAATGCCAGACCGCATTCTGCAGCAATCACAACATCATGGCTACGTAGGAGAAGGATCCGGGTACTGAAATGGCCAGCCTGCAGTCCACATCTTTCACCTATAGAGAACATTTGGCGCATCATAAAGAGGAAGGTGCGACAAAGAAGGCCCAAGATGATTGAACAGTTAGAGGCCTGTATTAGACATGAATGGGAGAGCATTCCTATTTCTAAACTTGAGAAACTGATCTTCTTTGTCCCCAGACGTCTGTTGAGTGTTGTAAGAAGAAGGGGGGATGCCACACAGTGGTAAAAATGGACTTGTCCCACATTTTTGGGGATTTGTTGACGCCATGAAATTTGGGAACAACAGATTTTTCCCTTAAAATGATACATTCTCTCAGTTTAAACTTTTGATCTGTGATTTGTGTTCTATTCTGAATAAAACTTTAGATGTTGGCACTTCCACATCATTGCATTCAATTTTTATTCACAATTTGTTTAGTGTCCCAACTTTTTTGGAATCCAGTTTGTATATATATATATATATATATATATATATACTGTATGTATTTATTTATTTATTGTATAAACATCTGCATGCATTGATTTGCCTATCAAATTAAATTAATTCAGCCTTAAGTACTTTTTGACAATATTTATTGTCATGAGGCAAAGAACCGAACATTCATTTACTGAGTAATAGGATAATATGTCAAAATAAGAACCTAAGTAAAACATGACGACTGTTTATGTTCACAAATGACTAGCTTAAAAAAAAAAAAAGTTTGATTTACATTTTTATGTTTCATATGTGGACTCAACCATCTCAAAATATTTAAAGAATTTAAATCTGAACACATCTAATAACTTGATCATTTTAGGCAATCTGTGCTCAGTGAGAGAAGTAAGCTATTGCTTGTCCTGCCAGAATTTTTAACCTGGGCTTGAATGGAGTAAGAGCCATTCTCATGCATGTGTGGAGATGTTCAATGGTGAGCCTGGAACAATATTTGGTTTTTATAATGTTCATTGTGGAGAAAGCTGCCTCACAGTTGTGTGTGGAGCCAAACATGATCCAGATCTGCAAGGCTACTTGCTTCAGACCTGGGAAAGCTGAATCAGGAACCATTCGGAGCCAGAAAGTGGAAGGATCAGTCCTGACAAACTGCTCCTTCAGGGCCATATCTGCTTGGAAGTCAACTAACTGCATCTGTATATGCCCAGCATTTACCCACTTGAAGTTCTGTGTGAATTCCTTTGAGAAGCTCATCTGTGATGACAAATGGGTTCTGAATGAACATGGTGAGCTGCTGTCCAACACTGGCGCTGTCAAAACGATTGCAGAAGTTTACAATGAGCTTCTCAATAAACTCAACAAAAGAAGACACATCTCGCTGTCCCTGAAACTATTCCTGCAGTGCTGGGAAGTGGACACCGTCTTCCTGTAGGTCTTCCTTGAACATGTCAAGTTTCCTCTGAAAGGCACGAACAGTTGTCATTAGTTCACAAATTGAATTGTTCTTGACCTATAGCCTCAAGTTCAGTTCATTTAGATGTGAAGTAATGTCAACCAAAAAGGCCACGTTTTCCTGCTGTTTCTCGTTTTCTAGAAATTGAGAGAATTGTGTTGCCTTCTGACTTTTTAACTGTCAAAAAAAACAAAAAAAACAACTATTTCCTTCCTAAGGTTGTGTTTCCATTATGCTTTCGGTACCGGTTCCAGTGGGCGGGGTTCAAATTGACGTCACCACCTCTCACCAGCTGGTGGCGCTGAGACGCAGAAACTGTTTTCAGTACAGGTTGAGAATTTATGTTATTTTGAAGTTGTGTGTATGTATGTATGCATGTATGTGTGTATGTACATGTGT
>NC_056498.1:92651840-92657983 GCF_014905685.2 Nematolebias whitei
AGGGGGACCGTAGAGTGTGTTCCAACTACAGGGGAATCACGCTCTTAAGCCTCCCTGGTAAGGTCTACTCGGGGGTTCTGGAGAGGAGGGTCCGTCGGATAGTCGAACCTCGGATTCAGGAGGAGCAGTGTGGTTTTCATCCTGGCCGTGGAACACTGGACAAGCTCTACACTCTCAGCAGGGTCCTGGAGGGTGAGTTGGAGTTTGCCCAACCAGTCTACATGTGCTTTGTCGACTTGGAGAAGGCGTTCGACCACGTCCCTTGGGGAACCTTGTGGGGGGTACTCTAGGAGTATGGGGTACCGGGCCCTTTGACACGGGCTGTTAGGTCCCTGTATGACTGGTGTCAGAGCCTGGTCCACATCGCCGGCAGTAAGTCGTCTTTTTCCCGGTGAGAGTTGGACTCTGCCAAGGTTGCCCTTTGTCATCGATTCGGTTCATAACTTTTATGGACAGAATTTCTAGGCGCAGCCAAGGTGTTGAGAGGATCCGTTTTGGTGGCCTTAGGATTGTGTCTCTGCTTTTTGCAGATGATGAGGTCTTATTGGCTTCATCAGATCAAGATCTACAACTTTCGCTGGAGTGGTTCGCAGCCGAATGCGACGCGGCCAGGATGAAGATCAGTTCCTCCAAATCCGAGGCCATGGTCTTGAGCCAGAAAAGGGTAGAGTGCCCTCTCCGGGTCAGGGAGGAGGTCCTACCCCAAGTGGAGGAGTTTAAGTATCTTGGGGTCTTGTTCACGAATGAGGAAAAAATGGAGCGTGAGATCGATAGGCGGATAGGTGCAGCGTCAGCAGTGAAGCAGGCGCTGTACAGGTCTGTTGTGGTGAAGAGAGAGCTGAGTCAAAAGGCGAAGCTCTCAATTTACCGATCGATCTATGTTCCTACCCTCATCTATGGTCACGAGCTTTGGGTTGTGATTGAAAGAATGAGATCTCGGATACAAGCGGCCGAAATGAGTTTTCTCCGCAGGGTGTCTGGGTTCTCCCTTAGAGATAGGGTGAGAAGCTTGATCATCCGGGAGAGACTCAGAGGAGAGCTGCTGCTTCTCCACGTCGAGAGGAGCCAGTTGAGGTGGCTTGGGCATCTGTTTAGGATGGCTTCTGGACACCTCCCTGGTGAGGTGTTCCGGACACGTCCCACCGGAAGGAGGCCAAGAGGACGACCCAGGACACGCTGGAGGGACTGTTTCTCGGCTGGCCTGGGAACGCCTCGGGATTCCACCGGAAGAGCTGGCCCAAGTGGCTGGGGAGAGGGAAGTCTGGGCCTCCCTACTTAGGCTGCTACCCCTGCGACCGGACCCCGGATAAGCGGAAGAAAATGAATGGATGGACCCCCTGGTCAACAACTGCCCGCACTAAACTCGCTAAGCTGGTGAGCGAGCAACACAAAGGTGTCTCCATCTCCTCCACCTGTGCGCGTTTCCTGCCGAGGCAGGAGACTCAGTAGCTCGCTGGCTGTACAGCTTCTGCTCTGTGTTTAGAGTTGGAGGTAACCAGGAAAACCTGGAGTGGAGTTTTAGTGGCTTGAGTATTTTCCTATTAATCAAGTGGAATGGATTTGTTAACAAAGAAAGAGAAACTGCACTGCCTGAACTAATGTTTCATAGTAAAAGTGTGTATGTGTGTGTGTGTGGGGGGGAGGGGGGGAGGTCGTCCAAATGAACGTTTTTTTTAATGTGGGGGGACACGTTCCCATCACATATAATGGTTTCGACATCTATGTTTCAAATTCTCAAAGATAGTTAGTTGTGTGTGATGGTAGGGTTGAACTACCTAAATCTCAAGATGATTGGTTAATCCCTGTCCCATGGGGTAACAAAACATTACAGTGTATGAGCTTGAGGCTGAAATCTCTTTGTTGTTTCTGAAAGCATTTTTTTTTCTTTGAAAAGAGAGGAACTATGTTCTCGTATATCACATAATGATAGAGGAATATTTTAACATATTTAATACAGATGTTAGAGCTGATTATTTTAGACAAAAAAATAGACAACTTCCAAAAAATAGCAGCTAGAAATAACTTCCATCTAGTATTGTCATATTTTTCATTTGAAGGGGATTGACCAGAAAGCCTACTCTTCTCTTTTCAGGAGGTCTAATTTTTCATGTCTTGCTATGAGCTCGCTTCCATCCTTTTATATTAACAATAAAAAATTATAAATACACATGATGTGTTGAAAAACGGTGTTTGGTGGCTGATTGATATTTGTCAGGCTAAAGTAAACATGACTAAAGTTGTAAAAACACTTATTCTCTCGGCGATTAAAAAAACAACAACACAAAACTATGTAAGAACCCCCCAACCCCACCCCCCAAAAGACCAGGTTTATTTGTTATTTATTTGATGTTTTATATTTATTTATTTATTTATTTATTTATTTATTTATTTATTTATTACCAGGAGCTGTCAATTAAAATGAAAGTTACAACCTTGTCATGGTTATGTGGCGTTGTTTTACCGAGAAATCTATCAGCAGCGCTGTGAAGATGGTCGGATCCGCCTCTCTGGCAGCAGTGCGCGCTCCCGATACAGGGGGAACAGATTTTTACAGGAGAACAGGATTTCACACAAGACCGGTAAACCAGAAAGCGCTCAACAAGATTTTAAGTAGTCATTTCTGTTTTGGTATTAGGTTCAGTCCACATGAGACATCATTTCGGTCTGGATCCAGACCGAGGTCTGCCTATTAGTGATCTCTGATTTAGAGTTACCGATCAGCCTAACATGCATGTTTTTGGTCTGTGGGAGGAAACTGGAGTAACCAGAGAAAACCCACAAATGCACAAAGAGAATATGCAAACGCCACCCAGAAAGATCCATGACTTGGATTCAATCCGGCAACCTTCTTGCTGAGATGAGAGGCAGCAGCTCTATCAACTGAGCTACTGTGCCGCCCCCATTGCATGCATACACATATACAAAAAGTCACTTATTAATAACAATGTAAACTGCTAATTCATACTGAAGATCAGTAAGAGAGCTGAAGGAAAGATCTGAAGAATTATTGTGTTAAAGGTCCATGGAAAACTTGTTCAGGCACTATAAACAAATTGAAGGCTTTGGTCAAATAAATAGTACCAACAATGTAAATATATATATATTAAAAAAAAAAAGCCGTTTGAATGATTAGGGAGGTGTGCAGAAATTGTGCTACTAAGGTTAATACTTAAAACATGTGCTTTGTGTTTTAAACTTAAACTGTCATAAAAAAAATTAATCCATTTTACATTAAGAGACAGCCTCTCTGCCTTTTATTTCATAATTCAACTTCTTAGGAATAACTTAAATTACCTGAAGTCAACTTTTTTTTTTTTTTTTACCTTTGGTGAAGAGGAAGCCAGCTCTCTCCCCATCACTACAGCCACTGGGTTGGGCCCAGCAGGTTGGACTCTTGCTCCGTCTGGGCCAGAGTTGGGTTTAGGAGTTGGTGGACTGGGGCCAGAACCAGTAGTGATACCCGGAGGTGGAGGGGCCCTCCTTTTCTGGCTACTGCCCACATTAGAAGAGGGATTGTCAGCATGAGGTCGTGGTGAACCTGAAGTCTTCGGCTCATAAAATGGATTGGATCTGAAAGTGAAAGATGAGAGAATTGTAGAGTGAACAAAATGAGCAAAAATCTTGTTTCTTCTTATATTTGACTGCTCTGAAAGCTTTGTGAAGCATTTTTCGAACAAGCAAACATTTGTCAACACTGCTAACTATTAAACAATGAATGATCCAATATGTTGCCTCTCTGATTTCAAATATAGCCTTAATAATAAGGAACACCAAAATGGTAAAAAAAAAAAAATCAAAAAAAAAAAAAAACATGAAATAATGAAATCAACTTCCTTGAATCACCACCTTGTCGTGATGGAGGAGTTTGTGCACCTGAATGATCCTAGGAGCTATGCTTTCTGGGGCAATTTTAATTGCTCCTGGTAGGTTCTCCCAAGGCAGATTGGTTCTAGGTGACAGGCCAAACAAAGAGCAATTCAGAAGACTTGTATGGACAAAATAAAACAAGGAACTCGGTGTCCTTTGCCCGAACGTGGGTTACCGGGGACCACCCTGGAGCCAGGCCTGGCGGAGGGGCTCATCAGCGAGTGTCTGGTGACTGAGTCTCTACTCATGGGGCCCGGTCGGGCTCAGCCCAAATGAGCAACATGAATTTGCTTTCCTGTAAGCCCACCACCTGTAGAAGGGGCCATAAAAGTTGGGTGCATGAATCCATGGGCAGTGGCCGAAGGTGGGGACTTTGGCGCTCTGACCGTGGCTTACCAAAGCTGGCTCTTGGGACATGGAACATGACCTCTCTGGTGGGGAAGGAGCCTGAGCTCATGCATGAAGTTGAGAAGTACCAACTAGATATAGTTGGGCTCAACTCGATGCACACCATGGGCTCTGGAACCAATCACCTTATATTACATTCCACTATAGAGTTGCCCATGGTGAGAGGCACCGAGCTGGTGTGGGTCTACTTGTAGCCCCTCGACTTGGTGCCTGTGTGTTTGTGTTTTCCCCGGTAGATGAGAGGGTGGCTTCCCTGTGAATTGGGGTGGGTGGACAGGCTCTGACTGTTGTTTGTGCCAATGCGCCAAACGGCAGTTCAGAGTATCCAGCCTTTTTGGAGTCCTTGGCAGGAGTGCTGGAGGGTGCACCAGCTAGGGACTCCTTCATTCTGCTGAGGGATTTCAATGCCCATATGGGTAACAACAGTGTGACCTGGAGGGGCAAGATTGAGAGGAACGGCCTCTTTGATCTGAACCCAAGCGGTGTTCTGTTGTTGGACTTCTGTGCTAGTCATAATTTGACCATCGCAAACACCATGTTCAAACATATGGGTGTTCATAAAGCCCCTCATCCACAAATCCTACTTGGGCAAGCTTTAACCTGCTCAGACCAGTTCTGTGTTTTTGCCCACAGTGACTTCGTCGTGGAACCTGCCTGTTTTTTAGTACCTACTTCTCTACGGTTCCATTGAGTTCAAGCAGGACCTAAAACATGACGTCAGCGCATAGTCAGTCACTGATTGGTCAGGGTAAGGAGTCACTTGATCTCTCAGAAACGTTTCACATCGATCCACCATTTGCAATTTCTCGGAACCCGGAGCAGCGGATGGACATATTTTAAAGATTTTAAAAACAATAATGACAACAGCATGTTCTAATGTTGAAGTGCTGGCATTTTTTTGTGTGCTTGCTGACCGACGACAAAATTCACAGCGAGCTAGATTGAGCTCTGCTGGTCTCCCTGGTCCTCTCCACCAGAGTCCTGGAGCCAGGCCGGGCAGGGCATCATGTCCCCGGCTCCGAGCTCCGCTGGTCACCGTGGAAGACCCTCTGTGGTTCCGACTCAGGTCTTGGGCTCCGGATCCCGGCTTTGCATGCTCTGTAAATTTCATCTTAGCATGTGCTTGTCAGAAAACACTGTAACCAAATTTAAACAATCTCTTCCATTAATGTTTTCCTCTGTCTTGCAGAGTAATGCATCAGATAACAGTGACTTATATCATCAAGTTGATCATCTTCCAACTTCAATGCAAACTTCACTTGATAAAATTGCTCCGCTGAAAAAGACGGTAATCAGTCAGAAGAAACTGGCTCCGTGGTTCAATTCTGAGTTACGTACTTTAAAGCAGGCATCTAGAAACCAGGAGAGAAAATGGTGCTCTACTAACGTTGAAGAATTTTATTAAACTTGGCTAGATAGTCTGCTAACATATAAGAAAGCTCTCTGTAAAGCTAGAACTTTGTATTACTCATATTTAATAGAGGAGAATAAAAATAACCCTAAGTTTCTGTTAAGTACTATTGCTAGACTAATTAAAAGTCCCATTTCTGTTGAACCATGAAGTGATGACTTCATGAGATTCTTTATAAATAAAATTATTTAAATTAGAGAGAAAATTCAAACCATTTTTCCTTCTACTATCCCTAGTCCCCTGTCAAATAAAACAACTTTAAAAATTTCACTAGAGTCTGATTTGTGTTTGGACTGTTTTTGTCCTGTTGAGCTCTCTGAATTGTCAAAAATAATAACCTCATCCAAACCATCTACATGTCTGCTAGATCCATGGGCGTTGCAACCATTATATGAGAAGGGGACAAGTTCCCCCCACATTAAAAAAAAAAGTTCATTTGGAACCCCCCCCCCCCCCC
>NC_056498.1:92658083-92682132 GCF_014905685.2 Nematolebias whitei
CCCCCCCCCCCCCCCCCACACACACACACACACACACACACTTTTACTATGAAACATTAGTTCATGCGGCGCAGTTTCTCTTTCTTCGTGAACAAATCCATTCCACTTGATTAATAGGAGAATACTCAAACCACTAAAACTCCACTCCAGGTTTTCCTGGTTACCTCCAACTCTAAACACAACAGCCTGTTGCCACGGTCACAATATACAGTGGTTACAGAATATGGTGTAACACCTGCAGTGTTTATGTGCGTCTCCTCCTGCCTCGTCAGAAAACGCACGCAGGTGGAGGAGATGGAGACACCTCTGCGTTACTCGCTCGCCAGTTTAGCGAGCTTAGTGCGGGCAGTTGTTGACTGGGGGGGTTGATCATAAACATATGTTCATGTTAGGAGGATGCTTGAGAGGAGCGCTATGTCTATAGCATCTTAGCTTAGCAGTAACTGTGACACTGTAAGACGCTGCAGGTGTAAGAGACACTGTGTGTTAAGGTTAATTAAAGTTGAAATGTCTTTAAAACCTTGCACCTTATTGATCTCAAGCTTAATGAGAAACATAATTTAGACGAGTAGTGTTGAACACAAGTAAAAAAGTCTAGTGGTGATGTTTGTTAATTTCTCTATAAACACACATAATGCCGACCTGACGCTCTGTATTAAAGTTCAAATGTCTTTAAAACCCACAGCTGAATTTACACAAACTTGGTGAGAAACGTGTGGAATTAAAGGAAATCTATGTGAAATGTTGCTTTTTTGTACACTAGTGAACACCTTTTTTAAATGCGCGCGCACACATGTGCACACACACCTACACACATCATCGTGTCCCCCCCACATTACGGATGCTTCTGACGCCCTTGAGCGCGAAGTTCTAAGCTGTGTGGACCCATCTGAAAGTGCTACAAGTGTTGTCTCTGCTGATCTTAAGCCTGATTTGGCACCAACTGAACATAGCCTGGGTATGCAGTGGCATGTTGAAAGTGACTGTTTAGGTTTTCACACAAATCTGAGCAATAAACCTGATACACGCTGCAGTATTTTGTCAGCAATAGCCTCTCTGTATGATCCGTTGGGACGTCTTTCACCATTCATTTTGAATGGGAAGTGTAGCTTACAAGATCTGTGCCGCAGAAGTATTGGGCGGGATGAACCTCTGCCTGAAGACTTGCTTGGACGGTGGGAGAAGTGGAAGTCCAGCCTTCAGGTTGTGAAGGGGTTACTGATACCAAGATGTTATCCCCAAGGATTTGGAAAAATTGTTAAAACAGAGCTACACCACTTTTCAGATGCTAGTAGCATAGTATATGGTGCATGCTCCTACCTCAGATTTGAGAATGAGGAAGGTGAGATCCATTGTGTTTTGATCTAAAGCCAGAGTTGCTCCTTTCAAAATAACAACCATTCCTTGTCTTGAGCTCTCAGCTACAGTGGTTGCTGCTAGGTTGAGTGTTTTGATAAAATCAGAACTTAATATGAAAATTGCCACATAGTTTTCTGGACTGATTCACTAGTAGTGTTGTCATATATTAACAATGAGGCACAATTGTTTCATGTATTTGTGGCAAATCGAGTCCAGGTAATAAGAGACAACACAAGTCCAAGTCAATGGCATCACATTGACACCACTAAAAATCCAGCGGATTATGTGTCAAGAGGACTTTGTGCCTCTGAGATTTGGACAACTACCTGGCTAACGGGTCCTGAATTTTTGTAGAAGAAAGAGAGGAACAGGGAATTTAAATCATGCCCTGATCTGTTGGTTGGTGCCCCAGAGGCTAAAGTTGTTCACACATTTGTGACAACAACAAATTATACTATAGATTTCTGGATTGTTTCACTAGATTTTCATCTTGGTCAACGCTGATTAAAGTAGTGGCCAGAATTAAAAAACTTGGATGCCAGAATAAATGTGATTCAAATTTGGTGATTGTTAAGGAACGTGAGGATGCTGTTAAATCAGTGGTGAGACTTGTACAAAAACATGCCTTTGGCTTAGAGATGAAGTTACTTCAAAAAGGAGATTTTGTAAGGGATATCTACTCCTCGAAGTGTTGGTGCCGTGTGCAGTTTTTGATTAAACAGTTTTGGAGTCATTGGAAGAGAGAATACCTTCAGAATATTTCCATTCGACAAAAGTGGCATGTAATTCAGCACAATCTTAAAGTTAATGATGTGGTTCTAGTAAAGGAGGAGCTTCTCCCAAGAAGTCAGTGGAAGTTGGGTCGTGTTGTGGAAACAGTGGTTGATGGTGATGGCTTGGTTCGGAGAGTGAAGTTGAGAACAGGAGAACATAGATCAGGAAGGGATATTATCTCTAGGAGTTCAGTGATAGAAAGACCAGTGCAAAAATTGGTGGTATTGTTGGAAAGTGATTTGTAAAATGAATGTACACAGACAAGCATGATTTAAACAATCTGAATGTTTTTTTGGGAGGGAATTTTTTTAAAATGATGACAGATGATAAATCATTGACATAACTTCACAAACAAGAAATTAACAAATATAAAACAAACAAATACATCAAACATGGCAACATACGAAGACTTAGAGTTTAAAATATACAATGTTGAAGATGCGATTGATACAAATTTTTTCCCTGAAATAAAAGACTGTGAATATTACAATGAAGAACAGTTTAATGACATCAATATAACTAATGGAGGTCTCTCTATGATTCACTTTAACAGTAGAAGTTTAAATGCAAATATATCCAAAATAACAGATTATTTAAAACAGCTAAACAGAACCTTTACAATAATAGCACTGTCGGAGACGTGGCTCAACGATGAAAACACAACTAATGTTCACATGGAAGGGTATGAATTATATCATGTGAACAGAAGCAACAAAAGGGGAGGTGGAGTGGCTCTATTTGTTAAAAATGAAATAAAATGTAAATTAATTAATGAAATGTCAATAATTGTTGATAATATCATGGAAATAATAACAATAGAAATAATAAACAAGAATGATAAAAACATATTGATAAGTTGTGTATATCGATCTCCAGGATCAAATATAGAAATATTCACTGATAAAATCGTACAACTATTGGACAAGAGTTTTAATAAAAGTATTTTTTTCTGTGGAGACTTTAATATTGACCTGGGAAATAAAACAGATTCAAATAACATCAGTACATTTACGAGACGTGTATGTTGATGATGTGAACAGATCATATGATGAGTTTATGAATATTTTAGGAGCTCTGTATGAAAAGAATTGTGTGCAAAATAATTGTACAAAGAGAAATGTTGTTGACCAACCATGGATGACGAAAGGGTTGAGAAATGCTTGTAAAAAAAATAATTATTTGTATACATGTTTCTTGAAATTGAGAACACAAGAGGCTGAAAAGAAATATAAGAAGTATAAAAATAAATTAGTAGCGATTATAAGGAAACACAAAAAGGAATATTATAGTGATTTATTAAATAAAAGCAATGGTGATATGAAAGCTACATGGCGAGTAATAAATAATGTTCTGAAAAGTCATAAAGCAAAAACAGGTATTTCACAATATTTTTTGAAGGATGACAATGAAATCCATGATGAAAATGAAATTGTAAATGGATTTAATCATCATTTTGTGAACGTTGGATCAAGCCTTGCTGCTAAAATACCAAAAGTAGACAATAATGTGAACCATTCAGTTATAAGTTGTGACAACAGTATTTTTCTTAATGGAACTGACAAAGAAGAAATAATGAATGTTGTAAAAAATCTTACAGATAAGAGATCAAAAGACTGGGTGGACATGGATATGATGTTTGTAAAGGGCATAATGAGTTATGTTATCGAGCCGTTTACATATATTTGTAATTTATCATTTTCAAAAGGAATATTTCCAGACAATATGAAAGTAGCTAAGGTAGTTCCTCTCTTTAAAAATGGTGATAAATGTGTGTTCAATAATTATAGACCAATATCCTTATTACCACAGTTCTCAAAAATTCTAGAAAAACTATTTGTGACCAGATTAGATAAATTTACTACTAAACAAAACATTCTAAGTAGCAGTCAGTATGGGTTTAGAGCAAAAAACTCTACATCAATGGCTCTCATGGAAATAATAGAACAAATAACTACTGCTGTCGATCAAAAACAGTATTGTGTTAGTATTTTTGTTGATTTAAAAAAAGCATTCGATACTATTGACCACACTATTCTCCTTGAAAAATTAAATAAATATGGTATAAGAGGACCAGCATTACACTGGGATCTAGCTATCTAAAAAATAGGAAACAGTTTGTACAAATAAATGGTGTAAGATCTGACCTGTGCAATATCACTTGTGGAGTTCCTCAAGGCTCTGTACTTGGACCAAAGTTATTTATTTTATATGTGAATGACTTAGTGAATGTATCAGGACTCCTCAAATGTGTCCTTTTTGCAGATGACACCACATTTTTTTGTTTGGGTAAAGATGTAAAACGGATGTTGAAATTGATGAAGACAGAATTTGATAAAATACAAACTTGGTTTAAACTTAATAAATTATCATTAAATTTAGATAAAACTTAATACATGATATTTAGTAACAAAAAGAGAACTGTTGACAATCCATTTAAAATTGAGGGTGTTGAGATTTGTAGAGTTAATGAGATGAAATTTTTGGGTGTAATCATTGATGAACAGCTAACATGGAAAAATCACATAAATTCTGTAAGAACAAAAATAGCTAAATCTATTGCAGTACTATACAAAGTCAGGGAATTATTAAATGATAAAGCTCTGTACATGTTGTATAACATAATCATTGTTCCACATTTAATCTATTGCATTGATGTTTGGGGGAAAGCATGTAAAACATTTACAAAACCTATTTTTATTTTACAGAAAAGAGCTGTAAGAATTATCACCAGAAAGCATTACTGTCACCCATCAAGCACATTATTTCATCAACTGAAGTTATTGAAGTTCCATGATTTAGTAGATTACAGTATTTTATCAGTTATGTATAGGGCTCAAAATAACACATTACCATTAAATATCCAAAGAAATTTTGTTAAAAGACAAAGTTGTTACAATCTTAAGGGGATAGAAATATTTGTCAAACCAAAATTCAGAACTAGTCTGAAGGGAAGGTCTACCTCAATCCAAGGAGTTGGATTGTGGAATGGTCTAGAGAGTGATGTGAAAAATGCCAAGTCAATGTGTACATTTAAGAAAAAGATCAAAGCTGAATTGTTAAAAAAGTATATATGAAGTAGCTTAGTGTGTGTTTTGTATTAGAATTAGAAAAATTAGAAAGAGTTATTCATTTTGTTCTGTTACTTGAAGATTATTATGTCTGAAATAATTGTTTGAAAAAGGGGCAGATATAATAAGATTTTTTCTTCTTTCTGCTGCCTTTCATTTTAAATATTTTGTATCCTTTTGTTATATTGTTATGGAATTGTTTTGTACTTTTTTAAAATGAATAAACTATATACCAAAATAATGCATAAAATTTAGTGGTTGGTCATGCATTATTGGTGGGAGTGTAATGGACTGTAAATTATTTAAAAATGGTTTTCCAAACTTTGTAGATTGTTTATATATGCTTGTCTGTTTGACTGTGTTGGTTGTAAATATATTGTTTTGATTCCATGGTATTTTTAGTTTTCAATGTTTTTTTTTTTTATGGTATCTCACGGGATGTCACAGCTAATAAAGGCCAGTCTTATAAAAGCTGACAGCAATCAGTGCACTAATTAATGGATGAAAAACAACTGTCAGCAGGACTCAAATGTTTGGTGTGAAGGAAACAAAGACAAACTATGTTTTGCAATCCCCTGGTGAAAGCAGTGAGGTATGTTTTGTTTGTATCTAAACGTTTGTGCGAACCGGATTCCAAAAAAAATGGGACACTAAACAAATTGTAAATAAAAACTGAATGCAATGATGTGGAGATGGCAAATGTCAAAATTTTATTCTTAATACAACATAGATGACAGATCAAAAGTTTAATCTGAGTAAATGAAACATTTTAAAGGAAAAATATGTTGATTCAAAATTTCACAGTGTCAACAAATCCCCCAAAAAGTTGGGACAAGTAGCAATAAGTGGCTGGAAAAAGGAAATTGAGCATATAACGAACAGCTGGAAGACCAATTAACACTAATTAGGTCAATTGACAACATGATTGGGTATAAAAAGAGCTTCTCAGAGTGTCAGTGTCTCTCAGAAGCCAAGATGGTAAGAGGATCACCAATTCCACCATTGTTGCGCAGAAAGATAGTGCAACAATACCAGAATGGTGTTACCCAGCGTAAAATAGCAAAGACTTTTAAGTTATCATCATCAACCGTGCATACCATAACATACAATACCACTTTATTTATAGAGCACTTAAAACAGCGACAAGGCCAACCAAAGTGCTGTACAGACAAAACAGCAGGTAACACACAAAGCAACATACAAAATGAGGTAAATCAGAATATAGACATAAACACAATGCAGATAATGACGACAAACCAGTGTGGAGTATACAGGATCAAAACACAGATCATCTGGTGTTGAAAGCCACCGAACAGTAGAGGGTTTTTAAACGGGACTTGAAAACCAAGAGGGAGGGGGCCTGTCTGACAAGCCGAGGCAACTCATTCCAAAGTCTAGGTCCTGCTATAGAGAAGGCCCTGTCACCTCCGCGCTTAAGATGAGATCCTGGAACTGTGAGGAGCAACTGGTCCGCTGACCTCAGGGAACGCGGTGGGACATACGGTTGTAGCAGATCAGAGAGATAGGTGGGGGCAAAACTGTTCAGTGATTTGTAGACATAATGAGTATTTTGAACTGGATTCGAAAGTGAACCTGTAACCAGTGCAGTGAGGCCAAAACTGGTGTAATGTGCTCTCTTTTGCCTGTACTGGTTAAAAATCGGGCTGCTCCATTGTGGACCAGTTGTAGTCGTGCTATAGAGGTCTGACTGATACCAAACAGGAGCGAATTGCAGTAATCAAGCCTAGATGTAATGAATGCATGTATTACTGTCTCCAAGTTATTTTTGGACAATATGGGCTTCAGTTTAGACATCCGCCTCAGTTGGAAGAAACATGATTTAACAATCATGTTTACATGATTGTTAAGTTTCAGGGAAGGGTCCATTATCACTCCCAGATTAGTGACTCTTTGTTTTTCTGACAGGGTTAGAGCGGAGAGGTCAATGCAGTGGTTTGTGATCGTGTCGTCGGAGGGAACAACATGACTTCAGACTTCTTTTCATTGAAACTTAAGACGTTTAAAGCCATCCAGTCCCTGATGTCAGCCAGGCAGTTGAGCAGCGGTTGAATAGAGCATGTACCATTGTGTCTTAGGGGGAAATAAATTTGACAGTCATCAGTACAGAAGTGGAAGGGCATGTTGTGTTTCCGGAAAATAGCACCAAGCGGCAGTAGGTATAAAGAGAATAGGAGGGGGCCCAGGATGGACCCCTGCAGAACCCCCCATTTAAGCTCTGCATAACATCATCAAAAGATTCAGTGAATCTGGAACAATCGCTCTGCGTAAGGGTCAAGGCCGTAAAACTCTATTGGATGCTTGTGATCTCCGGGCCCTTAAACGTCACTGCACCTCAAACAGGAATGCCACTGTCAAGGAAATAACAGAATGGGCTCAGGAATACTTCCAGAAAGCATTGTCAGTGAACACAATCCACCGTGCCATCCGCTGTTGCCAGCTGAAACTCTACAGTGCAAAGAGGAAGACATTGCTAAGCCAGCTCCACAAGCTCAGACATTTGCACTGGGCCAGGGGTAATTTAAAATGGAGTGCGGCGAAATGGAAGACTGTTCTGTGGTCAGATGAGTCACAATTTGAAGTTCTTTATGAAACACTGGGACGCCATGTCATCCGGACCAGAGAGGACAAGGATAGCCCAAGTTGTTATCAACTTTTGTTCAGAAGCCTGCATCACTGATGGTATGGGATTGCATGAGCGCTTGTGGCATGGGCGCTTGCATGTATGAAAAGGCACCATTAATGCAGAGAACTATGTTCAGGTTCTAGAACAACATATGCTCCCATCTAGACGTCATCTCTTTCAGGGAAGACCCTGCATTTTCCAACACGATAATGCCAGACCACATTCTGCAGCAATCACAACATCATGGCTACGTAGGAGAAGGATCCGGGTACTGAAATGGCCAGCCTGCAGTGAAGATCTTTCACCTATAGAGAACATTTGGCGCATCATAACGAGGAAGGTGCGACAAAGAAGGCTCAAGACGATTGAACAGTTAGAGGCCTGTATTAGACATGAATGGGAGAGCAGTCCTATTTCTAAACTTGAGAAACTGGTCTCCTCTGTCCCCAGAGGTCTGTTGAATGTTGTAAGAAGAAGGGAGGATGCCACACAGTGGTAAAAATGGACTTGTCCCAACTTTTTTGGGATTTGTTGACGCCATGGAATTTGGAAACAACAGATTTTTCCCTTAAAATGATACATTCTCTCAGTTTAAACTTTTGATCTGTGATTTGTGTTATATTCTGAATAAAATATTAGATGTTGGCACCTCCACATCATTGCATTCAGTTTTTATTTACAATTTGTTTAGTGTCCCAACTTTTTTGGAATCCGGTTTGTATTATGAGTACGTTTTATATCTAAATGTTTGTATATATTTTAGTTGTCACGGTGATCATGGTGATCCTGATGGAAGAGAAAATAAAGAACCTGGAAAAACACCTGTCGAGACTGCGCTGGATCTTGTTAAAGACCTGGGGTGGCTGCTACACCGTGTATTTGAGCTTAATCTTTTTGAGTCATGAGGAGTCATTTCAAAGAAAGACAGACAATGCTCACCATGTCAGATGAGCAGCAGTCACAGCTTCAGGTTTGTATCAAATTAATTGCATGTTCATGAAGCGTCATTTAAATAAAATAAACCAAAAATCCGCTCTAATAATATTAACCATAAAATTTTTATTAAAATAAACACAACTACTTTACCAGAACAAAAGAATAAAATCATTAAATGTGGACTATTGAACATCAGATCTCTTTCCTCTAAATCCCTATTAATCATTGACCTGCTAATTGATCATCATAGTGATTTATTCTGTCTGACAGAAACCTGGCTAAAACAGGAAGATTTTGTTAGTATAAATGAATCCACTCCACCTAATAAATAAAAAAATTCATGTCCCTATAACAACTGGTCGAGGCTTCTTGCCTTTTATGTCATGATTTCATTGTGCTTTTTGTAGTTCTTATGCTTTTTTTAGTCTTTGTATATTTTAGCATTGATTTTTTTTTATAGTACAGCGCTTTGTGATTTTATGTCTGTGATAAGCGCTTTATAAATAAACTTTACTAAACTTTAATTACTTCTATTTTTCAGTTGGGACTATTAATTAATACTAAACCAATTAGTAGTTATAATACTTTTGAGTCACTGTCTCTAAGTCCATCCCATCCTAAATGGAAAACGAAACGGCCACACCAGGCTCCTATGCTCAGTTTTTGTCTGAATTCTCAGAATTCTTAACTGACTACTAAATGCTGATAATGTCATATTAATGGGTGATTTCAATATTCATGTAGATGTTAAAAACAATAGCTCAAGTATAGCCTTTAAAAACTTAATAGTCAAATGATTTTAGCCAAAACGTCCGAACAGCTACTCACTCTCATCATCATACCCTTGACCTAGTTCCAACTAGGGATGGGGCCGATCCGATCCACTATCGGTATCGGGCTCCGATATCAGCATGATTTACGTATCAGATTTTCTGATCCAACCTGCCAATATTTCAGATCCAGGATGCATGTCTGGGGTTGCGCTGCACGTTGGCTTCAAACTATGGAATGGATTTCCTGAACGGATGTGTGTCTCATGAACCCAGAGTAATAAGACCCGCCTCCCATTCAGGAAATCTATTTCATGGTTTGCAGCCAGCTGCAATGTGAGGACTGAGTTACCAGCACTGTGGCTAACAGCTAACCAACTTTTCATCTAAACATGTCCAATGTGTGGAAGTATTTTACACTAGAAACACCACAAAACAAGACAGCAACGTGCAATGTCTGCAGAGCAATAGCACCACATTAAACTGCGGTAAAGTTAGTTTTACAATGGACATTCAAGCTCCGGGGCTTCAGTGGTCTGTTATTCTCGTTCAGTCCAGAAAAGGCAGTCTGATTTCGGTTAGCCACGCTCAGTCTGACCCACTCAGTCTGTCCGTGTTAGAGGAGGGGCAGACTGAGCGCAGCTGACCAAGAGACTGCTTGCTTCGGATTGAACACGAAAAACACACAGCTGAAGACCAGGAGCTCAAATGTTTACCGAGAAGTTGCTAAACTTCATCGTAATTAATGACCAACCACTATCAGTTGTAGAAAACGAAGGATTTCTCAGCTTGATACTTGCAGCCAAAATATAGTTTACCCTCCAGGAGATATTTATCAGTACAACAGTAGACAATAAAAAAATATATATATGAGTTGAAAATTACAAGAAAATTAAATATATATATATATATATATCCATCCATCCATCCATCCATTTTCTTCCGCTTATCTGGGGTCGGGTCGCGGGGGTAGCAACCTAAGTAGGAGCCCAAACTTCCCTCTCCCCAGCCACTTGGGCCAGCTCTTCTGGGGGAATCCCAGGCCAGCCAAGAAACATTGTCCCTCCAGCATGTCCTGGGTCTTCCTTTGGGCCTCCTCCCGGTGGGACGTGTCCGGAACACCTCACCAGGGAGGCGTCCAGGAGGCATCCTAAACAGATGCCCAAGCCACCTCAACTGGCTCCTCTCGACGTGGAGAAGCAGTGGCTTTACTCTGAGTCCCTCCCGGATGATCGAGCTTCTCACCCTATCTCTAAGGGAGAACCCAGACACCCTGCGGAGAAAACTCATTTCGGCCGCTTGTATCCGAGATCTCATTCTTTCGGTCACAACCCAAAGCTCATGACCATAGATGAGGGTAGGAACGTAGATCGATCGGTAAATTGAGAGCTTCGCCTTTTGACTCAGCTCTCTCTTCACTACGACAGACCTGTACAGCGCCTGCTTCACTGCAGACGCTGCACCTATCCGCCTATCGATCTCACACTCCATTTTTCCCTCATTCATGAACAAGACCCCAAGACATTTGAACTCCTCCACTTGGGGTAGGACCTCCTCCCTGACCCGGAAAGGGCACTCTACCCTTTTCTGGCTCAAGACCATGGCCTCGGATTTGGAGGAACTGATCTTCATCCCAGCCACGTCGTATTCGGCTGCGAACCGCTCCAGCAAAAGCTGTAGATCACGATCTGATGAAGCCAATAAGACCACATGCAAAAAGCAGAGACGCAATCCTAAGGCCACCAAAACGGATCCCCTCAACACATTGGCTGCGCCTACAAATTCTGTCCATAAAGTCAAGTCAAGTCATATTTATTTATAGAGCACAATTTAAAACAGATAGACTGTTATCAAAATGCTTAACACAAGCTAAGCACTGTTCATAAAAGTTATGAACAGAATCGGTGACAAAGGGCAACCTTGGCAGAGTCCAACTCTCACCGGGAACAAGCCCGACTCACTGCCAGCGATGCGGACCAGGCTCTGACACCGGTCATACAGGGACCTAACAGCCGGTATCAAAGGGCTCAGTACCCCATACTCCCAGAGTACCCCCACAGGGTTTTCCGAGGGACGCGGACGAACGCCTTCTCCAAGTCCACAAAGCACATGTAGACCGGTTGGGCAAACTCCCACGCACCCTCCAGGACCCTGCTGAGAGTGTAGAGCTGGTCCAGTGTTCCATGGACAGGACAAAAACCACACTGCTCCTCCTGAATCCAAGGTTTGACTATCCGATGGACCATCCTCTCCAGAACCCCCGAATAGACCTTACTAGGGAGGCTTAAGAGCATGATTCCCCTGTAGTTGGAACACACTCTACGGTCCCCCTTTTTGAATAGGGGGACCATCACCCCGGTCTGCCAACCCAGGGGGACTTCCCCCAATGTCCATGCAATATTGCAGGGTCGCGTAAGCCAACACAACCCAACAACATCCTTAAGGCCTTAAGGAACTCTGGGCGAATCGCATCCACCCCAGGGGCCCTGCCACCAAGGAGCTTTTTAACCACCTCGGTGACCTCAGCACCAGAGATTGGAGGGCCCGACCCAGAGTATCCAGGCTCTGCTTCCTCAGTGGAAGATGTGCCGGTGGGATTGAGGAGGTCTTCAAAAGTATTCTGCCCACCGACTCACAGAGTCAGAGTCAGAGTTTCTTTATTGTCATTCGCACCTCATGTGGTACATATGGTGGAGCGAAATTATGTACACAAGGTCCCAGTTACATCCAACAAAAAAAGTATAAAAAAACAGTAATAACATCTAATATATGAACTAAGAAAAACATCAACTAAATATACACTAAGCACTCATAACATAAAACATTGAACATCAGCACAAACATGAACATGAGTCTGTGAGCAGATGTGCACGCATGAACACATCAACATTGAAACAGATCAGCAGCAACATGAAACAGATCAGCAGCAACATGATATGGTTTTTCACAGTGATTATTCTAGTTAGAGATTCATGAGTCTAACAGCCTCAGGGTAGAAGCTGTTCCTCAGTTGAGTGGTTCTACACTTAATGCTCCTTAACCTCCTTCCTGAGGGGAGTGGGGCAAAAAGTGTGTGTGCTGGGTGAGTGGGGTCCTTCATGATGCAGGTGGCCCTCTTCCTGCATCTGGAAGTGTAGATGTCTGTGATGGTGGGGAGGCTGATTCTGACAGATTTCTGTGCAGCCTTCACCACTCTCTGCAAAGCTTTTCTTTCTGGAGCTGTGCAGCCTCCATGCCACACGTTGATGTTGGAGCACAGGATGCTCTCCACTGCACATCTGTAGAAGGAGGTGAGGACTGAGCTTCCCAGACCAGCTCGCCTCAGCCGTCTGAGGAAGTAGAGTCTCTGATGAGCTTTCTTGATCAGGCTGGTGGTGTTGTTGCTCCAGCTGAGGTTGTCATTCAGGTGTACACCCAAGTACTTGTAACTGGAGACTACTTCCACCGCAGATCCTCTTATGTTCAGGGAGGTGTAGATGTTTTTGTTCCTTCTGAAGTCCACAATCATCTCCTTTGTCTTCTTCACATTGATGTGAAGGTGATTCTCTTTGCACCAGCTCTCCAGGTGTTCCAACTCTTGCCTGTAGCTGGACTCATCATTGTTTGTGATGCATCCCCCCACCGCTGTATCATCTGCAAACTTTACAATGTGACAGCCTGGATGGGTAGCTGCACAATCATACGTGAGCAGAGTAAACAGGAGGGGGCTCAACACACATCCCTGAGGAGAGCCAGTGCTGAGGGTTATGGTGGAGGAGGAGAAGTTGTGGATCCTCACTAACTGTGGTCTGTTTGATAAAAAGTATAGTACCCAGTTGCAAATGGAGGGGCTTAGTCCTAGTGTGGATAGTTTGTCCATCAGGGTTTGGGGGATCATGGTGTTGAAGGCAGATGTGAAGTCCACAAAGAGCATACGGGCGTAAGAGTTTTTCTGCTCCAGGTGGTTGAGCGCAGTGTGGACCACAGAGGAGATGGTGTCCTCTGTTGATCGGTTCTCACAGTATGCATACTGATGAGGGTCCTCGTTGATGTTGATGGTTGTTTTGATGTGAGTCATGACCAGTTTTTCAAACATTTAGCGACTATCGGGGTGAGGGCCACTGGCCGATAGTCATTCAGACTAGTCACTGTAGAGCTTTTTGGGATTGGGATGATGGTGGCAGTCTTCAGGCAGGTGGGAACTGTCTCCAGGGTAAGTGAGGTGTTAAAGATGTCTGCCAGCACCTCACAGAGCTGATCAGCACATTCCTTCAACACTTTTCCGGGGATGTTGTCTGGGCCAGTTGCCTTGTGCGGATTAATCCTCCTGAAGGTACTCCTTACTTCTGCTGAGGTCACGCTGAGATGCTCTTCATCCGGTGGTGAGGTGAGTCTGGTGCTGGGTGGTCTGTTCGGGTCTTCAAAGCATGCATAGAACTTGTTGAGGGCATCAGGCAGAGATGGGTCTTTGGGGCATTGTTTGTTCTTTCCTTTATAATCTGTTATGCACTTAATGCCCCTCCACATGCTCCGAGGGTCTTGTGAGATGAATTGACCCACACAACATCACAACATCCTGAGTTGAGGTCAGCAGCACACCACTCCCACTATAAACAGTGTTGGTGGTGTACCGCTTTCCCCCCTGAGACTGTGGATGGTGGACCAGAATCGCCTCGAAGCCGTGCGGAAGTCATTCTCCATGGCCTCTCTGAACTCCTCCCATGCCTGAGTTTTTGCCTCAGCGACCACCCGAGCCGCATGTGCTTGGACTGCCGGTACCCATCAGCTGCTTCCGAGGTCCCACAGGGCAAAAAGGCCCGAGAGGACTCCTTCTTCAGCCTGACAGCATCCCTCACCGACGGTGTCCACCATCAGGTTCGAGGGTTGCCGCCACGACAGGCACCGACAACCTTACGGCCGCAGCTCCGGTAAGCCGCCTCGACAATAGAAGCACAAAACATGGTCCACTCGGACTCAATGTTCCCAACCTCCCCCGGAACATGTTTGAAATTCTCTCGGAGGTGGGAGTTAAAACTCCGTCTCACAGGAGACTCTGCCAGACATTCCCAGCAAACTCTTACAATACGTTTGGGTCTGCCAGGTCTGACCGGCATCCTCCCCCACCATCGGAGCCAACTCACCACCAGGTAGTGATCAGTGGACAGCTCCGCCCCTCTCTTCACCCGAGTGTCCAAGACATGTGGCCGCAAATCAGATGAGACAATGACAACGTCAATCATTGAACTGCGGCCTAGGGTGTCCTGGTGCCAAAAGCACATATGGACACCCTTATGCTTGAACAAGGTGTTTGTTATTGACAATCCATGACGAGCACAGAAGTCCAACAACAGAACACCACTCGGGTTCAGATCGGGGGGGCTGTTCCTCCCAACCACACTCCTCCAGGTCTCACTGTCATTGCCCACATGAGCATTGAAGTCCCCCAGCAGAACAAGGGAGTCCCCAGGAGGTGCACTTTCCAGTACCCCATCCAAGGACTCCAAAAAGGGTGGATAATCTGAACTGCCGTTTGGTGCATAAGCACAAAGGACAGTCAGAACCCGTCCCCCCACACGTAGGCGGAGGGAGGCCACCCTATATATATATATATATATATATATATATATATATATATATATATATATAGTGATTTAATTAACTAAAAACAGGAACATGTCTCTTCGTTTATGCCATGAACTAGCAGATGTTTGAAGCCATTTAACGTTTTATTTTATTTTATTATATTCATTTATTCATTCATTTAAAAGAAACAAAACAAATTCATCAAAAAGAAAACATTGAATGAAAAGAGTGTAGAAAGAAGAAAAATCTTATATCTGCCCCCTATTTAAAAACATAAAATAACTTTAAACAATCACTTAAATTAATCACTTTAATATCCACTTTAAAGCTAGGAATAAAAAGAAACATGTTTTGTGTTAGCAGAATTTAATTCAAACTTTTAAACTTACCCAACATTAATAAACCTTACCTCAAGTTGCCTTTTTGGACATGCATGCATTTATTTGTACAAATTGTACTTGAGAGGGAATTATTACAGTCTCAAAAAATCAATGATGATGATGATATCGGAACTGGAACTGGATTGGCCGATATTTAGATTTAGGTATCGGGATCGGATCGGAAGTAAAAAAAAAAAGTGGATCGGTGCAGTCCTAGTTCTGATCTATGGTATTGAGATTATAACTTAGTAATATTTCTTCAAAGCCCTGTTGTGTCTGACCATTTTTTAATTACATTTGAGTTTACATTAAATGACTACACAGTCACTGAGAGTAAATTTCATTTTAGCAGGTGCTTATCAGAAAGCGCGGTAACCAAATTTTAAAATTCTCTTCTGTCGTTTTCCTGTTTTGCAGAGTAATATATCAGAGAGCAGTGACTTAGATAATCTAGTTGATAATTTTACAACTACTTTGCAAATGTCACTCAATAAAGCTGCTCTGCTGAAAAAGAAAGTAATCATTCAGAGGAGATTAGCTTCTTGGTTCAATTCTGAGTTACGTACTTTAAAACAGACATCTAGAAAGCAAGAATGAAAATGGTGTACCACTAATGTTGAGGAATATTACTTAGCCTGGAGAGATAGCCTGCTAACGTACAAAAAAGCGCTCCATAAAGCTAGAGCTTTATATTATTCATCTTTAATTGATGAGAATAAAAATAACCCCAGGTTCCTTTTCAGTACCATAGCTAGTCTAATGAAAAATCCTATCTCTGTTGATTCATGTATCCCTACAACTATAAGCAGTGATGACTTCATGAGATTCTTTACAAACTGTTTCAATTAGGGAAAAAATTCAAACCAACATTCCTAGTATCGCATCTGGTTCTGTGTCAGATGAGGGAACTTTAAAAATGTCACTACAACCTGATTTATGTTTGGACTATTTTTGTCCTGTTGAGCTCTCTGAATTGTAAAAAAAATAGCTTCATCCAAACCATCCATGTCTGCTAGATCCCATCCCAACCAGGCTATTTAAAGATGTATTTCCCTTAATTAATAAACATGTCTTGGATCTGCTTAATGTGTCTCTAATAAATAGTTAAGTATCACAGAGCTTTAAGATTGCTGTAATTAAACCTTTACTTAATAAACATAACCTTGACTCAGGAATCCTAGCCAATTATAGGCCTATATCTAATCTAACTTTCATCTAAAAAATTCTACAGAAAATAGTTGCTGGGCAATTACATGATCATCTGCAAAGAAATAATCAGTTTGAAGAGTTTCAGTCAGGTTTTAGAGCTCACCACAGCACTGAATCTGCAATGGTGGAAGTTACTAATGATATTCTCATGGCCTCTGACAATGGACAGGTGTCTATACTGGTCCTGTTAGACCTCAGTGCTGCATTTGATACAGTTGATCTTAATATTATATTACAAAGACTTGAATATGATAATGGAATTACAGGAATGGCTCTAAATTGGCTTAAATCATATATATCTGACAGATTCCAATTTGTAAATGTAAATAATGCATCTTCATCACACATCAAAGTTAATCATGGAGTTCCTCAAGGTTCAGTGCTTGGACCAATACTCTTTACCTTGTATATGATCCCATTAGGCAATGGGATAAATTTTCATTGTTATGCTGATGATACACAGTTACATTTGTCCATGCAACGAAATGAATCTAATCAGCTACTCAGACTACAAGCATGTCTTAAATCAAAAAATACCTGGACTCGTTTAACATCTTACCTCCACATCAATCTGGTTTCAGGAAGTAACACAGCACAACCACTGCTTCACTGAAGGTTCTTAATGACATTGTTGAAGCACTGGATGCTAAGGATTATTGTGCTGCACTTTTCTTAGGCCTGTCTAAAGCTTTTGACACTGTGGATCATAACATCTTGTGTCATAAGCTCTCAGAAATCGGTTTCTCAGATCACACCATTGGTTGTTTCTCTATCTCTCAGACCGGAGGCAATGTGTTCAACATAATGGTACTTCCTCCAGTTATTTAACAGTCAACAATGGTGTACCACAAGGCGCAGTCTTAGGAACCACCCTCTTTACAATCTACATACAAAATCTAGGTAAAAACATTCCTAATGCATTCATACATTTCTATGCTGATGACACAGTTGTTATTGTCAAGCTAAAACTGTTGATAAGGCTTTCCAGCTTTTGAAATCTGCATTCAACAACATCCAGACAGATTTGTTCCGCCTCAAACTTGTCCTAAGTGCCGACAAAACCAGAGGGATGCTTTTTCAAATAGGAAGTTGGTCCCAGCAGTTCTTCCTCCGATTTTATCCCTAAATGGTGTCCCGGATGAGTTTGTTGATTCCTATAAATATTTGGGTATCTTGGTTGACTCGTATCTCTCTTTGAAGCTTCATGTGGAAAACTTGGTAAAGAAACTGAAAGTTACACTGGGTTTCTTTTTCAGAAACAGATCCTGTCTAACCCTGAACGCTAGGAAACGCCTTGTATCTGTGGCTTTCCTTCCCTCCAATGATTACGGTGACATTATTTACATGAACGCTCCTACAAGAACCCTGCAGATGTTGGATGCTGTCTATCATGGAGCACTAAGATTCATAACTGTCTGTGATTATCGTACCCACCACTGCACCTTGTATTCACTGGTTAACTGGACAGCGTTAACTTCACGCAGACTCTCTCACTGGTATATTTTCATCTTTAAATCACTTCTTGGTCTGCTGCCTTCATACATCTTCTCCTACATGTCTCTGCATGAGTGCAGCTACAGCGTGCGCTCTCAGGACATTATTACATGCAGTGTTCCCTCAATGAGGACTGAACTAGGCAAGAGGGCCTTCTCCTACTCCACTCCGTTTCCTGGAATACCTTACAAAAACAATTGAAGCTCTCGACATTGACCTCTCGAAGTGGCTTTAAGAATCTGCTGGACTCCTGGCAGGGACCAATGCAGACATGTTCCTGTTTTTAGTTTTCTACATTCGCCTTAGAATCTAGCTGTTTTTGTTACCTTTTTTTTTTGCCATCCTATTTGTTTAAAAAAAAAAAAAAAAAAAAAACTGGAGTATGACTTTTTATAACTGTTAATTGTTGTCAAAGTTGTCCATTGTTGTCATAATTCTTTGTTGAAATCAGGTCTCTCTTGTAAATGAGTCCGCGAGGCTCAGTGGGATTTACCTGTCTAAATACAGGTTGAATGAATGTCTTAAAGACATAAAAACCTGGATGACCCTAAATTTTCTGCTTTTGCATACAGACAAGACTGAGGTTTTAGCTTTTGGACCTGAGCATCTTAGGAATTAATTTTTCAGTCTTTCGTCCTACTTGGATGGCATTAATCTGTCCTCCAGATCTAATGTTAAAAATCTTGGTGTTATTTTTGATCAGCACATGTCTTTGTTAAGGTCTGTGGGTGATGTCAAAGGCGAACGGTTTGAAGCAAGGATTAAACAACTTGAGGTAAAAAACAATTATATTTATTGGTTCAGGTGTAGCTGGTAAACTTAAACTCAGGATGGATCCACTGTGGGAATAGAGAGGAGATTGGTGGTGAACGACAAATCGTCTTGAGGAGATTTTGGAAATGTTGAGAGTAATCCAAAAATAAGCTTACTTGTCGTTGTTGTTCCAGGAGCATGAGAACAGGAGACAGGATCCGAATCCAACAATCCACGGTGGGATCAGGTGAGTATATTTACAAGTGTATTTACAAAAATCACCAAGGGAGCCGGGGTGGAGGTGAGGAGAAGCCAGGAACCAGGTGAGGCACACAGGAGTAAAGGTGGAGGAGGAGAAAACGCTGCTGTCATGCAGGGAGACCGATAAGGAGCTTGAAGTCAGCCAGCCAGTAGTCACAGGAACATGGAGCTTGGTAGAACTTTGCTCTGGCACTGATCTGGAGTGAAGCTCCAGCTTAAATAGCTCCTCCACCTGGTCCAGGTAATGAGCAGCAGCTGTGGAGAGATAATTAGGAAAACACAAACAACAGAGAAGGGAGGGGTAGAGGAGCCAACCTCTACAGTACCTCCCCCCTAACGATCGTCTCAGGACGATGACATCATCCGTTTCTCTGGATGGTCTCGAAAAAATGCCTCTATCAAACTGGGGTCCAGGATGAAAGACCTTGGGATCCATGACCTGTCTTCAGGTCCATAACCCTCCCAATGAACTAGGAACTGGAAACCCCTACCCCGTCTTCTTGAATCCAGGATACGGTTGACCCTATATGCCGGTTGGTTGTCGATCAATAGAGGGGTTGGGGGAAGAGTTGGTGGGAGGATTGAGTGGGCTGACTGAAACTGGTTTTAGATTAGAAACATGGAAAGTTGGATGGATCTTCATGGATGGCGGTAACTTGAGCCTGACTGCAGAGGGTTTTATGATTTTGTCGATAGTGTAGGGACCAATGTACCTGGGGGCCATCTTGCGAGAGGTGTCCTTTAGACGGATGTCTCTGGTGGAGAGCCATACAGATTGGCCTACCTTGTAGTCTGGGGCTTTGGAGCGATGTCTGTCAGCTGATTCCTTGTTCCGTCCGGCAGTCCTTGACAGTGCCTCTCTAGCTTGAATCCAAACTGTCCTGCATCGGTCCATGTGGTCCTTGACTGATGGAACCAGGATTTCAGTCGCCAACAGAGGAAATAGTGGGGGCGTGTATCCAAGGGAAACCTCGAAGGGTGTCAGGCCAGTAGCGGATGAGGTTAGGGTATTGTGCGCATATTCCACCCAGAGTAAGTGTTTTGACCAGTCAGATGGGTTCTTCTCAGACACGCACCTAAGGATGGCCTCCAACTCCTGGTTGCATCTCTCTGACTGTCCGTTTGATTGTGGATGGTATCCGGAAGACAAACTTACAGTGGCTCCAATGGACTTACAGAACTCCTTCCATAATTGGGATATGAATTGTGGGCCTCTGTCCGATACAATGTCTGTGGGTAAGCCATGAATTCTGAAAACCTCTTGTAAAAGAATCTGGGCTGTCTCAAAAGCCGAAGGGAGTTTTGCGAGTGCTATGAAATGGGCAGATTTAGAAAATCGATCCACAACAGTGAGGACTACGGACTTCCCATCTGAAGGTGGCAAACCTGTCACGAAGTCCAAAGCGATGTTTGCCCATGGTCTGTCCGGAACCGGTAGTGGATGAAGTAGACCCGCTGGTGGTTGATTGTTGTTCTTATTTCGGGAACAAGTGGAGCAGGCCTTGACAAATTCCTTTATGTCACTTGACAATGTCTTCCACCAGAAATGTTTCTTGGTGAATTCAATCATTCTATTGATGCCGGGATGACAGGTGAAGTGATGAGAATGAACCCAATCCAAAACCTTGTGGATGACGCTCTTTGGAACGAAAATGGTGCCAGGTGGTCCCCCCCCAGGATCAGGTTACTGAACTTGAGCCTTCTTGATCTCCTGTTCAATGGGCCAGGTGACAGCTCGGACCACACAGGCTTGTGGCAAGATCCCAGAGTCTCCCTTCTCTCGGTTGGAAATGGAGAATTGTCGAGACAACGCATCTGGTTTAACATTCTTGGAACCAGGGCGATACGTGATGGTGAATCTGAATCTCGTGAAAAACAACGCCCACCGGGCCTGACAGGGGTTAAGGCGCTTGGCGTCTTGTAAATACGCTAGGTTCTTGTGATCGGTCCAAATGATAAATGGAATATTGGCCTCCTCCAACCAGTGTCTCCACTCCTCGAGGGCTAGTTTTATGGCCAACAGCTCACGGTTTCCGACGTCGTAGTTCTGTTCAGCTGGAGAGAAACGTCTTGAAAAGAAAGCACATGGGTGAGTTTTATTATCGTGGGGATCCCTTTGAGAGAGTACTGCCCCAGCACCAATATCCGATGCATCCACCTCCACAATGAACTGTCTTTGGGGGTCAGGGTGACGGAGAATGGGTGCAGAGCAAAAAAGTTGCTTTAACTCACGGAAGGCTTGATCGGCCTCGGGGGTCCAGTTGAATTTGAGACTCGTGGATGTAAGTTGGGTGAGAGGGGCTGCCGTCTGACTGTAGTTCCGGATAAAACGATGGTAGAAGTTTGCAAATCCCAGGAACCTCTGAAGTTGCTTTCTGTCCGTAGGTGTAGGCCACTTCAGTACTGCTCGGACCTTCTCAGGGTCAGTGTGGTAGTGTCCCTCGTTAAAAATAAAACCAAGGAAAGAAACAGAGGTTATGTGGAATTCACACTTCTCAGCTTTGACGTAAAGTCGGTTTTCATACAAACGTTGTAGTACAGTGCGAACATGGGTCTGGTGGGACTGGGTGTCGGTAGAATAAATCAAAACGTCATCTACGTACACAAACACAAATTTATTGATCAGATCTTGGAGAACGTCGTTGATGAGAGTTTGAAAAATTGCAGGAGCATTAGTGAGTCCGAACGGCATCACCAAATATTCAAAATGTCCAAAAAGGGTCTTAAATGCAGTTTTCTACTCATCTCCTTCCCTGATCCTCAAAAGGTGATAAGCATTTCTAAGGTCCAACTTTGAAAAAACAGTGGCAGAAAGAAGTTGTTCTTGTACCGAGTTGATTAACGGAAGGGGGTATTTGTTCTTTACGGTTATCGCATTTAGACCCCGGTAGTCAATACACGGGCGGAGTGAACCGTCCTTCTTATTTACAAAGAAAAACCCCGCCCCTAATGGAGACGTTGAGGGGCGAATGATGCCAGATTGTAATGATTCATCTAAATATTTTTGCATGGTTTCTTTCTCGCTCTGAGAGAGGTTATACAGGCAACTCGAAGGAAAAGGGGCTCCCGGCAACAGTTCAATTGAGCAGTCGTATGGGCGATGTGGAGGTAAAGATAATGCTTTATTCTTACAAAAAACAGGCGCTAAATCGTGGTACACCTTGGGTATCTTTGACAAATCAGGTGGAGAGGAGGTCACCTCCTTTATTGTATCTGACAGAAAACCAGCAGACATTAAACAGTTCCTTAAACAAAAATCGCTCCAAACACTGATTCTTTTCTTCTGCCAATCAATGATGGGGTTGTGTTTTCCCAACCATGGATAGCCTAAAATAAACTGCGGTGAGGGAGAGTGAAAAACCATGAACTCACCCAGTTCTCTGTGATTCCCGGAGATGATGAATGGTAACTCCGTTACTTCCTGAGTGATAGTGGTGATGTTCTTTCCGGTGACTCCAGCCACCGGAATTGGGTAAGGAAGACTTCTGGTAGGAATTTGAAGCTCATCTACCAAATCCTGAGAAATAAGGTTCTTCTCTGCTCCCGAGTCAATGAGGGCCTCAATGGAGTAGTGTCTCTGTTGAAGCATAACTCTGGCAGGAAGACAAAAACGTGAACCAGGGGCACAACGAGCTTCACTCACCAGGATCCCCTGAATGGCTGGTGAGTGCTGGAGTTTAACTTGTTTGGGCAAGATCGCACAAAATGTCCTCTCTTTCCACAGTAGAAACATTCACGTGTTGCCAATCGTCGTTGCCTCTCCTGCAACGTGAGTCGGGTTTGTCCGATCTGCATAGGTTCAGGCTCGGAGTCATAGTGAGTGGTACCTGGTTGTGACGTGGGTTCTTTGATAGCGGAAAATGCTAGAGGAAAAGTTGACCCGGAAGCCATCGGTTCAGCTTGGCCCCGCCTCTCCCGAAGGCGATTATCAATCTTGATCGCCAAACTGATGAGGTCATCCAACGTCTCCGGCTCATCTCTAAGCGTCAGTTGATCCTTTATTTGATCAGAAAGTGAATTAGAAAATACTCCTTTAAGTGCCACCTCATCCCACCTGGTTTTCTCCGCCGCAACCAGGAAGAGGATGGCGTATTCAGCCACGGTAGCTTGACCCTGCCTCATAGCCAACAGATGGCGGGACGTCTCCTCCTGGTGGACAGGGACATGAAACACACTCTTGAAATCCTTAATAAAATCGTTAAATGATAGTGAAGCCACAGGGTGGGACTGGAGGTAGGCATGAGCCCATTCAAGAGGTACACCTCTCAACGAAGTAACGATATACGTGATCATGGATGCAGAGTTTGGGAACAGAGAAGGAGAACGGGCAAATGCTAGTTCACATTGGAGGAGGAAACCATTGAATTGTTCCGGGTTACCTTCAAAAACTGCGGCCGGCCGAATCTCCGGCTCACGTGGTTGTTCCGAGCGGGCGGTGCTTTGCGCTGGCGGCGCTGATGGTGGTGAGACGGCCGGCGTGAGTGGAGTTAGTGTTCCCATTTTATTGCCGATGGACTGAATCATTCCACCCACCGTTTCCAGATTCGACTGTGTAGTCTTGTGTTAGGTAATTAGTTCCTGTAAGAGAGCTTCATTTCTCCTTACCCTCTCCTCAAGGGTGACCTGATCAGCATTCAAACCGTTCTTTGACATATTGTGGCCAGAGCAAACTGTTAAGGTCTGTGGGTGATGTCAAAGGCGAACGGTTTGAAGCAAGGATTAAACAACTTGAGGTAAAAAACAATTATATTTATTGGTTCAGGTGTAGCTGGTAAACTTAAACTCAGGATGAATCCACTGTGGGAATAGAGAGGAGATTGGTGGTGAACGACAAATCGT